>NC_048274.1:3592333-3904416 GCF_009762535.1 Notolabrus celidotus
GCTGGAGTAAACGCAGATATATTTCAAAGACAGGTTACAGTGTTATGTTTTGAAAGGCAGGCTGGTGCATTTGTTTTCAGTCTATGTGTTTGTCTGAAATGTGTAAAAATCAGGATTCAGTTGATCAACTTGGATGAGCTGGCATACTGCAGACTCAAAACATAATGAATTCATAACAATGTGATTAACATTAGTGGATTAAAGGTTTGTTTTTCTCTGTTAGGTCTGTATTAAGAGCATATTGTCTGGTGTTGTAGTCAAGTCAAGAGTTGATTCTCGAGTTCAAGTCCAAGTCTGAGGCACTAGAGAAAAAACTGAGTCATGTTCGAGTTGAGTAGCCATTACCTAGATCCAAGTCTGAATCTAGTCCTCATTTTTAATATTACCATTTAATACCAGAATGTCAGCTGTTTTACTCCAAACTTTCACTGTCTGAACCAAGTCATGAAGAACAATGATTCAGTAGCTACCAAGCGGCAACCTCCTGTCTTAAAATATGAAGCTTATGTGGAAGTGCTAAAAACTGCAGTTTATCAAGCGTCCCTTTGAGGCTGGCTGCAGAAACACGGAAACCACAAACGCAACCATTCAAAGAAGACGATCTTTGCAGCAGAAATAAACATGTTTACAGCCTGGTTCAAAAAACGGTTTGTTTCTGAAAAGCTCATTTCTGTATCGATTTTTTTAATAACTCGACTTGATGGGCGGGCGCCCTGTAACTGTTAGCCAAAAGGCTGAAGGCCCGCCTCTTTACCTCACACTAAGTTAGGTTGAGTTCAGCATTTCCAATATGGTACCCACCAACGATCGGCTTCAGAACAGCTCTTCAGAAACAGATGGGTGACATCGCGGCTCTACGTTCATTTATGATACAGTCTATGGTCTAAACCTGGACTGACTGTAAACCTGGACTGATTGTCTGAACCTGGACTGATTGTCTGAACCTGGACTGACTGTGCGAACCTGGACTGATTGTCTGAACCCGGACTGACTGTGTAAACCTGCACTGACTGTGTGAACCTGGACTGACTGTGTGAACCTGGACTGATTGTCTGAACCCGGACTGACTGTGTAAACCTGGACTGACTGTGTAAGCCTGGACTGACTGTGTAAACCTGGACTGACTGTGTGAACCTGGACTGACTGTGTGAACCTGGACTGATTGTCTGAACCTGGACTGACTGCATAAACCTGGACTGATTGTCTGAACCTGTACTGATTGTCTGAACCTGGACTGATTGTCTGAACCTGGACTGACTGCGTTAGCCTGGACTGATTGTCTGAACCTGGACTGATTGTCTGAACCTGGACTGACTGCGTTAGCCTGGACTGATTGTCTGAACCTGGACTGACTGTGTGAACCTGGAGTGACTGTGTGAACCTGGACTGATTGTCTGAACCTGGACTGACTGCTTAAACCTGGACTGATTGTCTGAACCTGGACTGATTGTCTGAACCTGGACTGACTGTGTGAACCTGGACTGATTGTCTGAACCTGGACTGACTGTGTGAACCTGGACTGACTGTGTGAACCTCGACTGACTGTGTGGGACCTTTTGAATGTGTAGAAAAGAAATGTATTTTATTCACATAACGAATCCTGTTGGTGTGTCTGCAGATTTGTGTGTTTTGTTTTATGCACACTGCACTTAATGAGCAGACACACTCATCATTTCTGCTGCAGTGGGATCCCTACAGGTGTCTAATAAACTCAAAAATACCTGCAGCCCAACCACTAATAATCAAAGTTTTAACAAACAAAACATCTTGGACTCAATTGTTGAGTCACTTTAGTTGAGTGAGATATGACCTAAAGTATGCATTAAGTTTTTGTGTTGAGTCAGTCAGAGAAGCTTCAGTTTAAAATGGACATTTCTTAGTGTCTTTGAAGCCATAAAGCTGCTTGCGGTTATCCCATCCATGCTCATACATGTAGCATTAGCCATCCCAGCAGAATCAGACATCTCACATCAACAGTCCCCTGACTTTGGTTGTTCAATAAAACCTTATCTGGAAATAAAAGAAATGAAAGCAAAGCAGTTTATGAACAGCGATTTTTATAATATGTAAAACAAGGCATTAAAATTGAAGACCATGAAGACAAAAAACCTTTGAAATGTTAAATAATCATAAAACGGGAGCAGAGCACGAAGCATTAATAAACCATTAACTGCATAACACTGCTTTGATGCATTACACTGCTCGCTAAATTTGCTCACTTTATCAGTTGCTGATAATGAAATCTGGAACATGAGGACTCTCCTTCACACATTTTAGCTAATGCGTGTGTTGAAGATGATATAGAGGATTTGGTTTGTGAAACGTGTCATCACTGGCATCATGGCTCATTGAATCACCTCATTATGTCGTCTCTTATTAAAATATTATGCAAAGATTTTTTTTTTCTCCTGAGCACAGGCCTGCACTTTCTGAATTGATGCTTTTATGTGAATCACTAAATGCAGACTCGATATTATGTGGTTCAAATGTTTAAATACTCTTACACGGCTATACTGCAACATGCAATTTACAGAAATGGAGTTTTGATTATCAGCCATCGAGAGCAGGGCTATTAAGGCTGATTGAGTCTTGATGGTGTTCCTCTGCTTGGAGTTATTAGAGAACAAATGGAGGAGTGCCGTACAGTAAATACAGAGTAGATTTCATTTCCATGGATCCAAATTAGCTATTTAGAGACAGCAGGGTGCTGTAAGCTCAAATAACACTTTGATCGTAAGCGGTGCCCTGAAGGCCATATGGACTCCCCAACCCCCTCAAACTAACAGGTTCACACCGTGTAGGTGGGAAAGGAAGAAATGCACATTCAGATAATACAGCCTTTGTGTTTTTTGCTCATTATTTTCCTCCAGTGTGAGACATAATCTTGCATTGACCTCATTCAAATGTTGTTAATACTTACAGTAAAATCAATCTCATCACCCTGTCTATGGCTTTAATACACGAACTTCACATTAACCTTCTAATTTTCCCAGTTCAAATGACAGAGCCTGATAATGTGAGACACAGATAATTTGAACCCATAGGAAAATAATTTTAGAGAGGAGATCTCAAAAGTGTTTCATTTATGTCTTCTAGACAACAATGAGATCTGTTTGAAAGCAAAATGAGACTATAGCTTATGTCTCCTGTTTCTCATTCTTGCCTCCAGAAAAAAGTTGTAAAAAGTCTCAGCTTAGTCTCCCTTTCAGTTCAAAAGGAGATCTGGTCTCAATCTGAAATGATTATCAGGTATTTCTCAAGTGTTGTGACTCCTTTTGAGCTCAGGTGGAGAAATCAGGGAGCTCTTGTCAATTGTCTCAATCTAACCTCATCCATTTGTTTTTGTCAGACTCAGTTTTTGTGTCTCAAGTTGAGCTCAGATGGAGCAAAGAAAGAGCCTGAGCTCATCTTTTCATGAACATTTATAGTGCCCTGCAAAATTAAGATTTCAATGCAATTGTCAACAAACTAATTCTCATTAAAACATTTGAACCACTTGTAAGATCAGCTATTTAGATGTCAAATGATCTCTTCTTTGACTTTACATTATGGTCCTTCCTTTACAAGTCTGTTTGGAACAAAACAACTTCAAAAAGATTGAGTGGATTTGAGAGAAACTGCAAAAGATAGAGATTTCATCCCAGGTATGACAGACCATTTATTTAAAATATGGGCCGCAAAAGGGCTGACCAGATTTAGTGAGATTATTACAATTAAAGGGGTGGATTCTTTTGGGCGCTGGTGGCCTAGCGGTCTAAGCGCCCCACATACAGAGGCTACAGTCCTCGTCGCAGGGGTCGTCGGTTCGATTCCCGGCCGATCGACCATTTCCTGCATGTCTCCCCCCGCTCACTACTCCCCACATTCCCTGTCTCTCTTCAGCTGTCCTGTCAAATAAAGGGCCAAAAATATATTTTAAAAAAAGAGAAGAATATTAGCCATTAATGAGATCTCTCATTTAAGTCTCAAATAAGACTCATGTCATGGTCTAAACTATTTCTCCTGGTGAATTTTAGGAGAAACTAATGAGAACAATTTGAAACTTGAATGAGGCTGAAGAGAGAATCTCAATTTTGTCTCCAGAGACTTAGAAGAGAAAGCCTTGAGCAGTAAAATTTTCCTCTGGGAAGTGTTTGTACTCAGTGACTGCTATGTTGGATTTTTGTATATATATATTTCTTGTTCTTGGCTCTATTGGACAACACTGAGATGGGTTTTCATTACCAAGATTAGGACATGTGATTGAATCAAAACATGGTTATCATTATCTTCAGACAGACCGTCTCATTTTTCTCCAATCTGACTGTCTGGCCATTACTTTCATAGCAAATAACACAGGGGTATTGTTGCTTTCAATAACAGGAAACTGGAGCTTATCATGATTGAAAAATAACTGCAGATAGACTCTGACAGACATCTATTCAATATTGTATAGTGGTGCACAGTATAATAAAACATGTATGCATGCAGTCCAGACTTTAGCCAACACCAACTCATGGTTATGGTTGTTTTCTTAGATGAATGGGCTTACTGTCGACTAAGGTATTTAACATATTTTATCATCTAGTTTAAATTTTAGTCCCTTTTTGTTCTATTTTATTTATTTGTTTTTTAAGTATAGCATCTTATTTTCTTTGTATGGTTTAATATTTTAGTGTTAAATTATATTTGTAATTTATTTTATTTTATTGATTTATTGACTTTAAGTTTGGCATCTTATTTTCTTTTAATGGTTTAATATTTTTGTGTTTTATTATCTTAGACATGTATTTTATTTTGGTGATATTAATTTCTTGTGTTGAGTTTTAACATCTTATTTTACCTCCAGTGTTTCCTGGTTAAGATATTATGAGAGTGATTCCTCAGTTCGTTCAGCATCTTATTTTTTCTTTGTATTTTTGAATTATAATTTCATTGTTTTTATTATTATTGTTGCATATATTGGGTTTCCTCACTTTAGGATTGTGGGTGGGTTTTGGGGGCAGGGCTGGGTTGGGATTAGGAGGGGAGGGTCTTATAAATAAAGTCTGATTGATTGATTGATGCAGATTTGGAGGATAATCTTCAAAAGTTTGCTCCTCAACTCACAAATAAAAAGATGCACAAGACCAATCTCTTCTTTGGCAGTCTGATGCATCTTTCATTCTGCCTCTGCCATGTCAATACATCACCTAATCTCTGTTATGCATGAGACTCTGAGTCCATGTACTGACCACTATCTTTTCAGTGGCATTAACTTTATGCAGGAAAACAGTCAAGAGAGCATAAAAGGTGGAATGCACTGGCTGTAATGCAATCCTGGATCCCCTCTGATGACCATTTAGCTTCTTATCAATCACTATAAACAAACATTTGCATGCAGGTGAAGCTAGCAAAACTCTGTTAAGCCACTTACACGGAGTGCATCCACAACAGTACATTAAATTACGCCTTTTCACTTACACACTGAACTCTGCAACAGCGTTATATTGACATCCTTGGTTTGTGATTTTAAATGAGGTGAAAACACATAGCAGGAGATTCAAATACACACACATTCAGACATGCACATACACACTGCACTGTTCTACCCTGCTATATTGGCACTGTCTTCCATCCATTTAGCCTTTGTTATACCTTCGCAACAGCACCTTTACGCCTTCAAGCATCACACACCGTAGACGAGGTGTAGCAAAGGTGTAAATATCCCACTTTGAACTGGAGCCTTTAGATGCTGTCTCTCAACTTGATAACCCATTCTTCTCTCTCAAGTTGCTAGTCAGACTGCAAACACTGGCTACACTGGCTGACTCATGGAGGGGACGGCCTTGCCCAGATGCCCTTTGCTGCTAAGCTCTGAAAAGTTGTCCATCGCTCCCAGAGGATGTATTTTCATCAGAAGTTGGCTGGTGGGTTACAAGATTGGTCACTTGGAGACTTTTCCTTTACCTGATAGAAAACTGCATCGACTGCTGCCCTTATCTTTATCGATTATTACATTGTGTAACACTTATTTGCAGACACAGTATCAATCCATATCGATTTAGGGTTGTAATAGCTGTAAAATCTCTAAAAGTAGTATGGGAGGTAGAGCCTTCAGTTATCAGGCCCCTCTCCTTTGGAATCATCTACCAGTCAGGGTTCGGGAGGCAGACACCCTCTCTACTTTTAAGAGTAGGCTTCAAACTTTCCTTTTTGATAAAGCTTATAGTTAGAGCTGGATCAGGCTTGGACCAGCTCTTAGTTATGCTGCTATAGGCTTAGGCTGCCGGGGGAACTGGCGCACTGACACACTGGGATCCTAGCTCACCCCCTTCCACCCCAACGCCCCCATCACTTACATTAACTCTCCCTGTCCCATTAAAGTTACTAACCATAGACATTTCTGGAGTCCCTGAGCTCCCTTGTCTCGTAGGTCCCTCTGAGCTTCCAGAGGCATCCTCCTGCTGTGGACATTCCGGACTCCAGCTGGTACGGACGTGCTGGACTCAAGCGGCAACAGCTGCTACTACTCGTCTCATCATTATCACCACTCCCTCTATCTCTTATTCTCCTCTATCCCTCTCTCAAGACCCAACTCGGTCGAGGCATGATGGCTGTCTAACATGAGTCTGGTTCTGCTCGAGGTTTGTGCCTGTTAAAGAAAGTTCTTCCTTGCCACTGTAACTAGCTAAATACTGCGATGTGCAATGCTCATGGTGGATTAAGGTGGGGTAAGACTGAGTCTTATCCTGTCTTGGTGTTGGGTCTCTGTTCATAATTTGATGTAGAGTGGTCTAGACCTGCTCTGTCTGTAAAAGCTTCTTGAGATAACGTTTGTTGTGATTTGGCGCTATACAAATAAAGATTGATTGATTGATTGAAGCCAAGGTCGCCCGTTAGCAACATCCTCCTGCTCATCTTGAGGGATCTGCAGGCACTCTGAAGTCAGAAGGGGGTTCAGATCCTTCTTGTATGTTTCAGGGTTTCCCCAATGGATCTAGAATATTTCCATAGAAAGGCATCAATGTCTGAAAAACTTCAACTGCGTCCTTTCAATATAAGGGAGCAGGAGTTGCTATCCTCTGCTTCTGGCCTGTTTCTGCTGCTAAACCCAGATAGCCTTCAAATGAAAACAATTCTGTACCTTTTATATGTTTAATCTCCTCCTCTCAGTCTCTACCCACAGCACATGACCACTTGTGAGCAGACTGACTGATAAACAAGGAGCTTTGCCTTTAGGCACTAACCGCCTTATCTGTATTTCCCATGGACTTACATGAAAGAGCATCACCTACTGTACACAGCCAGGCTGACATCTCTTAACAAGAACAGTTTTCAGATGTTCAGAGAAGTGCCACACATTCCTTGTTGACACACTCTTTTTTTCTACTAGCCTAGCTTCTGGCAATGTGAGCAGTCTGGAATACTAATGTGCAAAGAAATGACACTGGGAGGATTTTCTGTATCTAAAATCAACTTCTCTCCTCAGAAAGTTTGGCTGTGAGGCAATAAAGAATACTCTGTGTTCAGTTATATTTGTCAAGAATCCTGTTGAAGCTTTCCATCCCTTTATTTAAAATCGCCTTTACCACAACCTTTCAACTATATAAAAACAAGTTACAGCCTGAGGGTAAGTGGCAACGATCACACAGATAATACAGCAATTACAGGCCAAGCAGTAAGTGCTTCCTCCTGGCAGAATGACATGCTTTTATATCATCCAGACAATAAGGCCTTTGCATACCCAGCCAGTGGTGGAGACCTCTGTAACAGTGGGAGATTAATGGATGATTCAGGTAGATTGTCCCAGGGGCCAGCAGTGTGAAACTAAATGACCTCGGATGGCACAAGGAAGTCCAACCGCTCTTTCATATGCGAGCCATACTGAGATAAATTGCCTTTTCTCCTCTTCATCTTATTATTAGTTCCTCTGGAATGAGCAAGTCTTTGGTTTAAAAAAAAAAACCCATCAAGTAAAAGAAAAAAAGAAACTATGATTACAGTACAACTTTGTAGAAAGCTATTATTACTGTAGTGGTTTTGACATAAGCTCTCTGTTAGAAATAAGCAGGAAAAACTTCTGCTAATCTGTGTTCTTTAATGGGGTTTTATTGCTGACCTGCAATTTTGCCACTCACTTAACACAGCATGCAGTCATAGTTGCACAGCAGAGTTGTAATAACAGGTGAGAGGATGTAGATCACATGGGTGTGGCTTACAGAGTTCTAATAGATGCATATTAGTGATGTGTCATGATTAAAAGCTGCGGCTCTGAGAGCCGATGCTTTATAGGGAATCAGACAAGCCGGCTCAAGTCGAGAGAGAGCCGGCTCCTAGTTTTTTCCTTTCACTGCTTAGCTCTCTCAGTGCTCAGCCCCAGCTCTGCTCACAGCAGAACTTTGTTTTGACTGGTAAGAAATCTGATCAGCCCATCCAAGCTGAGGCATCTGATTTTTCTCAATGCCAACCTGAGGACATTAATAATGTTTGCTTGAGTTTGGTTCAGGTTCTGATTGCTTGAGTTTGGTTCTGGTTCTGGTTCTGTTTGCTTGAGTTTGGTTCTGGTTCTGGTTCTGGTTCTGTTTGCTTGAGTTTGGTTCTGGTTCTGTTTGCTTGAGTTTGGTTCTGGTTCTGTTTGCTTGAGTTTGGTTCTGGTTCTGTTTGCTTGAGTTTGGTTCTGGCTATGTTTGCTTGAGTTGGTTCTGTTTACCCAAGTTGGTTCTGGTTCTGTTTGCTTGAGTTGGTTCTGGTTCTGTTTGCTAGATTTGGTTCTGGTTCTGTTTGCATCCGTTTGTTCTGGTTCTGTTTGCATCCGTTTGGTTCTGGTTCTGCATGCTTGAGTTTGGTTCTGGTTCTGTTTACCTGAGTTTGGTTCTGGTTCTGTTTGAATGAGTTTGGTTCTGGTTCTGTTTGCTAGAGTTGGTTCTGGTTCTGTTTGCTTGAGTTGGTTCTGGTTCCGTTTGCTAGAGTTGGTTCTGGTTCTGTTTGCTTGAGTTTGGTTCTGGTCCTGTTTGCATCCGTTTGGTTCTGGTTCTGCATGCTTGAGTTTGGTTCTGGTTCCATTTGCTTGAGTTTGGTTCTGGTTCTGTTTACCTGAGTTTGGTTCTGGTTCTGTTTGAATGAGTTTGGTTCTGGTTCTGTTTGCTAGAGTTGGTTCTGGTTCTGTTTGCTTGAGTTTGGTTCTGGTTCTGTTTGCTTGAGTTTTGTTCTGGTTCTGTTTGCTTGAGTTTGGTTCTGGTTCTGTTTACTTGAGTTGGTTCTGGTTCTGTTTGCTTGAGTTTGATTTTGGTTATGTTTACTTGAGTCAGGTTCTGGTTCTGTTTTCTTGAGTTTGGTTCTGTTTACTTGAGTCAGGTTCTGGTTCTGTTTTCTTGAGTTTGGTTCTGTTTACTTGAGTCAGGTTCTGGTTCTGTTTGCTTGATTTTGGTTCTGGTTCTGGTTCTGTTTGCTTGAGTTTGGTTCTGGTTCTGTTTGATTGAGTTTAGTTCCGGTTCTGTTTGATTGAGTTTGGTTCTGGTTCTGTTTGATTGAGTTTAGTTCCGGTTCTGTTTGATTGAGTTTGGTTCTGGTTTTGTTTGATTGAGTTTGGTTCTGGTTTTGTTTGATTGAGTTTGGTTCTGGTTTTGTTTGATTGAGTTTAGTTCTGGTTCTGTTTGATTGAGTTTGGTTCTGGTTCTGTTCTGTAGATATGTTTGCAGTTTTTTGTTAATTTGTAGAATAAAAAAGTTTGATTAAAATACTAAACTAAAGTAAGAATGGTTTTGTATCAGAATAAATGAACAAAATTGGGCAATTATAAGGCTTCTCATAAAAATACTGTACGTAAAGGGTTTTCAACACAAACCATTATTTTTTGCAAAGTTAAGGTAAAATATACGGCTACAAAAGATCCTAAATTAAGAGGCATTCGGGGATCAAAAGAACCAGCTCTTCTTTGGGAGCCGAGTCAAAAGAGCCGGCTCTCTGAAAAGAGCCGAACTTCCCATCACTAATTCATATGTGACGGATCCTTCATTCTCTGTCCTACCTCAACTACAGAGTCAGCAGCAGTCATGGACTTACAGTGATGGTTCAAATGGCAGAAATGTTACATATACTGATGGCATGTGATTGGTTTATTTGAACATAGTTTAAATTCTATTTGCATTGGGGCGCTGGTGGCCTAGCGGTCTAGGCGCCCCATGTATAGAGGCTATAGTCCTCGTCGCAGAGGTTGCCAGCTCGACTCCCAGCTGGTCGACCATTTGGTTTGACCCTTTGCTGCATGTCTTCCCCCACTCTCTACTCCCCACATTTCCTGTCTCTCTTCAGCTGTCCTGTAAATAATGACAAAAAAGCCCAAAAATATACCTTTAAAAAATGATAACAATAATTCTACTTGCACTGTGCTCTTAACTTAGTAGCAGTGCAATGTAACATAAGGTCAAAACTAACTCAAAGTGCAGTATATAAGTGCACAGACTGTGACTCAGTGTACACGTCCCCAAGCATTTAAAAAGTGACTGGAAAACCTTTGTTGATGTCATCAGGAAAACAATGCCGACTGTCTGTCAGCTTATTATACTCCTCGCTGAAGAGGGCTTAATTATTTTTCAAGTCAAATTTTGTTTGGTGGCAGTGCAAAGAATGAAAGAAAGAAATCATTGCTGGTTGCACAGCATCGGCTGTTATATAAGTAATTGGCTTGTTTCCTGTTCTGACTAAATGGAGACAGGCTTACACCACCAGCAGCAGCAGCAGCAGCTTCTGTTAACTGTGTTCTTTTGTTTTCTTTAGTTAATAAAACAGGAAAACCCACAAAGCCCCTAATATAAGTCATTTTGATATTACCCAGCCGGTTTTTGGAAGTCTAAACTAAACTTCAGGCTAGCTTCCTGAAAGGTTATTGACTGCAAAAAGAGTGGTTTGCATGTTATTGTTGGATGTGTATATTTTCGTCCTGTTATCTTTACATTTTAAATTGTTTTGACATCAACTGCCCCGAGGCTGCATAATCAGACAGGTTCTCCTCTGGGATTTAACTGTTTCCTAATCATGCTTAAGCAATAAGCACCTTCGTTAATTGGTGAGAGATAATTTGAGCAGAGGTCCAAAGTGTGGAGAAGAACACTTTGCTCATGCACCAATCTTCTCTTTCAGAGTTTGCACTTGGTGTGAGTTTTTTGTCAACAAACTTCCATCGTTGCCTCTGACTGGGGACAGAATTACTGGTAATATAAAAAGAGGAAGCTTGTCAGGAAAACTTAAAAGTAATTATATGCTGAACAAATGACCGAAAGTGTTGGTTTTTAATTGAGTACTCAATATAAAATAGCAACATTTCAGAAAAATACATTTAATTTTGATACCGCCAAGAACAGGAAGTTGAATTAACAATATGTGAGCTTTTCTGGACTCAAGCATCAAAAGCAATACATGGGACCTTTTTGGGTACAGCAGAGATAAAAGTCAAAATATTACGAGTTAGTGAGTCATAAATATGAGTTGTCTCTGGATAAAACGTCACATTTATGAGATAAAAAGTAAGGATTTTTTTGTTTAGAGGATTTTTGACAACAAAAGTCAAACTATGAGATAGAGTCCTGAAATTGTATGTTCTAATTTGGACTTTTTGCCATAATTTAACGTATTATCTCATAATTTGAGGTAATATTTCAGATTTTTGACGTAATATCTCATAATTTTGACTTACTTTATAATTGTTTGATATTATACCACATTATCATGACTTACTATCAATTTTCTTTTGCTTTTTATCTCATAATTTCAACTTTTTTGCCATAATTGGACGTATTATTTCAGAATTTTGATGTAATATCTCATAATTATGACTTACCTTATAATTTTTTATATTAAACCACATAATCATGACTTACTATTTCATTTTTTTGCCTTTTATCTCATAATTTCGACTTTTTTGCGACAATTGGACATATTATTTCATACTTTTTATATGATATCAAATAATTTTGATGTAATTTCTCAACATTCTGACTTACCTTATAATTGTTTGATATCATACCACATTTTTTTTTGCCTTTTATCTCATATTTTCAACTTTTTAGCCATAATTGGACGTAATATCTCATAATTTTGACGTATTATTTCATCATTTTGATGTAATATCTCATAATTTTCACATAATATCTCATAATTTTGACTTACTTTATAATTGTTTGATATTAAACCACATAGTCATGACTTACTATTTCATTTTTTTTTGCTTTTTATCTCATAATTTCGACTTTTTTGCCATAATTGGACATATCATCTCATACTTTTGACATGATATCTCATAATTTTGATGTAATATCTCATAATTATGACTTACCTTATAATTTTTTGATATTAAACCACATAATCATGACTTTTAATTTCATTTTTTTGCCTTTTATCTCATAATTTTGACTTTTTTGCCATAATTGGACATATTATTTCCTTCTTTTTATATGATATCTAATAATTTTGATGTAATTTCTCAACATACTGACTTACCTTATAATTGTTTGATATCATACCACATAATCATGACTTAGTATTTCATTTTTTTTTGCCTTTTATCTCATATTTTCAACTTTTTAGCCATAATTGGACGTAATATCTCATAATTTTGACGTATTATTTCATCATTTTGATGTAATATCTCCTAATTTTCACATAATATCTCATAATTATGACTTACCTTATAATTTGTTTGATATTATACCACATAATCATGACTTACTGTTTCATTGTTTTTGCTTTCTATCAATTAATTTGGACTTTTTTTTGCCATAATTGGACGAATCATCTCATAATTTTGACGTGATATCTCATAATTTTGACATGATGTCACATCATTTTGACTATTTATCCCATCATTTTGACTTATTAACTCATTAATATGACTTTTCTAATCTGTTTTCATCAAGGCTAAATCTCCCTTTTTTTTCTTAATCTTGCAGAAATGGACACCCATCCCTTATTGCTGTCAGTATAAGAGCTTTAGATTTGAAAGCTTTTAAATGAAAGAGTTTTCTACCAGCTCAGGCCTGAAGGTGTCAGTTCATCTCACATCAATGTTTGAGGACCAACTTTAATAAAGACTTCACCACATGAGTCATGTTTGAGTTTGGAAAGTCCACACATCACCCAGAGGATTAAAAATTCATGGTGTTTTGTATTCATTTGTTTTTCACAAAGTCTGAAACATGAATAGGTATCAGGATGTCTTGGACATTTTTACACACTGTGGCTGTCTACAAACACTCTGCTTACAGGCAACAACAAGAGTTCTCTGTTCCCTAAAACAACAGCGTCTCGCCCTGCAGATGACTCACACAACTCCTGATATTCACACTTTCTTATTTAGTGAACAGCAGACTTTGAGCTATTCTCTGTCAGAACTTTACTCTCGGCATTACTCAGAACAGAAAATATATTGGGAGTCGGTGTCTCTGTCTGATTCTGCTGTATTAATTAACACTTTGGAAGGTCTGACTGGGATCAGCATATTTTCTCAGCCTTCTCAGGAAAAAAAAAAAAAAACATGCTCTTGTGGTGATATTTGTTCTTTGACTTTGGTGTTGTTTTTCATTTGAGAGACAAAACTTAAGCCTCTGTTGCTCTACTCTCTGAATAAATTGTGAATCACAAAACTGTGATCTCTCCCACTGCTGAGCCGAGCATGTCTCGTGTTTCTCCTGCAACATCTTAGTTTTCTCGCATGTTAAAAGTCAGAAATTAACACCCACTAGTTTCCCTAGGTTACGATTTGGAAGCTTGAAAGAATGACATGAGGGATGAGGGCTCATATTTGAGTTATGGATTTCTGACATGGTCTTATCAGCACCCTGCTGAGAGAAGGTCGATGCCTGCAGCTGTACTCGATGATTCATCTAGGTCATCAAAAAGACTTGACATGATCAAATACGTTTGAGGCTCGTGATCCAACTCAGATACCAAGTCATCCAAAAGTCATCCCTTCATTTAGTCATTTTACCATTTATCTGAATGATAGAAATGTGTTTCTGTTTTATAATTCATTCTCATGGAACTTTGTGAGGACAGTCATGGTCCTCAGAGGCTAAATCCCACAGATCAAAAGCAGTCACTGTGACATCACTTATTGGTTTTTATTGACTGCCCTTTTCCTCTAAACCAGTTGTTCTCAAAGTGGGGTCCTGGGACCCCTGGGGGTCCACGAACCATAGCGTGGGGGTCCGTGAAATAATTTAAATACAATTCTAATAACTTATAAAGTTGTGCTGTGTCATTACAAAACAGCATATACACCATTGTTATGATACTATTTGGTGGCTGAAGGGATATGTGAGTCTTGTTACTGTTAATTTTCTGACAGCGTTTAAGATCAATTACTTGAAAAGTATAAATGCTGTCATGTTGAGTCCACAAGGAATGAAATGACCCTCTGTTTTAAAGGATACAAGTGGAATTTACTTGATTCAAATTGAAGTGTTATCTGTTTATCACTATGGTACAGGTCTGAAGTATTTACATTGATACGTTTTACAATACAAATAGTTCCAAGGGGAACTAAGAGTGCAAATGGTAGTAAGCATGTGCTTTAGTGATGGGAAGTTCAGCTCTTTACAGAGAGCCGGCTCTTTCGACTCTCAAACAGCTCTTAATGTAGGATCTTTTGTAGCCGTATGTTTTACCTTAACTTTGCAAAAACGAATGGTTTGTGTTTTTATGAGAAGTCTTATAATTGACCAATTTTGTTACAAAACCATTCTAAGTAAGAATGGGTAAAGGTTGTGATTAGGGTTAGGGTTAGGGTTAGGGTTAGGGTTATGATTAGGGTTAGGGTTAGGGTTAGGATTAGGGTTATGATTAGGGTTAGGCTTAGGGTTAGGTTTAGGATTAGGGTTAGGGTTAGGGTTATGATTAGGGTTAGGGTTAGAGTTAGGATTAGGATTAGGGTTAGGGTTAGGGTTAGGGTTATGATTAGGATTAGGGTTAGGGTTAGGATTAGGGTTAGGGTTAGGGTTGGGATTAGGATTAGGGTTAGGATTAGGGTTAGGGTTAGGGTTAGGATTAGGGTTATGATTAGGGTTAGGGTTAGGATTAGGATTAGGATTAGGGTTAGGGTTAGGATTAGGGTTAGGGTTAGGGTTAGGGTTAGGGCTAGGATTAGGGTTAGGGTTAGGGTTAGGGTTAGGGTTAGGGTTAGGATTTGGATTTGGATTAGGATTAGGGTTAGGATTTGGATTTGGATTAGGATTAGGGTTAGGGTTAGGATTAGGGTTAGGGTTAGGGTTAGAACCAGAACTAAACTTAAGCAAACAGAACTGAACCAGAACCAAACCAGAACCAAATCAGAACCAAACCAGAAACGAAACAGAACCGAAACAGAACCGAAACAGACCCGAACCAGAACCAAACCGAAAACAGAACCGAACCAGAACCGAACCAGAACTGAACAAGAACCGAACCAGAACCGAAAACGGAACCAGAACCGAACCAGAACCAAACCAGAGCCGAAACAGAACCGAACCAGAACCGAACCAGAACCGAACCAAACCAGAACCGAACCAGAACCGAACCAGAACCGAACTCAAGCAAACAGAGCCAGAACCAGAACCGAACCAGAACCGAACCAGAACCGAACCAGAACCGAACCAGAACCGAATCGAAAACCGAATCGAAAACCGAACCAGAACCGAACCAGAACTGAACTCAAGCAAACAGAGCCAGAACCAGAACCAAACAGAATCAGAACCGATCCAGAACCGATCCAGAACCGATCCAGAACCAGAACCAAACTTAAGCAAACAGAACCAGAACCAGAACCAAACTCAAGCAAACAGAACCAGAACCAGAACCAAACTCAAGCAAACAGAACCAGAACCAAACGCTAGTAAACAGAACCAGAACCAACTCAAGCAAACATTATTAACGTCCTCAGGTTGGTATTGAGAAAAATCAGATGCCTCAGTTTGGATGGGCTGATACGATTTCTCCTCTCAGTGAGTATTTGCCCGGTCTTTGAGAAGAACCCTAACCCTAACCCTCTCAGAAGGAACAGATGAAGCCACGATACACAGCCTCCCCTCCATCACCTGTATCCTATATCCTCACATGTGATTGGCCGCATGGCCGCCATGCTGACCAATCAAAACAAAGTTCTGCTGTGAGCAGAGCTGGGGCTGAGCACTGAGAGAGCTAAGCAGCAAAGGAAAAAACTGGGAGCCGGCTCTCCCTCGATGCGAGCCGGCTCTTCTCTTATGGTTTATATTTTTATCATGGAGAGGATTTATTTTTCTAACCACTGCTCTGTCTGGAACACGAAAAAATACTACAACTGATGGTTTGAGTGTTGACAAACTGAGTGTCAGCTTGCAAAAATGTATGCAGATTCCTCATTCCATCACTCAGTTAACCTGTAATTGAACAATCTGAACTACATCCAAAAGATCAAGATCAAGCCGACACACACCAGATGAGTTTCCCTGCCTCCTGCTCTCAAAGACATATGAAGATTGAAATCGATAAAAACACGGTGAAAGTAATAAACCACACCAAAACCTGTTAAAATAGTGAATTGCTTGATATTTTGTCCTCACTGGGCTGTATATTTGCTTTACAGCACACATAAGGTGTTCTCTGCGTTTTGTACTCTGTGGGCCATACTGGGAAAAATGGAGGGTGGCCTACATTTTACAGCTAATCCTAATGACATTCTCATGGCTGCCAGTCATGCATCTCTCTCTCTCCTCTCTTTCGCTCTGCCATTGAAAGAGCCCCTCAGCCCGTATAGAAAGAGTAACACATCAGTAGGAATACAATTTTGCTCACTTGCTAAGCCCAGGATCTCTGCAGTGCATTCCCTGAAGCCTTAAAAATCCTGGAGTCCAGGATTTGAGGAGCATGAAGGCAGCCTTTAACATAAAAATATATCATTTGGAATTATGTAAAATAAACTGTGGCCCAGCACACGGTTTGGACAGTAATAGCTCAAAAGCTGCAGGATGGATTTCCAGGAAATATTGTGCAGACCTTCATGGTCTCAAGAGGACTTACAACTCTCATCTCCATCCTTCCACACCGTCTCTACAAGCTAAAAAACTTTGCACACACTGGCAAACCCCATGCCTCTCCTCCGAAGGTCAGCTCTGCCCTCCCTCAGCTTCTTTATTCACTTCTCTGACAAGTTCATTCCCTGCAGCTTCATTTTTCTGAGACCCTATTGAAGATTTAAGGACAAAGTTACAGTTACTTTCTCTGTTAACAGAACACAAAGTCAGGGCAGATAGTCGTAACCAAGTGTGTTACTTCTACTTGAGTAATGAAAGTGAATACTTTTGACACCTCTGCCTTTTAGTATGGTGGATGTAAGTGCTGTTACTTTAATTCATTCCATGTTTGTAAAGCTATAAATAATTAATATTAAATAATATTAAAATACAAGTTAATGTAAGAAGAGTTCAAAGGTAAAAAACTTAAATGGAACTTAAATTCCAGGTTTTTGGTTCCGCTATTACGGAGTTTAGGGACGGACTGCATGCAAAGGCAGATGCACTTGAAGAGTCTAAGAAAACAGCAAAGGACATTCTAAAGAATCAAGAACCTCCTCTCACGACAAGCAGCCAACAAGGTATTTTATTTTAGATTATGAAAATGCACTTTTATTTATGATTGTACTAAGACTATTTTTGTATTTGCTTTTATTCTGATATGTATTATGTACAATGTGATGATAATTTGTATTTGTTCATACTGATTGCAGTTCTCATGGCATCTTGGTGCTCCATAAGAACGCCCGTTTTAAAGAACTAACCTGTGTCTGTGTCGTCGTGACAAGAGCGCTACAGTGGATATTACATAAACCTTGCTGTCACATTAAATGAGAAAGCATTTCATTTTGGTTTGGGTCAGCCACCAAACAGGACAAGAAGAGACAATCAGGTGTGCAAAGAGAATTTTTGGAACCAACCATCCCTCCATCCAGGACTTACACAGATCCAGGGTCAGGTAACAACACTGCAGACCTCTCACTGCATACAAACTGTTTAAACTCCTCCCTCCAGTAGCTGGTTCAGAGCACTGTATACCAAAACTACCTGATGCATAGACTCTTTCTTACCTGGAGCTGTTGTTCTGATGAACTCTTCACAGTCACAGAACAAACGCTGCAATAACCCCGGGTCACAGCACCCACTGAGCCTGTAAAAGACATCACTTATCTTCACTGAATGGACAAACTTAATCATGCATGTATCATCCCTTCCTCTGACATGCACCTATGCACACTGTTTTTAATGCAAATATAGACACAGAAAGAGTGTGTGAACCAGTGCTTTCAGTCAACATGGAGTTTGGTGTTTTATATTCAACCATTGGACTTCAGAGAGTGAATCACATTAAGTGTACACACGCACTATAGTATGCGTCAATGTGGTACCTGGTGGAAAACAAGAAGCTGCTTGAGAGGGATGAAAGTGACTTAGTTAGAAACAGAAAACTGCTTTCATTCATCTGAAAACACTGTTAGACACTGAACTCTGTTTTGTTTTATTTAAATTTGTAGTGGAGCAGCAGATACAGTGCTGATCAAAAATTTTAAGACCAGTTGAAAAATTGCACGCATTTACATTTTGCACTGTTAGTAGAGCTTCAAAATGCAAAAAGAAGAAATGAGAGGGAGACAAAAACAAAATTTGAGTCAGCAATTTCTTGAAAACTGGGCATCTGGGATGCTTTTTCCTTCAATGGAGCTTCAGGTTGTGCCGGGGTGTCAAACGGCGGCTGGCTATGTGGAGATGTTACATGGAGCATCTCACATGACTTGAGCTATGGTCTTAAACTTTTAAATCTGCTGATGAACATCCTATTTCCGTTTTATTGTTGTTTGCAATACATTTCTTACTCAAATACTTTTTTGTCTTACTCCCATTTCTTCTTTTTGCATTCTGAAACTCTGCTTAGAACCTTTTCAAGATCCAGCAGTGCAAAATGTAAATTCTTGCAATTTTTCAACTGGTCTTAAAATTTTGATCTCCCCATAAACGTGAATTATTTCCCTTTTAAATCCCTTAAAACAATAATTATGCACCAAGACTTCCACTGACTCTGGTTTAGACTTTGTGATATACAAAGATGCTCTTCAAGTTTAACAACACAGCGGACAGCGGACGACACAAACTAAACCAAAGTTTTTCAATCAACAGTCCTCTCAGTCTTTCTTCTCTCACTTCCTTCACAAGGTGAAAAGACACGGCACACATCGTCTCTCAGGCAAACAACCCTTCCTGTAGTTTCTCACCCTGGGGATTTCAATCTCACCAAAGTCTTTCACTCACAGCGAGTGTTACTGCAGAGGGACAGGCTCCGGCACGGGACTCAGGACTCCATTTACATGATACATTTGGGAGCAGGATTGTTCCCCCCCCCCCTGGTACATATAGAGTCGTACTTTCTACCATTTTTCCTGATGTAGTTTTACTGAACTTTGCTATTGAGTGTGACCTGTGTTCACTCTGCAGGTCCTCTTAAAAGGGAAACCACCCAGACCCAGAGCTTTTACTCCAGATACTCCCATGCTCTCTGATTCATGGATACCATTAGCAGGCTCAATTTTCTCCCCAATCACACAGCTCTGCTAGAAATGAACATCACATTTTTGTTACACGTCCAGACTGACAGATGTTTTTTATTGTTTCATTTTGAAAGTACGGGGCCTTTTGTGGAGTTCAGTAATATCTGTGAATGTTGTAATAATTCAATTTTTTTGTAAGAGAGAGCCCGTCAGTGAAACATGCTGTCATTATTTGCAGCTGTTCTTTTTTGGCCAGCCTAGAGTACTTCCTGAATGTTCAGCCTCTGGAGGTGAAACAAGTTTCCATTTGACTTTTTCAAGCCATTCATCAACTTCAGATAATATTAAACTCTTTAACAAATGCCTGGACTCTTCAAACTTAACCACATTAACTCGCACTCACACTTTCAAACAGCTGCTTTATCAAACTTGTATGGTTGCAATATAATAAGATACTTTATCATTAGGACAGCTGTGATATATTCAATGGCAAACAAATTTCAGTTTCCTTAAAATGAAAAATCTGCAGTGACTGTTGGAGGTTTTTTAAGAGAACTTCCTGAGATTTATGTTGTAAGTTATACCGACAGGCAGCAAATTGTAAAGCCTGATTCACACTTTGCATGAAATCTACTTAGAGCCCACTCAAGTTGTCCATTGTGCTGGTGTGTATGCATGCTCGCTTTGCAATTAAACCACCAAAATGCTGGCTGGCTGTGGATTTTCTATCCCACTCTGCTTAGCTTTTCCTGGCGTCCTCTTGTACTTCAAACAACTGTGGCTTATTAGAAGAAGTTGGAGTTTGTGCTTCTTCATTTTGAACAAGTCGACTGAATTGATCACATTGCAGAAAGTATGCAAACGCGGTATGCTCGTAGAGACTGAGACGAGCAAGGGCATCTAGAGTCTCAGTTGCAAGAGAAGACCAACAGGATGCAAGGCAAGCATGGTTTCCTATGAAGTTTTGAAGCCAGCAGAACTCTGGGGAGGTGCATGATCAGGCTATACCACACATTTAGCATTGATCAATATGGAAATACAACTTTGATCTTGTATAATCACTTCATAAGAAGAGTAGTTTCAGGACTCTTCAAATACTTCAAGTGTTTTAAACCCTTACAATTCAAGAGAAATTCAAACTACATTCTGCATTTGCATACAAACTCACTCCTTACATTGCATGTACCAAAAGCTTGGTGTGTAAGATGCACTTTCAATACCGGCCAGTAAAAATGAAGATAAGGGTACTTTATTGTGCTACAATATTGTACCTGGAAGATGGTGCTGTATTAGCTAAAGCTGTGACACATACATGCGTTGTCATGACTGCTGTTGCCATCACCCGCTGCATGCTACCATGACGCAATTGAAAATTCACCACTAATCATTGTATATTACTTTGCTGCACAAAGCATGCTGGGATCCATAACAACATTGGGCCTGACTTCAGGTAACCAGCAGAGGTAATGAATTGGTCATTGTGTCATAACCGGCCAAAGTAAATATGTAATTTATTATGTGCTGCTCTGATGGAGAGAGAGGTTGCAGGATTTTCACATTTAAAGATCTAGCAGGATATGTGTATCATAGCTCTCTCTCCTCATCTCAAAGAGAACTACAGTAGTGTTTCACATATACACCAAGCAGGGGCCATCACAGCGGGCAGAAGGCTTGTGCCTCACAGCTGTCAATGTTACGTAGGCCAGGGGTTCCCAAAGTGGGGAGCAGGACCCCCTGAGGGGTCGCAAGACACTAATGGGAGGTCTTGAGATGTCTTGCAGTCTTATATTGCATATTTTACCCATGATTGTAGAAATATAGACACAAATAATAAATACATTTGAAATAAAACCTTGCAAATAAAAAAAGTTACTTGCTTAAAGTTTTTTTTACAGCACAGCTGAAGAGAGACAGGACATGTGGGGAGTAGAGAGGGGAGAAGACATGCAGGAAATGGTCCACCGGCCGGGAATCGAACCGGCAACCCCTGCAACGAGGACTGTAGCCTCTGTATGTGGGGCACTTAGACCACTAGGCCACCAGCACCCCATTCTGCCTTTCTTTGTTGCCAGATGACTCCTGAGGTTAGGGTTATTCAACAGTTAGCATCAGTAGCAGCAGGTTCATTCATAACCGCACAGGAAACACAGCCACATGTCGATGTAGGTAGGCTAATTTTCTGTAGACCTGCTAAATGAAGTATGAAGAACATTTAATCACTTGGATGGACAGTGGGGGTCGCGAGACTTCTGCACCTGTATTTTTGGGGGTTGCGGGCTGAAAGGTTTGGGAACCCCTGCCTTAGGCTACTGTATGGTAGCTAGTATTGCAAACTCCACATATGAAAACACAGACATATTGTAGACTTTGGCGAATGCATTGAAAATCATCATGAATGAGAGCCCCCAATGGATCAAGTCTTACAACTATACACCGGTGTGTGCACACTGGATTTTATGGTACTTTAATTTTTAGAGTTTAAAGCTCAACTGTAAACATTCCCTTCTCTGCTTACATAGAAAAGTATACCCTGATGTTTACCAATAAATAAGCTCTAACCTGACAAATTAAATATTATCACAGCTTACACTTCACAGCACACTTTAAAAGCTTTGAGCACATTTGCAGGAGTGCGGGTGTTTACTGATTATGAACAAACACTCGCTTTGCATGATTATCTGAATGAACTAAAGATGAGAAGACAAAGATGAAAAACAATAACAAAAGTGTGTGCTAGATCATAACCAAAATCTGCATTTCAAATAATCACACCACAATGTAGAAACAGACAATAAAATCCCTAGTGGTGTATCAAATCTTCAAGGAGAAATCGAGTAATAGAATCACGACTGCAAAAACAGTATTACAAATTTAATTACAAGAAGTGTTCTATTCCCATACCCTGCATGTGAGAAGTGTGACAGTGATAGACAGACGGAGCTGAAATGAAAAATAGATGAGCCTGGTGAAGGCAGTCACTGGCGGGAGGCTGCTGTGTGTGTTTAGATGCTGTTTGCTGATCACGGTTCAGTGTGTGAGGCAGCTAAAGTAGGCCAGCTGTGGAAGAGTCATTGATTGTGCCGAGTACATCAGACTTATTTTAGAAGCCTACAACTGCAGCTTCTGTCCCTGAAGACCTGGGGAAGCAAGGATACACAGCAGAGAGGGGAGGCCTGTGGAGGTTCTGTCCTTGACCTGAAAATACTGTTTATTGACAACTTACGAGTAAGATCTGCTGGAAATATGTCTGAATTTTTTTTTTAAGGTCTGTAATATTAATAAGTTGACATTTGATTAAACATTTACACTGCCTAAGAAACCATGGGGATTCCATTTGACCATCTTATTCAGGGGCATGGCCAGAGGAGCTGCTAGGATGGCATGGCCCTCTTGAAATCTGATTGGTGCCACACCAAAATCACAAACAATGGATGTTAAAATCACACATATGACATGTGATGCAACCAAGCAGCAGCCTACACTGTGAAAAATGAAGCCAATGCAGAAGTGTTAAAAACTGCAGTTCCTCCAGTGACAACATGAGGCTGGGTCCAAAAGCCCTGGACACAAATTGAATAAAATAAACAGCTGATTGTTCTCTTTTTGGGACAAGCTTGTAATTTTACTTAAGATAAATTAACCTGTCAGAGTTTCTGTTTTGGGGGTGGTTCAGTTTTGCTGCTTTTTACAGGCCAAGTAGGATCGAGGGAATTACACCTTAAATTAATATCAAGAGTATTTATAGTGAAACAAGCCCAAAACTTGCAGAAATAACATCATAAGGCTTTCCAACATGATTAATTTTCCTACCAGGTGTGAATTTGAGAAAAAAGGAGGGACACACTTTCAAAAGAAACAATTATCTCTAGTCTTAAAGCAGGTTATGCACATTATCTCACACTTTGCATAAACAAGGTCTCTATTACTCTCAATTCTCTGGATGTTTTTAAAAGTTAATTTAAGACTCACCTTTTTAATCTAGCTTTTAATTTGGAGTAGTTTATTTTTAGCCCTGGACTGCATTATTATTATTTTAATCATTGCTTTAACATATATTTATCTAATTTAATTATTTATTTATCTATTTATTTCTTGTATTAATCTGATCTTGTTTACGCTACCTTATTTTTAACTTTTCTTTCCACTATTACATATTTTATTAATTGTACTGTTTTATTTTTAAGTATTGTATTTATTTATCACCATATCACCAGGGGATTATAGTCCCATACAAACACTGAGTAAATGCATTGAACAAATCAATGACTGGACGAGCCAGAACTTTCTTCAGTTAAACAAAGAAAAAACTGAAATGATTGTTTTTGGAGGAAGAAAGGTTAAAGGTTACTGCTCAGCTCCAATCTGCAACAATGAAATGTTCAAACCAAGCCAGAAACCTTGGTGTAGTCTTAGACTCAGACCTTAATTTCAGCAGCCACATTAAGACAATTACAAAGTCTGCCTACTATCACCTTCAGAATATATCAAGGATTAAAGGACTCATGTCTCAGCAGGATGCAGAAAAACTCCTCCATGCATTTATCTTTAGCAGACTAGACTACTGTAACGGGGTCTTTACAGGACTCCCTAAAAAGTCCATCAGACGGCTGCAGCTCATACAGAATGCTGCTGCTCGAGTCCTAACAAGGACCAAAAAAGTAGACCACATCACTCCAGTTCTTAGATCTCTACACTGGCTTCCTGTCGGCCAGAGAATAGACTTTAAAATCCTGCTGATGGTTTATAAAACCCTGAATGGTTTAGGTCCAAAATACATTGCTGATCTGCTGCTACTATATGAACCACTCTCCAGTAGTCTGCTTTCAGTCCCAAGAGTCAGACTGAAACATGGTGAAGCAGCGTTTAGTCATTATGCACCACATATCTGGAACACACTCCCTGAAAGCTGCAGGTCTGCTCCAACTCTCACCTCTTTTAAATCAAAGATTAAGACTTTCTTATTTGCCTCTGCCTTCCTATCTTAGATTATTTTAACTCACTTTAAATTAAAATTTTAATGTAATTTTTAATATATTTCTTATTTTCCTTTTCTTTTCTGTTTTATTATATTTGTAATTTTAATTGTGCTCTTTTATGCCTGTCTGAATGTCTCCAATGCTCTTAATGTTTTAATGTAAAGCACATTGAGTTGCCCTTGTGTATGAAATGCACTATACAAATAAAGCTGCCTTGCCTTGCCTTGCCTTATGATCATGCCTTTTATAATTTTACCATTGCTGTTGTTTTCTGGCTCTCTCTTATTCTGTGAAGCACTTTGGGCTGCATGTTTTTATGTATGAAAGGTGCTCTATAAATAAAGTTGAGTTGAGTTGAGAGTATTAAGAGTCAGAAGGCTTAATTACATATGAATGCTGGACCAGACATCATGTACAGTAGATCATCCCTTGTGTCCTCTGATGGGGGACGAGAGGACAAAGTTAGAGTTTAAAAAGATTTAATCTTTGCAGCGGAGCTACAACTCAAAGTTGGAAGTGTAAAGTGGGACATGTGTGAAGGTATCAATCCTGCTGTACCAGGATGTCCTGACAGTTGCCCTGCTTTCTGCAACAACCTAAGATACTGTATGAGTGTACGTCATGCAGGAGAAGCAGATGAAGCAGCTAAATGTTCTTTCAATCAGTCTGCTTGTGTCATCACTGACAGTCAGGTTAAAGAGTCATTGAGTTTTGTTGAAGTTAAGTTGAGTCATGACTTTTATCCTTTGCTGTACCCTCTCGCTCCGACTGCTGGAGACAATCCAACACTGAAATTGTGTGGAAGGCACTTTGCAAATTGCATTGATCTTTCCGTGGACCTGCCTCCCACCTACCGCCCATCTTAATGCCGGCCTCGTTTCCAGGCGCTGTGCGCCGCGATAGGTAATGACAGCCTGAAATGGTGCTGCTCAGACACAGAAACCCCTGGTCAAACACACACATGAATACAAAACACGTGTACCTGCATAGAAAAGATTTTAGAGTTCTTACCGTGGCTTAATCTGAAAATCAACTTTTTCATATCAAGTATTTTTATCATAAAGTTAAAACCCTAGTCCGCTGCGATCAGCTTTCAAGCCTTAACTACATTACAGTCATCTTTTCACAACCAAAATCAGTGCTGTGTCATGAAACATGCATGAAATAAAACATTGATGGCTGTGTAATCTTTTAAAATGTTGTAATATCAAAAGTAGAACACCTTAATTAGTGCTGTGTTTCTTGACTCAGGGGTACAAGGCCAAAACAGCTGTGTGTGATGATAGAGGAGCTTTGTGATCATAGATTGTAATCTTAGTTTGTCATATTAAAGTCATTACTCATAAGATAATAACTTTTAAGACTAAGAGAGTCCACCAAAAACATTCAAGAAACAGGATTAGTTATCTTGTTACAACTCTAGCAGCAGTCTCTACATAATATTCTGTATGTATTAAATAACATAATAAGCTAAGATGTCTATACGTCTGCAATGTCAGTTACCATGTTATCAAAGTTAATCTCTGCTCGAGGATGATTCATTGGTTGAATGATTGACTAGCAAATGACAGTGTCTTCTGTAGAATGAGCTTCTGTCTGTGATGATAGCTGTTCATAGGATATTGATTGACAGCTCAGAGAGCTTTGAAGATAAAGCCATCCACATGAGTTAATGTCTCAGAACGAAACAAACCGTTTTTTTTTAAATAATTGGTCGCCTGTGACTGAAAATCACTGTTTTTATGGGAAGCAGCCAGCAAAAAAGTACCAATTGCATAAGCCAATAAACCAGATGAGTCCAGATCAAGCGGCAAACCTCCGGTCTAAAAATATGAGTCAATGCGGAAGTGTTAAAAGCTGCAGTTCATCGAGGATCCGCTTGAGGCTGGCTCCGGATGTACCGGAAGTCACATACACATGAATGGGGAAAAAGACGATCTTTACAGCAGAAATAAACATGTTTACAACCTGGTACAAAAGATGAGTGTAGTCTGAATAGCTCATGTCTCGATGTCCTCTCACTGTGAGGGGGGTGAATTTTTTTCTAATTCGGCAATTTCAAAGATATTGAGATTACCAGTCTTCCAATGAGAGGCTCAGCTGCCTGCAGGAACACTGCAGCTGTTGGCTAGGAGGCTCAAAGCCCGCCCCTTTACGTCGCACTGGCTCGACAGAAGCAATATGGCTGCCGCTCCCGATTGGCTTCAAAACAGCGTTCAGAAACAGATGGGTGACGTCACGGATACTACGTCCATATTTTTTACAGTCTATGGTCCAGATACCTGCTAAATAGTGCTTACAAGATAAAATGATAATAACCTAGTAGACTGCAATTCATTTGAATGTAAAATTGTTAAAAAAGGTGTGTTGAGCCGCATTTTGTAATAACGGTGCATTTTGTAATAAACGTCCAAAATGTAAAAACTTTTTCATTTCATTTTGTAATAAAGCCGCATTTTGTAATAAACTGCCCCAACGCATTTTGTAGTTTATGCTCAAAAAACAGTTTGAAATCAGATTTTGGTCTGCCTGAAAAGTCCTCTTCTTCAGTCCTCCTCAGAACACTCTGTTTTCCCTCTGACCACGCCCCCTCCGGAAGTGGATGTGCCTCGGCTCTCCAGCACGTTGATCTATTGTTTACATGTTGGCTGAATATACACGGCTGCTCAGAGATCACGTTACTAAAAACCGTCTGAATCTGATCCTGACGCAGAGGCGCCTGTAGCAGGACCTTTCTGAAGGATTGGTCACAGATTTAGTGTTTCTTGTTGTTTTATTTATCAGTATGTAGACGTGCGTCTTGGTACACAGCTACGAACATGTAGCTATGTGGCTATGCTAACTAGCGCTAGCACTTATCCATGATAAATAAAAATCATCCACTAGATCTTCAAATCTGCAGACGTGGGGAGTAAAACCGACCTCTGCCAGAAAGGCAGCAGGACCTTTTCTGAAGGATTGGTCACAGATTTAGTGTTTCTTGTTGTTTTATTTGTCAGTATGTCGACGTGTGTCTTGGTACACAGCTACAGCTACAGCTACAGCTACAGCTACAGCTACAGCTATGAACATATAGCTATGTGGCTATGCTAATTAGCGCTAGCACTTATCCATGACAAATAAAAATCATCCACTATATCTTCAAATCTGCAGACGTGGGGAGTAAAACCGACCTTTGTGTTTATTAAGACAGCCTACAACTAGCATGCCTCCCTCCTAAGCTCCTTGTTAGCACACATTTGTGCAGGTAATGAAAAACAGAGGAAGGATTCAGTATTATTTTATACAGTCTATGGGCTGAACAAGCTCCGAGCTCTGACTCCGTGACAGACCGGATATTGTTGTTACGTAACAAAAACACGGAAGTCTGAAACGGCTCGTTTCACACACATTTACAGAAAGGTGGAGAAATCAGAACAGGGGCAGAATGGATTTTTTTCATTCTCGGGCGGTTTGTAGACATGCCAGGGACACATATTTCAGGTAAAGAACCATTAAAAAGTCAATTTTGCATGATATGTCACCTTTAAGTTAAGCAGACATGTGGACTCAGAAAAATTGGGACAGCCCGAAGCACTCACAAGCACAGTGGGAACATGACTTTAAGTCTGAGTACATGAGTGCACAGTTTGGGACTGGGTAATAGATCACATCATCCTCTGAGTCCTGCTGATGTGATATCCATTATTTGTGCTTATAAAAAAACCTTATGATATCAGCTTATCATTTTATGCATTCTTGGTCCTCAGGCATGTGCAGCTGTTGTATCAAACAACAATAAAGCACAGCTGAAATATGAAGCTTTTGATTTCCTGCACAATACAGACATGCACAGCAGACAACAGGGGGGTAGTTGTTTGCTTGTCACTGTTTTTGTTCAGCAAGACTTTGAATGCTGTCTCGTTTACAGTTATTTACCACATAATCATGGTTGTAAGGGTAACTCAGGCAAGCAGGGTGTGTTTTACTGCGCTTTTATAAAGTTCCATTAAAGTAGAGTGGGTTTTGTGGAGTTAATTGCCAGGGGAACCGCTGCATTACTCAGTGTACCTGACTCTCAATGAGGCTCTCCTTAGGCCCCTAACACGGAGCCTCTGGCATCGAGTGTTATTGACCGGCCTTGTTCTTTCAGCTTGAACCAGTGATGTCTGTCCCACTGCAGCAGCACTCAGCTGTCACTCCCCTCCATCACCCTCCTACCCTTTCATATGTATGCAGTCACAGGCCTGAATGCACAATAACACAACATGCACTGATGCCTCATACACCACTGCACATGCAACACAATCATCGGTGCTATCAGTGTACTTTCTCTCCAACCCATCATTTACAATAACACCTGTCTCTCTGACCCAGAAAATAAGAGATCTCACAGTAGTCAGAGCTGCTGTGGCAAGGCAGCAGGACGGGTGGGGGGAGAGGAGTTTGGTAGAAGAAGGGAGGAGGAGGTAAGGCGTTGAAGGCCTCAATAAAATCAATTACCATCATTGCCATGTGCCAGGCTGTGATAAATAAGCAGGGCATGGCATGGACAGCCGCCAGCGTGGATCTGATGGTTTGACTACAGATGGCATTCTCACACCAGCACTGCCCACTGGCATACTGCAGAGAGGAGAGATAGGAAGTGTGTGTGAGTGAGTGAGTGTGTGTGTATATGTGTGTGTATGTGTGTGTGTGTGTGTGTGTGTGTGTGTGTGGCTCCAAAGCAAAGAGAGAGCGCAGATGGACTGAGCAGCTGAGATGGATGCTAACATGATTTCTGTTGCTCCATGCAGGCTGATAATGCATTGTTTGTTTGTTTGAAATAAAAGAATGATTGTGCAGGATTTATCAGGGAAGAGGAGAAGAAAACATCACACTCTCCTCCTCGGAATGATGCATCATCAGTATTCAAGCTTCATATTAATCAGCACTAATGCATTTCCCTCCTAATGAGATGACTTTATTGAGTCCTAAAGCAATCTCTGCACTAATAAGCTGTTTACAAGCAAATCAATTATGGAGGAAAGGACATGCATAGTCAATGTGCGAAGCAGTATCAAATAAAAACAGATGACGGAGAACATTTGAATAATCCGGACTCAAGAGTGACTTTCTAAGCAATAACACAGTCAGGCTCTATGAGGGTGGAGTTCAACATGTTCACTCCACTGTTATATTTTGTAGGGTTGGCTGTGGTGATGGGGCCCACTGAGATATCTTTCAGAGGGCCCAGAATTCCTGGCGACGCCCCTGCCTCTGGGGCCCCTGACTAAGCTTCTGTATATGTTGACTTAGGAGTGAGATCATGCTGTAAGGTTAGAGTTCTAAAAAGGTTAACTAAAAGTTTTGATTTTTATTTAAAATACTGCATTTTTCAAACTTTTCCAAAGGTGAAAGTGTGCATCGATCAGCCTCTCTTTCATGGTAAATCTTGTTTTAAAGCAGCTCCAGGGGGAAGCTGATATTTCGCTGCTGTTTCAGATGAAGCTGCCCTCTTGACACAGAGATTGAATAAAACATGTTTAGCTATTCTTCAATCCTCTTTACAGGCAGTTATAGACTGAACCATCTACATGGCTTGGAGAGTCTGTGCTCCTTGTTCACTGCTGCAGACATCCTGTCGTGAGGCTCATTACGTAGAAGTGATGCAGATTCTGCCTCTTTGACCAATCGTTACTCTGCAGAGCCACACTCGCGCCGTGTGGAAAAACTGTAGCTGATTGCCATCGACTGGATGTCATTGCACTTAGCTCAGACCGTATAGATTTCCATCAGATCAGTGGGAGAATATTTCTTAGCGCTGCAAAATAAGCTGTCTATAAGTTCAAGAGGTGGGTTACAAGCAGAGCACAGGCCAATTGATTTCTCAGGAGGAGTGTATACATGTTTACCTGAACACAAACATAAGAGGGGTACTTTAGTTCAATGACTGTGAGGGAAGAGAGATCATAATGGTAGACCAGGAGAATACTACCCCTTTTATTCTGGTTATTTTTAAAGACTTCAAAGTTGTGTGTTTTTATCAAATGGATGGTATTGAAAGACATAATGAGAACTTTTAAATAATAATATTTAATTTGAGAGTACTTAAAATCCCTCGACTCACTGACTCTCATGGCAGTGTATATTTTATCAAACATTGTTCATTTACAAAAGGTGGCTCTTGTGAGGCCAATGCAAGAGCACATAAAACCTGTATTTTTTTATGATTACCATGCAGGAGGGTAAGACCGCATTAATAGCAAAAATAAGTCTGATTTTAAAGAACAAAATGAGAGTCAGTGCCTTTTTTCCTTTTGATTTATTACCTTAATAATAATGGGTTGTGCTCTTAATCACTACTCTCAAATTTGTATCCAATCAAGAGAAATCACAGAAATAGCAGGTGGTTACTGTGATTAACACATCAGTGCTAAAGCAGACTGACAGATGTGCCTCTGCACATTCCTTTCCTAATATTAAACAAAGAAAAAAATGAAATGATTGTTTTTGGAGGAAGAAAGGTTAAAGCTCCAATCTGCAACAATGAAATGTTCAAACCAAGCCAGAAACCTTGGTGTAATCTTAGACTCAGACCTTAATTTCAGCAGCCACATTAAGACAATTACAAAGTCAGCCTACTATCACCTTAAGAATATATCAAGGATTAAAGGACTTATGTCTCAGCAGGATGCAGAAAAACTCCTCCATGCATTTATCTTTAGCAGACTAGACTACTGTAAGGGGGTCTTTACAGGACTCCCTAAAAAGTCCATCAGACGACTGCAGCTCATACAGAATGCTGCTGCTCGAGTCCTAACAAGGACCAAAAAAGTAGACCACATCACTCCAGTTCTTAGATCTCTACACTGGCTTCCTGTCTGTCAGAGAATAGACATTAAAATCCTGCTGATGGTTTATAAAGCACTGAATGGTTTAGGCCCAAAATACATTGCTGATCTGCTGCTACTTTATGAACCACCTCGACCTCTGAGATCATCAGGTACTGGTCTGCTTTCAGTCCCAAGAGTCAGAACGAAACATGGTGAAGCAGCGTTTAGTCATTATGCACCACATATCTGGAACACACTCCCTGAAAGCTGCAGGTCTGCTCCAACTCTCACCTCTTTTAAATCAAAGACTAAGACTTTATTATTTGCCACTGCCTTCCTATCTTAGATTATTTTAACTCACTTTAAATTAAAATTTTAATTTAATTTTTAATATATTTCTAATTTTCCTTTTCTTTTCTGTTTTATCATATTTGTAATTTTAATTGTGTTCTTTTATGCCTGTCTGAATGTCTCCAATGCTTTTAATGTTTTAATGTAAAGCACATTGAGTTGCCCTCGTGTATGAAATGCACTATACAAATAAAGCTGCCTTGCCTTGCCAATGCTAATATGGTCACTTCTGTTTTTTTAATGCTTACAATCGCCTAAATGCTACATTTGTTTGTTGTTTCTAAAGAAGAGCTAACAGAAAAAAAGTCGAAGTCATAGTGGATACATCTGCTCATTTTACCATATGATTAAATTACAGAGAGAATGTCTTTATGGCTTAGATTTCTGCAATCTGCCAATGCATGGGACTGAATTAAAAAGACTGTTTGAAAAGGGGAGGGTTCTTGGCTCTGGCATTAGTTCTGCACCATTAGATTTTAATATTAACAGAGTAAGTGAATTATATCTTTATACAGTGTGCCATGTACTCAATCCTGACTTCTGGGGTTCTGGCCTCAATGTGTCATATACTGTAATTTGTGACCCAACAGTACCCCCTATTGAATAGGTTCATAAGAAGAAGAACATACTTTGTTAATTAAATTTATTTCACTTGTGTTATTTTTTCGGTCATGCTACGTGCACAGTTTTTGGTATATACATACAATTTTATGCACAAACATGCAGTGGACATGCACTTAAGGAGAGTTGTCAGAGTGAGGATACTGCCATCAACCAGCGCACCCAAAGCAGTTGGGGGTTCGGTGCCTTGCTCAAGGGCACCTCAGCAGTGCCCAGGCAAGTGAACCAGCATCTCTACAGCCACCAGTCCACTTGCCAAGCTTCGTCCATGCTGGGGCTCGAACCGGCGACCCTTCGGTTGGCAAGTCAAGTCCCTATGGACTGAGCTACTGCCGCCCCAAGAAAGTCGCAGGCTGGATTCGGATTCACAGGCGTGCAACTTAACCATTAGGCTACGTCCGCAACCAATAACAGTGACATGTTCACATTTTTCTGGGCCAATAGGGAATCTCAACTCAACTCAACTCAAACTTTATTTATAGAGCACACTTAAAACTTTGGTTTGTACAGATCAAAAGCAGCACAAATGACAAACATAACATACAACACAATACTAAAATACAATACTAAAATACGTAAATGCAGTGCAAATTAGGGGTGACCCCAAATAGTCGAATATTCGACGATCCGTTCTAACGAGCCTTAGTCGACTGCCAATCTCATAGTCGAATATTTGCATATGAAACGTGGAGCATTCCATTCAAACCATGGGGGTGCTCAATGTCTAATTTTACATTATTTTCCTGTTTCCCGTAAAAATAGTGTCTTATTTAGCCTATTTTGATATAAATATAAACTTATTTAATGTAATTCTGAGAACAGCTCTTGAAGTGTTAAATCTCCTTAAAGTGGTAATTAAATCTCCCCTGGTAATTAAAGGTGGATCATTTAGAGGGACCTGTGGAGCAGACGTACCTCAGCTGGTCTTTAAATCTTTCTACGTTCATAGCAGCTCAAAATGTCAGGAAATAAAATTTCAGATGATCCTAAAAAATAGTGATGAAGATGAGGAGCAGCTTCATGAAGAGGGCTGTGAGATCAAGGATTACCGGACCACACAAAAACTGTACGGCGCCAAAAGAACGAGCAGGAATACCCAAAACTGTCTGAAGCCTCAAAAACAATCCACAGCATCCCATCCACCTCCATATCATCAGAGAGGATATTCTCAAAGACAGGATTTACAGTCAACAAAGCAAGGAGCGCACTTCTGCCCGTAAACACACGATGGTTTTCCTCACGTACAATTTGAAAAGACTCAAGCGGACAAAGACGCGATGAAAGACTGTTTTAAAAGGTTCTGTTAAGAGATTTAAAAACCCTTTAGCTGGTTCAGGTTTGATTATGAACATTATAAACATGTTTAGCCTTAAGTTGGACAAACTACCCTCTGCAGCGCTGCTCTCTGCTGTGTGAACACTGTTTAAATATCTCCTGATTCCTTTCTCTATAGTGGAGCGTTGTTCCATGTTTAACAGATGGTGGCTTTATTTGAGTTTTCTCTCCTTCATCACCTCGTTGTTTTTGCAATATAGATTTAAAAAATCTAAGTTTTATGCTCTTAATATTCTGTTGTCCCTTTTACTTTAAGCTATGAGTCTCTTAATTGTAAAGGGTTATATGTAATATTGTCATGCGGTCACCATCATGCAGACTTTGGGTCAATAAGGAAAAACAACAAACATTCCACTATTCATCGACTATGGGCAAAATCTGATGAATCAGATTCGACTAAGCAAATCCTTAGTCTGGCTCACCCCTAGTGCAAATATATAATAAAATAAGGTAGAATAAAATAAATTCAAATTGAATTAAGATTATGCCAGATGTCCACTTAAACTTGATTAAAAGCCAGAGAGAAAAGGTGACTAACTTGTGCTTTAAGTAGACACAGCCACATGTTTGAATAGCATCGACTCACAACTTCTGTCTTTGCAATTTTTTCTTACTCCTAATTAACATTGGAATGTCACTCAGATGTCATATTCTTCTGCTTAATTTTTTAGAGTTAAAAAGTAATACAACAAAGTGGCACTTTATAATTTCCCATGCTCAAATCTTAAAGGGCCCAAAGAAAATGTTTCTTTAAAAGTCACTGTGGTGAGCAAAAAACCAAGCGACAACCTCCGGTCTAAAAATATGAGTCCAATGCACCTCAACTGACCAGCTGTAGAGGCCCCTGGTGCAGACATTTCTTGGGCAGTGGAGGTAAAAGCAACTTACTTTCTATACTCTGATTCAGTATTTATTCAGTGAGCTCTTTTGAAGAGGAGCAGAGAATCTTCAAATCCCATTTCTTATTTATCTGCGTTTGATAAAAGGACTCCTTAATGGCTGATTTTGCTCTCATCTGATAAATAAGCACTAACGTTTTGCATATGGTCTCTTTAATGTTTTTAAGACTTCAAACACCAGGAGGAGGAGCAGCACAGCAGAGTTTAAATGTTTTAAGTGGCCTGAATTTACAGTTACTTACCCTGCATGTGTGAGTATGCCAGCAGCTGCATCACCAATATACTACACATCTGCTGGTGTTCACTGACATATTCTGAATTCAACAAATCAATATGGAAATGTGGGATTTTCCTGTCAATTAAATTTAAAAATAAGACCAAAGAATGGAAAAAACAGGCATGTAGACTCAGAGATAAATACAAGGTTACATCAAGTTACAAAGTATACAGAAAATATTCAAAACTATCATTAAAATCATCCTTTTGAAAGAACATAGGTGTGATTCTGAGGATTATAGTGTATTCTATGCATGAAAAAAAGTGTCCAGAGACCTCCTAATGTGCCCTTTCTCTTCATAATGCTGCAGAGAGCATAGTTAGGAAAGTTGGCAAAGGCAATTTAATTCATCCCTAAGGGGCTATAAATATCCAGAGCAAACTTCACTGGGTTGTAGTTGTGAAATTACTGCGTACACACAGCTGTATCAACATCAACATCAGCAGTTTCCTCCCCAAATGTAGCAGAAATGTCCACCATATGTCAAATGAGCCTAACATATGTGGTTATGTTGTGCTAATCTGAAGAAGGAGGCTGGGAAGGCTTCAGTAATTTATATTTAAAACCCCAATAATGAATCATCTCTACCCTGAAGAAAAATAACATATGCTACAGATTTTCATTAAATTTTAAGAGTCTGAGACGTGCAGAAATATAAATCTAACATCTATTTTTGCTGTGCAGCATCTCAAAATGCAAAACATGTCTGTCTTGAATCTCCCCTCGCTCTGTTCTGCACATTTTATTGTGAGTCAGTGTTCAGTGTGCTCCGCTGCTGCATAATATACAGACTGAACATGTAGAGATAAGCAGCAGGCGTTTTCATGACAATGGTGAAGGCGAGAGAGAGAGAGAGAGAGAGAGAGAGAGAGAGAGAGAGAGAGAGAGAGAGAGAGAGAGAGAGAGAGAGAGAGGTGTTTTTGTTAAAAAGTAATCTGAAGTTTCAAAAATATCCTCAAATCATGTCTCACATAACTGACAAAATACAAAGAACGTTTCATTCTCAATCAACTAATATCAGTCAAGAAAGGGAAAGTAAAAGTACCCAGTCTGTTTTTTTTACAACATCCACAGGCAGAAAGTCTCTGAAAGTGGAAATAAGGGAAAATTGCACCAAATGGGACTCATATTCCTATTTCAGGGCCATCACTCCAATTCTATTCTTGAGTACCTGTCGCACATACACAGACTCCCAACAATTTCCAGACTTTAACTGGGCTGCATGTGTGAACATAAATGCCTTAAATTGTTCAATCTAATTTTTTATTTTTTTTTACCAGACTTCTACAAAGTCAGGAGAGCTGAATGCAGCAGGTAACAGTCGGGGAACATCCACAGAGAGTGGGTGGTCGTGTAAAATGCATCTTTCACAGTGAGCAGACTTTCACTGCTCTTTACTTTCTCTTCTTGCCTCAGTGCTAAAAACTACAGTTCATCAAGGAAGACGAGTGTAGTCTGGATAGCTCATTTCTAGATCGGCACACACTGTATGGGGGATGAATTTTTATTCTAACGTGGCAATTTCAAAGATATTGAGATTAGAAGTCTTCCAATGAGAGGCACAGCTGACTTGATTGACAGGCGGGAACACTGTTGGCTAGGAAACTCAAAGCCGCCTCTTTACATTATTGGTTTTAGCATGATGCATTTCTGCTGCCCAACATTCCATGCTGGCAACATCAATAAAATCCAACAGCCTAATTCTTTAAGGAAAGGCACTAATAAAGAAATCTACAGCCAGCCTTTTAACTCATCCCAAATTACATATTTTAACAGAAACCCCACAGCCAATCATAGTTTGGGATTTTGGGGTGGCTCCTGGGGTGGCCAATTGGATTTCAAGGGGTGCCAGTGTCATCAGTGTGGCCACCCCTCTGGACACGCCACTGCATAGACAGTCATCTCCTGTATGGTACATGTGAGGAAGGAAAGTCCTGAAAATGTCAGGACTTCAATGCCCCAAAAGCCAGAGTTCAGAAGTGAAAAAGGCCCTTCATTATGTTCAAACAGCTGGACCTCTCAGGAAAGAGAAGATGAAAGTCCAAGCAGACTCAGATGACAAGATAAGAGCCCTGATCTTACAGACAACAAGCCCTGTTTCTTCTGTTGTGGTGTGAGATACCACAGAGAGCAGGATGATGGGACAGGATGGCTTTAATCTGTCCTGACGCTGGGTGACTTGAGCATCAACAGAGCAGTCGGGACACTTTACAAGGAGCAAAGTGATTCAATTGTCCACAGGCAACCCTTCTCTGCTGCCACGCTGACTTAATCAAATCATTCTTCTCCAGAGTAACAAACAGACACATCCTGCCCGCTCACCACTCGGCTCAGAGTGTCTCTGAATACCCAGCACAGCTTCGTACACAGACACCATGGTGAGCTCACCAGAGGTGTTTTCAGCGGTGACTAATTGTCTGCTTCCCCTCAGTGCTTCCAAAAAAACCAGTCTTGATATTTCGTTGGCTGAGCTGTGAGGTCGAGCTTCGCAATTACCTCCTGCCTTGTAAACAAATTGTCCTCCAAGACTGTCTCCTGCCAGGAGCTGTGGAGCAGAGGAGAATAAACGACTTCATGCTCATTAGATAAAGCACGCCGGGCTTTATGGCCACAAAAACTTGCACCACTCCAGAATAGAAATGAGAGGATCTGCATTTCAACTCGATTTCAAGCTGAGACACTGCTCCTTCTCGTGTAATAAAGTCCAGATATACACTGTTTCACTGATATTTCTCTCTGATAGACCATAAGAGGAAAACCTCTGCTATGAGGACAGGGAGATTTTACTTTTGGATTATGAGAGGGATAAAAAGGGGAAGATATAGATGAAGTCATAAAATAATTGTAAGGAATTGAAGTGGATACTCCAAATGTGCTCTGTGAGAGTTTTTACTGCAGCGAGGAGTTTGCTGTTTGTTTAATGCTGCAGTTAATGGATGCATGAAGTTAGCAGAGGACACAAGAAGGGAATGTTTCACAAATTATTGTAGTATTAAAAGTGACTCTTGTTTAACTATTGCTTAAACTTCACATCCTTTAAGTTACCCTGTGCTTTCACTAAGAGAAAATAGTTCGGCTCAGTCTTCAGGGAATCATTGAACAAACTAACCAAGGAAGGAAAGAAAAGGAAACAAAGTAAATCAAGATTTGAAGCCTCTTTTTTAACAAAAGAATACAAAAAGGAAAATTAGGAAATTGTAAAAAGGAAAAGAAAGACAGGAGATGTAAAACGAATAAAGAGATTATCAAAGAGCATCCATTTACTTTGTTTAAAGACATAACAGAGCTGTGCTTACGGCCAGTGATCCATTAATCACCAGTTATTGGGTGTTCTCTTCTTGGGCGTTAACTTTAAAAAACAATCATTGAAACCTGAAAATTCTGTTTATTTTAGTTTTCTTTATACTTTGTGTGACCTGACAAGACCTGACACATCTGTATCAAGTGATGCCCCCAATGCAGAGGAGAGGTTGGTTTCTCTGGCTCAAATATAAGCTTTGCAGATTTAATCTGCTGTAGCTTGCAAAGTAAATAAGCAATAAAAATACAACTACATTTAAAACTTAAAGCTAGAAAAGAGTCTGAATCTCCCTACTGCTTCATATGATACAAGGCAAATGTGACACGTCTGTGCATGCACTGACGCCAGCCTCAGTCCACTCCTCATGTAGCTCTCCAAAGTTCTCCACAATCCTCTCAAAGCTGTAGTCATTCTTGTTGCTTGTGGACCGTCTCTTTGATATGCTTAAATACATCACTCTGAGAACAGACAGTCTTTTCAGCTGTGACCTTCTGTGGCCTGCCCTTCATGTGGAGGGTGTCGTAGATCGCCTCCTGGAGGACTGTCAAATCAGCAGTCTTCCCCATGATTGTGGTTTAGTGCCCTGAGCTAGACGAAGAGACAGGAGGTAATCTGACTGCTTGAATTGTGATTTACAAAAACTCAAAATTAAGTCTATTTGGAGCTGTAGGCCATAAATATCAAAATTAAAAAACAATTTGCACTAGAGTCCAAAATAAATTACATTTTCACTTTCTTGACTAACTGATGGGAGATATTGGACTTTCTGAGAGTATTCATGTTTCTTCAGCTGCACCTGCCAATGCAGAGGAGCGAATTTGCAAAAGCTGTTAAACTTGTCCACACCTGAGAAAGTAGAATGATCCAAACTCTGCTCTTACACGGTTTGATTGATCGCAGACAACTTGAGAAAGAGCATTTTGTAGCCTTCATAGATTAGAAGTAATCTGTGGATCTTTACAGATACAGTGTATTTGGATTAATCTGCTCTGGACTTGGATCGTGTGAACCCCTTTCCACTGCAGCAGGAGGGAGACAGACTGTTGGACTATCAACAGGTATCCATCCATCCATCCATCCATCCATCCATCCATCCATCCATCCATCCATTTTCTTCTGCTTATCCGGGGTCGGATCGCGGGGGTAGCAGTCCAAGCAAATTGACCCAGACATCTCTCTCCCCGGCGACACTTTCCAGCTCCTCCTGGGGAATCCCGAGGCGTTCCCTGACCAGGCGGGAGATATAATCCCTCCACCGTGTTCTGGGTCTACCCCGGGGCCTTCTCCCAGTTGGACGTGCCCGGAACACCTCCAAAGGGAGGCGTCCGGGAGGCATCCTTATCAGATGCCCGAACCACCTCAGCTGACTCCTATGGACGCGGATCAACAGGTATTCAATTCAATTCAATTCAAAACCTTTATTTACTCTCTAAAAGACATTGAGGTTTCCCTCAATTCCAATGCGGTCAAGATCACAGGTACATTATTAACAGCAAACAAACAAACAAACACAATCATTCACAAAACAATATATTCATTTAAACAGATACAGTTTGAGACACAGTGGTCGGAGTCATCAAAGTCTTAAATTCTGCAAAAGAGGGAATGGATGTCAGCTTTAAAGTCTGTTGGAGGGTATTCCATGATTTAAGGGCATCAATGGAAAATGCTGATCGACCCAGTTCAGTGTTAACTCGAAGGACTTTCAAAATGAGCCAATCAGAAGAGCGAGTCCCGTAGGATCCATAATTCCACTCCAACAAGTCTGTAAGGTAGGTAGGGAGCTTTCCAACAAGCGCTTTAAAAATATACAAAAGCCAGTGTTTGTTCCTCCTTTGCTCAAGAGAAGCCCAACCAACCTTCTCATACAGGACACAGTGATGGGTGTCATATCTGTCACCAGTGATGAATCTGAGAGCAGAGTGGTAAACAGAGTCCAAGGGTTTTAGTGTTGACGCTGCAGCATGTTTATATATCACATCACCATAATCTAAAACAGATAAAAACACTGCTTCAACAACTCTCTTTCTACAAGACAAGCTGGATTTATTTCTGTATCAGAAACCAACTTTCTGTCTTAACATGGTGGAAAGAATGTTTATATGGCTTTTAAATGTTAGATTCTCATCAAGCCATATTCCAAGGTATTTCAAATCAGTGACTTTTTCAACTTTAACAGTATTAACGTTAATGGCTTCTCTTAATTATGACCAGATTAGCTGTTATAGATGTTAATGTCTTTGTTAACAGATGAACTGTGCCCACCTCTGAAAATAAACTGAACCACTGTTAGATTACGCAGATAAGCTTTTGGATTGCATTACTGGCAGACCGTGTTCTGCCTCTTTTGTTGTGCATACAGACCATTGAATGAGGTTATTCATACAACACACAAAAACCAGAACCTTTCAGACACCATACTCTCTATAGAGCCCACAGTTCATGTATTTTTATGCTAATTCTGTATATTAAAGGTGACATATCACGCTTTTTTCATCAATATATATTGGTCTAAGAGGTCCCCAAAACATGTCTTTAAAGTTTATGCTCAAAAAAACACTTTGAAATCAGATTTTGACATGCCTGAAAACCCCTCTTCTTCAGTCCTCCTCAGAACACTCTGTTTTCTCTCTGACCACGCCCCCTCAGGAAGTGGATGTGGTCTCGGCTCTCCAGCACGTTGATCTAATGTTTACATGTTGGCTGAATATACACGGCTGCTCAGAGATCACCTTACTTCAACCCTCTGAATCTGATCCAGAATCTGATCCTGACGGAGAGGCGCCTGTAGCAGGACCTTTCTGAAGGATTGGTCACAGATTTAGTGTTTCTTGTTGTTTTATTTATCAGTATGTCGACGTGTGTCTTGGTACACAGCTACGAACATGTAGCTATGTGGCTATGCTAACTAGCGCTAGCACGTATCCATGATAAATAAAAATCATCCACTAGATCTTCAAATCTGCAGACGTGGGGAGTAAAACCGACATCTGACAGAAAGGCAGCAAGACCTTTCTGAAGGATTGGTCACAGATTTAGTGTTTCTTGTTTTTTTATTTGTCAGTATGTCAACGTGTGTCTTGGTACACAGCTACAGCTACAGCTATGAACATGTAGCTATGTGGCTATGCTAATTAGCTCTAGCACTTATCCATGACAAATAAAAATCATCCACTAGATCTTCAAATCTGCAGACGTGGGGAGTAAAACCAACCCCTGCCAGAAAGGCAGCGGGACCTTTTCTGAAGGATTGGTCACAGATTCTGTGTTTCTTGTTGTTTTATTTGTCAGTATGTAGACGTGTGTCTTGGTACACAGCTACAGCTATGAACATGTAACTATGTAGCTATGCTAATTAGCGCTAGCACTTATCCATGGCAAATAAAAATCATCCACTAGATCTTCAAATCTGCAGACGTGGGGAGTAAAACCAACCTCTGCCAGAAAGGCAGCGGGACCTTTTATGAAGGATTGGTCACAGATTTACTGTTTCTTGTTGTTGTATTTGTCAGTATGTCGACGTGTGTCTTGGTACACAGCTACAGCTATGAACATGTAACTATGTAGCTATGCTAACTAGTGCTAGCACTTATCTATGACAAATAAAAATCATTCACTAGATCTTCAAATCTGCAGACGTGGGGAGTAAAACCGACCTCTGTGTTTATTAAGACAGCCTACAACTAGCATGCCTCCCACCTAAGCTCCTGGTTACCACACATTTGTGCAGGTAATGAAAAACGGAGGAGGGGATTCAGTATTATTCTATTCAGTCTATGGGCTGAACAAGCTCCGAGCTCTGACTCCGTGACAGACCGGATATTGTTGTGACGTAACAAAAACACGGAAGTCTGAAACGGCTCATTTTAGACACATTTACAGAAAGGTGGAGAAATCAAAACAGGGGCAGAATGGATTTTTTTCATTCTTGGGGGGTTTGTAGACATGCCAGGGAAACATATTTCAGGTAGAGAACCATTAAAAAGTCCATTTTGCATGATATGTCACCTTTAACATGTATGAAGGTCAACCTTTTGTCATTTTTTATCGCGTCCTTTGCTCATGGACATCCACCTGACAATGTGTTTCACACTCACGGGTCGCTAATTGAATTACTCACCCTGAAAGACACGTCTGGCTGTCACCATATAGTCATCGTGACACTCAACAGACGTGAATCAGCCCTGTTTTAAAGCATTCATCTTTTTCATTAAGGAGCTCTTTATGCAGTAAATTGTCTGCCAGTGAGCCTTCAACACAGAAACCCGTACTCCAGGTCAAACAGAAGTTCATTTCTTCTGCTGTCAATTTCTGTTTGGTAAAGCATGGCGATAGCGCAGTTTGCATCAATATCTTGGACCAATAATCCCCTTCAGGACACACCAAAGACTCTGAATGTAATGGGCCATGAAAATATGTACGGTGTAAAAATGTGCAGATAAGTTACAGCTGCATCGTTAAGGTGACGCATGACTGCTCCGTACTTTATGATCTGTCACACATCGAATGAAGGGATTCACCGGAAGAGAAGCTGGAAGACGAAAAAGGGGCAGAAGCGCTAAAAGACAGAATGATACCTACTGTGATCAGACACCTATATGAGACCTCGTGTTCACATCATTCATCTTTCATTATCCACCCCCACCTGAGAAACACTCGCTCTTCCTCTGTGTGCTGAAGCAGAAAAAATGCAGATGCTCTTCCTCGGGGAGACTTCCTGTCATATTTCACTGGTTATGAATATATGGATGCAATTGTACAGCCCGTGTTTGTGCATGTATATGTTCATTGTGGAAGTTTTTACTATGAAAGAGTGACACACTGTTGATAAATGGAGCTGTGCTGCCTGGGCTGTGGATTGAACACGAGTAGAATCACTGTCAGACTTCAAATCTATACAGACTCACATTCTGGTGATATCTGAAAGCGATGACTTTCAAAAGTGGACACAAATCAATTTCCTCTTTCATACATACAATTTCTGTGTTGTTCTTTTTGGCTGTCCCTCCCTCTGTGTGTAAAAGGAAGCGAAATAGAGAGAGGGGAGAGAGAGAGCAATTTTGGCAGACTGGCAACAGAGCTGGAACCTTCAATTCACAGCAGGCTAATTCATTTCTCTGGATCACTGCGTCCTCCCTCTGTCCACCTCCCCCCCCTCTATCTGCCAATCTATCTCTGTCTTTGTTACATTACCAAAGAGATGTTCAAGATGTCTTACTTCCAGTATCACAACCTGTACTAGTGTCTGCAGGTACAAGGTCATACAATCGTCCCTCTCAGGTATCAGGAGGATGAAATGGAAGCGCCCTGGGTGAGCATACGGTGATGGGAAAGGGCCACAAGTTTATTTTGTGGAATAATGCATCACAGAAATGTAACAGTCTTTGTTCCTGTCTTGTTCCTTTCTCTTCTGTCTTTCCTCCTTTCTATCATGGTAGATTTACCCTTTACATTTTCAAAGCAATAGTGTTCTGATTGCAAACAGAAGCAGACAGAAGCCGGTCTCGACTGTCCAGCTGTAGGTTGTTGGTTTCTCTGGCTCAAATATAAGCTTTGCAGATTTAATCTGCTGTAGCTTGCAAAGTAAATAAGCAATAGAAATACAACTACATTTAAAACTAAAACCTATAAAAGAGTCTGAATCTCCCTACTGCTTCATATGATACAAGGCAAATGTGACACGTCTGTGCATGCACTGACACCAGCCTCAGTCCACTCCTCATGTAGCTCTCCAAAGTTCTCCACAATCCTCTCCAAGCTGTAGTCATTCTTGTTGCTTGTGGACAGTCTCTTTGATATGCTTAAATACATCACTCTGAGAAGAGACAGTCTTTTCAGCTATGACCTTCTGTGGCCTGCCCTTCATGTGAAGGGTGTCGTAGATCGCCTCCTGGAGGACTGTCAAATCAGCAGTCTTCCCCATGATTGTGGTTTAGTGCCCTGAGCTAGACGAAGAGACAGGAGGTAATCTGACTGCTTGAATTGTGATTTACAAAAACTCAAAATTAAGTATATTTGGAGCTGTAGGCCATAAATATCACAGTTAAAAAACAATTTAAACTAGAGTCCAAAATAAATAAAAATTTCACTTCCTTGACTAACTGATGGGAGATATTGGACTTTCTGAGAATATTCACGTTTCTTCAGCTGCACCTGTAGACCTTGTTCTATTCAATGTGTTTGTTTCATCATTATTTTGCTTTTCAAAAAGTGTTTTTCTAAAAGTTAGTCTTGAAAAGAGTCGTCTTACATTGGTGCCAAAGCGGTCGGTCCTTCTTAGCCTTGGAAGTAACACCACTATTGGTATCTTATTAGCCAAATTGGCTGATGGCTGCAGCTTTGCATGCAGTGATTCATCCCTTTACACTTACACAACCTGGTGCACACTGTTCTGTTACTGCTCTAAGTAACACCACTTTGGCATGTAGTGGAATCAAAAAGTTTGCAGGCCTGCTTTGCCAAGTTTAAATTGCTATGCTAAACTAAATAATGACGATTACTGTTGCAAACTTAAGGCTGATTTATATTTCTGCGTAGATCTACGGGTATGGTTAATTACATTTTGGAGGAGGTGCGCGTCAGCTACGTGCGTAGGCCTCTGCGTAGGTATGGGAGCTACACGGACCTCTGGCGTAGACTAAGCCATCGATTCAACTCAGAAGTATAAGTCAGGCTTTAGGCAAAGGCTCCCACTTCTTGTGTATTACACAGATATGAAGTAACATCATTAAATTGATCATTGTTCAAGAACGTTATTTCATATGACCTTCTGTTGACCGAGCTGCTCTGGTTAAGTTTGCCTTTGTGTTCTTAAAAGAGACGGCCACATACTTCACCAGGTACATTATCGCCTGTCTGAGCCTCGTTTAACCAGAACTGTGTGAGATTATTAGAGCCAAAGATGTGCTGCACTTTGTGGATTTTTTCTGATGTGAAACCTAATTAGACCTATAATAAAGTAAGACACAGACACACAAAAAGACACACAGGCACACAAAAAGACACACAGAAATACACACAGAAAGACACAGACACACAGAAAGACACAGACACACAGAAAGACACAGACACACAGAAAGACACAGACACACAGAAATACACAGGCACACAGAAAGACACAGACACACAGAAAGACACACACACACACACACACAGAAAGACACACACACACAGACACACACACACACACAGAAAGACACACACACACACACACACACAGAGAAAGACACAGACACACAGAAAGACACAGACAGAAAGACACAGACACACAGAAAGACACACACACACACACACACACACAGAAAGACACACACACACAGACACACACACACACACACACAGAAAGACAGACACACAGAAAGACACAGACAGAAAGACACAGACACACAGAAAGGCACACAGACACAGACACACACACACACACAGACACACACACACACACACACAGACACACACAGAAAGACACAGACACACAGAAAGACACAGACACACAGAAAGACACACAGACACACACACACAGAAAGACACACAGAAAGACACAGGCACACACGCAGACACACAGAGACACACAGACACAGACACACACACACACACACACAGAAAGACACACAGACACACAGAAAGACACAGACACACAGAAAGACACACAGACACACAGAAAGACACAGGCACACAGAGACACACACCACACACACACAGACACAGACACACAGAAAGACACACACACACACAGAAAGACACACAGACACACAGAAAGACACAGGCACACAGAGACACACACCACACACACACAGAAACACAGAAAGACACACACACACAGAAAGACACAGACACACAGAAAGACACACAGACACACAGAAAGACACACACACACAGAAAGACACAGACACACAGAAACACAGACACACAGAAAGACACACACACACAGAAAGACACACAGAAACACACAGACATACAGAAACACACAGACACACAGAAAGACACCGACACACAGAAACACACAGACTCACACAGACACACAAACACACACACACACACCTGGTGCTTTCAAAGTTCATCGAACTGCATCCATGATTCTGGTCGTTCAGCGTTTGGGGGTCAAAGTCTTGAAGCAGTGCCAGCTAAGCCCAGACTGGCAGGCAGACACAGCAACATACCATACAGAAGTTAAACTGGTGTTGAAAGGTGGGCAGGTCTCTCACACACACGCACACACACATCTCTCTCTGCGTTGCCATGGCATCCACAGACAGAGGAATAAAGCCCCTCGTGTCTTGCTTTGCGATGAAGGCATTCATCACTACAGTGACATCTGTCAGGGCTCTGATTTACCACCGCCCAAATGCAGACATCAGCAGACATTGTCATTTCGAGGTGAAAGAAGTATTTTTCAGAATAAGATGCAGAAAAAAAAACAACTGCAAGAGATGTAGCTCCTTTGCTACACAAACAATATAAATGGCATGCCAAGTGTCAGGGTTTAAATCAGACTTTATTTCCTTGGCTAAAGGCTGTAAAGACCAAGATGTAGAGCCTTCTGAAGAGCCGTGCATAATTTATCATAAAGCACAATCTTTATGCTTCAAGAAAAGGGGGCTGTGCAAATACAGGTCAAGCTAACTTCCAGCAAAGCAACAGAGCAGATATTCCTGGATAACAACAGCTCTCTATTTCACACTGCAAACACACTGTGACTGGGGAAACTTCTGACAGCGTGAAATACAACCTGCACTACACGACAGCAGCTGAATGAATTCATCTCACACTTGATTGATTTGTTTGTTTGCTTCCATGCTCGTTTAGATTTGTGTATGTCACTGTTTCTCCTATAAGATTTCCACAGCAGCAGCAGCGGCAGCAGAGAAGTCACTACAAGAAAGTGTTGATTCTGCTCCGTGAGTCTGTGAGTGAAGAGAGACAACTCCCTCTGTGATAACCAGAGAAGATTTAGCTCTCGGAGAGGAAATCAGAGAAATAATGATGCAAGAGGTCAAGCGAAGGTGACACTTAACAAGATCCAGTCTCACCCAGTCTTGACAAAGGTCAAGGCGATGAATCATGCAAAGGTTTGAAAATGTTTGCTTTGAGTCAAAGTGAGTGAAATTAAGCTTTTTCATTGATTCACAACATCAATATTGTGTTTAAATGTCAGCCAAGAGGGTTGAGTTTTCATCCTGTCCTTGTACTAATGTCTGTAATATCTATGTGTGGTTCATTTTTGGGACATTGGCAACATTGCTTTATTATACAGTTCCGTAATTAGGAGTGCTTAACAGTTAAAGCACAGACTGAGTCTATCTTAACCCTCCTGTTATGTTGCGGGTCAAATTGACCCTTTTTAATGTCTATTTTTAGGCAATATATGCCTTCCCAACCAGCTAAATGCAGCATAAAAATCTGGGCAGCATACAACAGAAGAGGTGTCGTGTTAATTTATCAACATCTCTTCATAAAGAAAAAATAAATCAAAATGTAAAATAAAAAAAATAAAAAATCTGTCATTTGAAACTATTGTATTTATATTTAGGGCTTTCCAATGAACATTAAAAAAAGTTTTAACATTCATTTTAATGAACAACGAGTGAGTTATCCTCATTAAACCATGATCTGTGAGAGTTAAAGAACACCAATGGACTAAATCTTAATTTAAATGGTTTGTAATGGAGTTAAAAATTTGATTTTAAAAAATGTGTTTTGGGATTTTTTGGGGTTCTGACACTTCTGGATAATTGAATATGTCCCAGGGTCAAATTGACCCAGGAACATTATTGCTGATCTAGGGAAACGAACACAACAGGAGGGTTAACACGTTTGGTGGTCAGTTATGATTATATGCTTCATTAAAACAGTTCTCACCAAAGTAGCAGCTTAGATGTTGGGAAGGGAAGTCCCAAACAAGCAAGTCTACGAATATGAATGTCGACTCTTCAGGAATTTGACAGTGGAGAACATGGCGGATATGTGAACTGGAGGAGCTATGTAGCGGCACATACAACTTCAGCAGAAGTCAAACAAGACCACGACTGAACCAAAGCAAACACTTTTCATTTCTGGACAATGTAGAATCTTAATTTTTAATCTTTCAACCTCCCTCTGCAACTGTTTTAGCTATAGGTTAACCTGTGTATATTATTGTATCATTTTAACCATTGGCCCTTCTTATTTTAGTGCTTTTATAGTCAATCCCCAACACCTCCTTTTATTTGTATTATTTCATTTGGTCTTTTAATTGATTTTGTATCCAAATTAAAAAAAAAAAAATTAAAAAGTATCCTATTTGATGACTTTGATACTCTTGATGCATTGTTGCTTGTTTGTGTTTTTTTTTTAATGTTACTGTAAATGACTAGATATCATTGTAAATGAGGGTTGCCCCTCAATGATCTCTCAAGTATAAATAAGGTTGATTGATTGATTGTAAATGTTTCAGTTTAATAATATAATAATAATAATTAGCATTATTTTATTTGTAGAGCACTTTTCAAAAACCAAGTTACAAAGTGCGTCACATGGGCAGCAAAATAAAACAGGCAGTTCATAGAAACACACAAGTCAAGATAAATAAATAAAACATATTTTAAAAGTCTTAAAATTCCCCTAAAAGAACTCTAAAGGAATACAAAAAATGTTTAAAATATATTTCTTAAGACGGTTAGAATAAAATAAAATAAAATTCAGACAAAGTCAGGAAAGGCTCTAAAGATTTAAAAGAGCTCACTGACTCAGCAGACCTGATCTCCCTGGGCAGATGGTTCCAGAGTGTCAGACCCCTCACTGTGGACGCCCTGTCCTCTTTGGTTTTCATTTTTGTGTCTGGAAGGCACAACATACCTCTGCTGAAGGATCTCGTAAGGTACTAAAAGGTCTGCTATATAGCTTGGAGTAAGTCCATGTAGAGCTTTAACAGTAATCAGTAAAATCTTAAAATCAATTCTAAAACATACAGGGAGCCAGTGCAAGGAAACTTAAACAGGAGAGATATGGTGGTATTTTTTGGTTCTGGTTTAAAGAGCGACCCTGTAATCTGAAGACTTCACATCTTCCTTGTTCCTGCAGACGTGCAAACACCCCATTAAACATACATTTGCCTCTCCTCTCATGCACGTTCCTTCTCTTTCACATCCTAACACCTCAGTCCCTGAAAAATGTTCCTGTCCCTCTCCATCCACAGAATCAGACTCTGTTTCTTTAAAGCGTGAAGGTGTCAGTCTGTTCACAACACTGTCGGGTTCTAAAAGGAGAGTCGTCTGACAACCGTCTGAGTGCTTCACCTGTTGAAATGACAACGACATTTAGTGGCCCCGGTGTGACAGGTGTGATATGACTGGCCACATTTCCCTTGGATTAAGCATAATTAAAGGAGCGTTGCTTTCTCATTTAGAGTGGCATCTTCCTGATAAGCCCTGCCAAAATACCACCGGATAAATCAATTTTCACTCATCGCAGCCAATTCCTGAAATGTGCTGAAATAACTGGGACTCTAGTAATAAGAATGATTGAGGTTTTTGGAAAGGAAGTATCTAGGTAATGCAGGAAAGATGAGATTGTGATTTCTATCAAATGTACTGGACAAAAAAAAAAAAAAGCCAAAATCATAATCTGGTACTTCAAGTGTCTGAAGATAAATCCAAGTTATGCAAGCTACAAATTACACAACATCTGAGGATATTACAGGTGAGCCTTGTAATTCCTCTCTGTTCTCCAGTTTACAAAGGTGTTCTCTTGTGTCCACATTAAAGAGCTTGTTGTCTTCACTGTCAGAATCATTCATTTTTTAGTTTGGTCGTATTTTCGTCTCTTTCAAAGCCTGCAGACCTGAACAGCCGATGAGTATGCTGCAGGCGGAGGAAGACATATGTGTCGTGACGGTGAAACAGCACAAAAACAAACAGGCTTTCTGAGGACAAAGGAAAGCGCTGGGAAAAAAATCTAACAGCATAAGAGCCACAAATGACATGAATACCAAAAGGAAATAAAATGAAAGATTAAAACCACCAATGATGAAAAGGAATAAAACACATTTAAAGGGCTAAATCCACTGAGGGATAAAATGAATAAAACAATGTCAGAAGAATAAACCAACAAAAGATAAAAGGTTAAAATGATCAAAAGATCAGAGATCTAAGATCCCGCCTGTGATACTGCCTGAAACTGGAATAAAAGCAGCGTCAGGAGGATTAAAACACATTCAGGTAACATCGCCTGTAAAAGCACATCTATAAAAATGTGTTTTTAATAGAGATTTAAAAGAAGATCAAGAGGTTGCAAATATGACCACCTCGGGGAGATTGTTCCAGAGGGTGGGGGCTCTGACGGAAAAGGCTCGGTCACATTTGGTCCACAGCCTTGATTGTGAAGTGGCAAGCAGAGCCTTCATTTAAAGCCCATATTAATAATTTGCTTGCTAAACTTCATGTGAAGCTTGGGTTCTTTTTTAGAAACAGAACCTGCTTCTCTCAGAGAGAAATTAGTGACAGCAACCTTCTTACCCATTCTTGACTACGAGGACGTGCTTTATCTGAGTGCGTCATCCAAATGTCTCCAGTCTTTGGACACCGTTTTTCATTCTGCACTGAGATTTGTCACTGGCTGTAGTCGTCTCACCCACCATTGTGATTTGTATATGAAATCAAATTTGCCTTCCCTGAGTGCACGCAGATACAAACACTGGCTGACCCTAATTTATAAGACTCTTTTAGGCTTGGTTCCTCACTATTTGTGCGCTTTAGTGCAGAGAAAAATCAGTTCCTATACCTTGCATTCTTGCACTACTCTTGTTTTAAGTGTTCCTCGGGTAAGGACTGAATTTGGAAAAAGAGCTTTCAGCTTTGCTGCCCCCATGGCATGGAATGCTCTACAGACTAGACTGAAACTCTCTGAACTTATTACACTTGGAACCTTCCGTTCTATCCTGAGGGACAGACAGCGTGAGAGCACTGAACAGTGCCTGTGTTTTAAACCTTGAATTATTGTTGGTTGTTTTGTTACAGCCTCCGCACCTCTTATTCCTATTGTAAAACACTATGTATCTATAAATTGTATGTTTTAACTTGTACTGTCATTTTCTTGTAGCTGTTTTTTGTGAGATGTTCTGCTGACCTCTTGGCCAGGTCCCCCTTGTGAAAGAGATCTTGATCTCAATGGGTTTTAACTGGTTAAATAAAGGTTTAATAAAAAAAAAAAGCATTTAACTGAGGAACTCAGTTTACAACTAAACACGTATGGAGAGATGAGATGAGATGAGATGAGATGAGATGAGATGAGACGAGATGAGACGAGATGAGACGAAATGAGACAAGATGAGACGAGATGAGATGAGATGAGACGAGATGAGACTTTATTGATCCCCTGGGGGGGAAATTCAGTTGTTACAGCAACCCAGACATAAGTACAATCAAGAAATTAGTTTCAATAAGTACAAAATAAAATAAAAATAGGTAAAATAAAAATAAAAATAAAAATAAAATAAAATAAAATAAAAATAAAATAAAATAAAATAAAATAAAATAAAATAAAATGAAATAAAATAAAATAAAATAAAATACTAGAATACAATTTAGATATATACAATGTTATAAATGGAATTTAAATTAAATAGCAGTAATTACAGGCAGTATTAAAAAATGTTTCAGTAGTGACAGGTTGACATTGTGTGATTATGGTTGGTGTGATGGAATTCAGCAACAAACTGGACACTGGACACAGAAGACTCGGGAGACTCGGATGGCTTACGTTGAAACAGTTTATGTAGAACTTGATCGAGGAGAAATAACATAACAGTACACAGGCAGGAGAGTGCAGTGCAATGCCAAGTCAGTTCTGCCAGACAAATCCTCAGGCATGGTATTTATTCCCTCCGAAGATGACACTACAGTTAGATAACTTCTGGAGACATGAAACATAGATAAAGACGGGAGCAGGGGGAGAGACCTTGACTACTACCCTGACACTATCTGGCCCGTCACAGATGACATTGGAATCAAGTTATTCTAACTTGACATTGAGACTGAAAGAATACAATAGTTAAACATTCTTACATACATACATATAAGATTATGAAAATTCCACGACAGATGATAATGACAAATTAAGCAATAAATAGAAATAATATTTGTATGTAATATGACCGTGGGTTGTAGTTAGAATAGTAATGTAATATAACATAATATAATATAGCAAGATAATTGTATAATACAGTATAATACAGAGATCAAAAATGCAAAAGGGTGCAAGTCCAGAAGTTGGGCTTCTGCATTTCTGATGACCTGGACGACCAAGGTCAGAAAAGCTTGTATGACAGTCTCAAGGTTTTTTTATTTTGAGGGTTAAAAACGACTTCACTTTGGAGAGTCTGCAGCTGCATAAAACAAGGCTGCACAGGTAGGCTGATAGGTTACCTTCTGTTCAGGTTCTCTGGATGCTTTCTCAACAAAGAGGCCAAGCTGGGCGGTGATGTAAAGTTCTCCAGAAATAAATCAATACCATCATTTTCACAAGGAAAGGAAATTGCAAACAATTACTAGTCTGAAAAATAACTGTCCTCTTATTCTCTAATGTGGCCTAAATTTGTAGTTACCGACTACACATGACACAGTACAAATATTTTAACGGCTTAACACTTTTTTGAAAATCAATATTTTGTCAAACCACAGCTGGGTAGTATAAAACGTAGTTCACTGCTCGTTCAAACACATGCATTTCACTCTCACCTGGTATATTACTGGAGCCCTGTGCTCCCATTCAGCGTGAATCATCTCAAAGGAAGGATTGAGAATGAGGCTCTCTCACCTTCAGCTGAAAAAGGCATTGTCAGAAGCCTCTTTTCTCTCTGAGGAAGTGCAGGTGAAGTCTCTTTACTGTGAAGAGATTAAACACCCAGAGCAGCTGTGATTAACAACTCATTATCTGTTTGATTAATTTTCAGCTGCTGAATATTTCAGAAAGCTAGTGTGAGGCTTTCTGCTCAGGACCTATGGTAGAATTTAAATTCGCTCTCATTATCACACTCCTTGGATGAGCTGTGCAGAGAATGGCTCGAAGAGAATACCTGCTTGATCTGTAACACAAGCTGTTTCTGCCACCCTGACTCTGACGACAATACTCTTTCAGTCATATCTACTCTTTTTTATGAAAATGTGAGAACCTCTGCAGCATATTAAATGCATAAGCTGAGGGGCTTTTGATGGGCTTTGGTTCTGTAGGTTCCAGAAATGTTCCTGCTCTTAAAAGGAGAAGTTTCTGTGACTGAAATAAAAACATATGCCTGAATATCTGTGTAAGAATGCACAGATACACTTGAAAGAGGGCATTAATTAAACATCATTTTCTGCTCTGGTCCATAAGGATTTGCACATTCAGACATTTTGGGAAACTGTGAATGTTAACACCCTGACTCCACAGTCCAATGCCTACGCCTCAGACAGATTTCTGCAGGTTAGGAGTTTTTGCAATCCAACTCTATTGCATCCCCAAAAACTGTAAACACTGCATAAAATAGAATAAAAACAGGACCTGGACGGAGGACAGGAGGACAGGAGGACAGACACACTCCTTTCGTTCCATTCCAGTCACATCACACAGCAGAGAAACAGTCTAAGTGTATGTCTGTTTTATCAAGTCCGAATGAGATTGGTACTTTTGCAGTTTTTTTGTCAGTGTGTGAGAAAAGCAGAATTGCAGGTAGAAAAAAATCCCAGTGATTGCCCTAACAAACATCAAATGTCACCTTATTTTGGAGACACAGACCCTGCACACACTGATGGCCACACACACTGGAACTACAGAGGGTTGGAAGTGTCTGGCAGGCTGCAGTGGACACATATTGCTCCAACTACATGTCAGGACATATGAAGTCAAATTTTGCAGCTGTCCAACTTTTCCCTCTCAGCATAATCACCCAAAAATATTTGGAAGGGCACCTAGCTGGAAACAACAGGGAGGGGAGAGAAGCCAACGAAAGGAGAGATGTGGTTTGTAAAAGGCAGGTGCCTGGCCTGGCTTCCCCTCTGAGCTCTGGTCTGAACCTCACAGTTCTGTCCTTTGAGAGTGCAGAGAGAGAGGGACTTTGAATGCAACACAGGGGGCTTGATGTAACACAACTCTTTTGCTGCTTCTTTGGAAAATTGATGCTATTAAGGCACTTAAATTGTTCTTTTTCCTCTTCAGAATTTTTCTGACATCTCTTTTATTACTTTGAAATACAACACTCTGTTCGGTTTAAAAACCTCCTACGCAGTACCCCAAAATCTCAAGTTCCTTATGCAACAAATTTTGAATTTAGCAGTCTGCCTTGTAGAAACAACACTTAGCAAGAATACAATACTAAATTGAGATTGCAGGCTGAAAATTGCTGGTGTAAGACAATAACTGGCTGGATTGTGTGTCCAGATTTCACTCAAATTAAATCTAAGGTTCTTCATTTCATCTATGTTTACTCAAGATCAAACATTGCAAAACTGTGCATGATCAAGCAAATCACTCTTTGGTTGTAGGGTAGTAATTGGACTGACAAATGGCCATTATGCATGACAAATACCTGCAAAAATGCAATGTAGAATGACCTCCCCATATAACACTTAATGCTGTATGTGTGGACTGAAACACACAGTGCTGGAACAGACTCTGGTTTCACAAAGCTTCCACATGATTGTGTTACCTTGCTGCAGGAATTGTTTTCCCATGCAGCCACAAGAGCTTAAGTGAGGTCAGACGCTCATGATGGGGGATAAAGCCTGGCTCACAGTTCATCTCGTATGTGGTTAAGGTCAGGGCTCTCTGAAGGACAGTCAAGCTATTTTTCACCAAACTAGGAAAATCATTTCTTTAGGGTCTTTGTCAAAGTCTAAAATATTTACAAACTTTGCTACATAATTAGGATTTTACTAAACAAAGAACCCTAAAGGCTGATTTATACTTCTGCATTGCCCCTACGCAGCAGGGGCTGACGCGGACATGAGCACCACATACTTCTGCATGTTGCTGTTTATCATACAGACATGATTGCATGCTAGAATAGAGAGGAGGAGATGAAATACAAGGGCGTAGGTTTGATTTTGACGCTGATGGGGACATAGCCCGCCCAACAAACAACCAAATAAAATACCATAGCTATGCAGATGACACACACATTTACATCACCATATCACCAGGGGATTATAGTCCCATATAAACACTGAGTAAATGCATTGAACAAATCAATGACTGGATGAGCCAGAACTTTCTTCAGTTAAACAAAGAAAAAACTGAAATGATTGTTTTTGGAGGAAGAAAGGTTAAAGGTTACTGCTCAGCTCCAATCTGCACAGATGAAATGTTCAAACCAAGCCAGAAACCTTGGTGTAGTCTTAGACTCAGACCTTCATTTCAGCAGCCACATTAAGACAATTACAAAGTCCGCCTACTATCACCTTAAGAATATATCAAGAATTAAAGGACTGATGTCTCAGCAGGATGCAGAAAAACTCCTCCGTGCATTTATCTTTAGCAGACTAGACTACTGTAACGGGGTCTTTACAGGACTCCCTAAAAAGTCCATCAGACGGCTGCAGCTCATACAGAATGCTGCTGCTCGAGTCCTAACAAGGACCAAAAAAGTAGACCACATCACTCCAGTTCTTAGATCTCTACACTGGCTTCCTGTCTGTCAGAGAATAGACTTTAAAATCCTGCTGATGGTTTATAAAGCACTGAATGGTTTAGGCCCAAAATACATTGCTGATCTGCTACTACTTTATGAACCACCTGGACCTCTGAGGTCATCAGGTACTGGTCTGCTTTCAGTCTCGAGAGTCAGAACGAAACATGGTGAAGCAGTGTTTAGTCATTATGCACCACATATCTGGAACACACTCCCTGAAAGCTGTAGGTCTGCTCCAACTCTCACCTCTTTTAAATCAAAGACTAAGACTTTTTTATTTGCCACTGCCTTCCTATCTTAGATTATTTTAACCCACTTTAAATTAAAAATTTAATGTAATTTTTAATATATTTCTAATTTTCCTTTTCTTTTCTGTTTTATCATATTTGTCATTCTGTCTGAATGTCTCCAATGCTTTTAATGTTTTAATGTAAAGCACATTGAGTTGCCCTCATGTATGAAATGCGCCATACAAATAAAGCTGCCTTGCCTTGCCCCCCTCCCCACGTCCTCCCAGCATCCGCCTGTGTATCCGGCTGCAAACAGAAGCGATGTTTTGAATTCATTAGCGGTTGCCTATGAGGGGGGACTATTTTTTTCCTCTGGTGACTTAAACTTTTTTTTGTTGAAATCGCTTCTAATGTCCATCTTTCTTTTCTTGCCTGCCGACATCCTCAGACATGAGTGCACCGTCAACACTGGTGAGACCTGCAAGCGAAACAGCCTACAGGGAGCTAAGCCAATCAAAGAACAGACCGGTCTCAAAGATGTATTTGGGTGGCGGTGCCAAAGTGGGAAAGGATTGAACCCTTTGTGTGCCGCATGAAGCACCTTTTTTTCCCCCTTCAACCTTAATATTGGTGGGGACATTGTACACGGCCGATGTGCGGGGATCCAGGAGGTGCTATTACTGCGGGAAATACAATGCTGCCGAGGCGACCAATCACGGGGCTTGTGGTCCGTGTCGATTCAACATGTAGTTGCATTTTGGACGAGGTGCGTGTAAGCTACATGCATAAGCCTCTGCAGAGGTACAGGAGCCACGCGGACGTCTGGCGTAGGCTACGCCGTCAATTCAACACAGAGGTATAAATCAGGCTTTAGTGAACAGACACAGCAAATCTTGATACTTCATTGATTGGCTCATAGTTCCCTCTTAGCTTTCTACAACATGGTGGTACATTTAAGCACAAAGAAATCAAGACATTGGTAAGACATGCAATTGAAAGTCTAATTGATTTTGATTCATATGTGGAACTCACTGGCTGTAAAACGTTTGATTCTAAACATGATTTATCAAAGATTCAACCTTTCAAACTGATGAGAGTAACAGCTCTGACTCCACTTCAATAACAACACAAACGTGACAGTCTTTTGACTTTGACGGTACATCTCAGAGGATTAAATTCCTCCCAGCAGAGGCAGAGCGCTCCCTTTACTTCAAATCTCTCGCCAGATCAACCAGTCACATTATTGATCACAGGGGGGCCCCACCAACCCCCCCAAGCATGCAGATTCATTTACACCCGCTTCATTGTTCACGATCAAACACAAAGCAGTCTCCTATGGATTCAAGTTATCACAAGCACACATTTTCAAAGGCATTTTGCAACATAAATCTCCAAGTGAAAACAAAGGCGTCAGCAAGCTGCAAAACATCCCAAACCCAGCCACCATTTGTCTCCATAGGCTCAGAATGACCTTAAGGAAATAACATTTGTGTCAACACTTTTGAGGAGATGGACTTTATCTTATCAGATTGCTCCTACCGAGGACAATAAAAGAAAAGATAAGGGCGAAGAAAAGAGGCAGATACAATCACGGCTGTTATTGATGGCATAGTTGTCTCTTGTTTTGTCAGCATTTTGTGGGAGGTAGCTTTATGGGACTCGGGCTGTTGGCTAGCATGCAGAACACTCTGATTACAAATACATTTTCATCTGCATTAAACAAACGTGTGGGTTTAAAATTCAAGTTTGTCCTCTCTGTATAATTAATCCTGCTGTAATAACATTTCAGAGCAGGACTTGTGAAGAGAACACATTGTTAGACCTTGTTAGAGCTTTGTAAACAGATATCTACAAATGAATTCAGAACACACGAGTGAGGGACAAGATTTTGATATTCCAGTTTCTATTTGTTGTCTTTTAACCTACAAAGCCCTTAAAAATCAGGCACCCTCGTATCTCATAGTGCCCTATTTCCCCTCTAGAACTCTACGCTCCCAACATGCAGGCTTGCTCGTTGTACCTAAAATCTCTAAAAGTAGTATGGGAGGTAGAACCTTCAGTTATCAGGCCCCTCTCCTTTGGAATCATCTACCAGTCAGGGTCCGGGAGGCAGACACCCTCTCCACTTTTAAGAGTAGGCTTAAAACTTTCCTTTTTGATACAGCTTATAGTTAGAGCTGGATCAGGCTTGGACCAGCTTTTGTCATGCTGCTATAGGCCTAGACTGCCGGGGGAACTGGCACACTGACACACTGGGATCCTAGCTCACCCCCTTCCCCCCAACCCCCTCATCACTTACTTTAACTCTGCCTGTCCCATTAAAGTTACTAACCATAGACCTTTCTGGAGTCCCTGAGCTCCATTGTCTCGTAGATTCCTCTGAGCTGCCGTAGACTTCCACCTGCTGCGGACGATCTGGACTCCAGCTGATACGGACGTGCTGGACTCCAGCGGCAACAGCTTCTACGACTCGTCTCATCACTATCACTTCTCTCTCTTACTCCCCTCTATCTGTCTTTCCAGACCCAACTCGGTCGAGGCATGATGGCTGTCTAACATGAGTCTGGTCCTGCTGGAGGTTTCTGCCTGTTAAAAGGAAGTTTTTCCTCACCACTGTAACTAGCTAAATACTGCGATGTGCAATGCTCATGATGGATTAAGGTGGGGTCAGACTGAATCTTACCCTGTCTTGAAGTGGTATCGTGCAATTAAATTTAAGTGAGTTTTGAAAAACCATCTGTGTGGAGAGAAAAACAGGCAGAATATACATAAACCAAAATGTAATCCCAGAACTCATTTTATCTTAACTCCATAGCAGATAGCCAGACTGTGAACGCTGCCCAATGAACTGAAGAGGAGATCAATTGTGAGTTATCTATTGGCTTTACAATACATCCTGCAATATAACGGTCAGACAAAAACTGATGGGCCCTGACTGATAAGAACGTGACTACAGACATTCACGCCCATCTCAGGATGATCCTTTTGACCTTGGAATTCTCTGCCTTTTCCTTCACCATCAGCTGCAGGTCAAAGATCTCACCCATGCAGTATGTCAATATCCATCAGATAAACCATTCGCACACACACACACACACACACTCACACCAATTAACCTGATGAGAATGTTATTGGACTGTAAGAGGAAGCCAGAGTACCTGGAGAAAACCAATGCATGCATGGGGAGAACATACACATCTCCACACTGACAGTTTCCTGCCAAGCCTTCTTGCTGTGAGGCAACAGAACTAACCACTGCACCACCATGCAACCAATATTTAAATCATCTTAGCTTAAATTTTAAAGGACTTGGACACTGTCAATGGTCCAAATAACATTTTAAAGTACTAACACAATAAAATGCCTCTTGCAGCTTTTTGCAACACAGCCCAAAAAATTGATTTTAACAGAAGTCCCGCCTTTGACAAGGCAAATATAACCGTTTAGGATTTTTAGATGACCACTAGGATGGCGAATTGCATTTTAAGATCAGCCATGGCCATCCCTTGCAAACCCGTTGTACCTACCCCTTCCACTACCACAATTTCATATTGTAGCATGAGTTGACATGCACATTTTTAGCCTTTTTGCATCATGTTTGAGGTTTAACAGCACACATACACAGTTAGCAACTAATGGGGGAAGAATTTTTCTCATGAGTTGGTACCTAAATTAGATTTAGAGTCATCAGGTGAACACAAATGAATACTCATCTTCCTCAGACATTAAAGTCAAGCACTGGTCAACAGGTCAGCCATACCAGCTACAAAGCAGGACTGAGTTAAAGTTCTCTCTCTGCCTGCTCTTTTGCTGAGTAGTATCCTAACATTTTAAAGCTTCAGAAAGTTTGCATTGAAGTTGTGTATAAGAAGTCTGAACTATTTATGGAGTGAGCTTATTCACTTATAAAAGTGAATCGGGTCCTTGTAAATGGGTACTTCTCCACATAGCTTCAAACAGCATTCTACACAGCCCACTACGCTTTCATCAGATGTCTTTCATAGGAAGGTGAATAGTTCAATCAAGTGTCCCTTGAGTGTGCCTGCCACAGACCAGGTGGGTTAAACATTCAGAGTGAAAGTAATTGAGCATTTGTAGAAGAAAACCTCAGACCTTGCACTGCATTTCTGAATGAATGCATTTATAATTCAACATGTAATTCAAGGTTGAGGTCTGTAATTTTGGCGTTTTAAACGCACTTTAATTCAGGTTGTATTGAATCACCTGCTTCCTCTTCAGCTTGTGGTTTCACAGAACTTCAGGGAAAGTATCTGCATAACACTTTGACTTTTGAATATGTATTCAAGAGTGAGAGAGTTGTGTTAACAGTGATAAAAAAATAAATACATGTGTAAGAAAGCATCTTTATATGAATGTTCTTTCCCTTTCCTTGTAGTATTTGTCCTGCCCCTCTAGTTATAGTGATTCTGTCTACATGGCCTGTTTTTATATTTCTAATAAAACGTCTTTTAGAGGTTCAAAACTAGTTTTTTTTTTTACTATCACTAACTTGTGGCGCTGTCTTCTAACCGCTGAGTCGAGGCATTTCTTTTAGAGAGGAAAACAAACTAGAAAACATGGCCTTAGAGAAAGCAAGCTTTGATTCACTGGGGTTGATCAAAAATCCTTTCAACTCCTGCTGATGTATTGTGGTTATTTTGTGGAAGAGGGCCATATAAAACATCCTTATTGCCAAAGGTTACGTAGGGATTAGTGATTTGGGGGAGCCGTGATTCACTGAGGCTGGCATGTGTGCAGAGGCAGCAGTGATGTGGCTGGAAACTGAAAAGCCATTTCATGTCACTATACTTGATAAGCCTGAGTGTATTTCTGTGTTTCAGCATCAAGTACCTTTACTCTGAAAGAGCAAAGCATTTTTTCGGCCAAGCAACCGGCTCCTGAGAATCACTTCAAGTCCAAACATTTTGAAGTCAAGAAATGCAGAGCAATCTTCTAAACCAGTATCTGGGACTGAACAGTTAGATAATATTGAGATTGTTTGAGCACTGGAAAGCATTCACGGGCCAAAAGTGTGTTTGTTTCCAGTCAAAGGTTTTAGTGTTGGCAAAAGCATGCCTAAAATGCTGGACACTGATGTTGGATGGCAGCATGTAACCGTGTTCATTCTCTGTGTCTATTGTTCCACCTCATTGAAAGCTATGTTTTGAGATGAACCATGACTCCCAACACACAAGAGACCGGATGTTAACAATTTGAGGCTAGATGTTCTTGCGCTCTGTTCCATAACAGCTGACCATATGATTGAAGCTTGCAGCAAAACAAGCAAAGGGAATAATTATCCATACAGTGAAAGTTGGGGCTTCAAACCCACAACCCCCATGGGTGCCCACTGAGCTCAGCCAAAACATAGACTGTCTGCAGTAATTGCACACAAAGCAACAACAAGCTGCAATACAATGCAACAACCTGGGAAGCTTTAAGTATGCATCGACCTCCCTGTATATGTTTTTAAGTTGCATTGAGAATATTGTTGACATTGATCAGCCATAGCATATAAACATCATTGATTTTTCTCTTACAATGGCACCCATTAGTGAGTGGGGTATGTTTGGTAGCACTTGAACACTATGTTTTGAAAGTTGATGTTTTGATGTCCACCATAAGGATACAAGTGCAACTTTGACGTTGGCTGTATTGTGATGGCAAAGGCGACTGGGTCAGAGCATCTCCCGTCCTGCAGGGGTCAGTGTGTACCAAAAGTGGATCAAGGAAGTAAAACAACAGCGAGCCTTGACTGCCTAAGACCCTGTTGCTGGTTCAACTGTTGCACATAGGGGTCAAAGGCTGGACAATCCCACAAAGGAGCAGCTCAAATTGCTGGAAAGGTTAAAGCTGATAGAAAAGTGTGAGAACACACAAAACATCACAGTTTGTTGTGAATGAGGCTGTGTAGCCGCAGACGGGTCAAGGTGTCCACGATGCACCTGTACACTGCTGCAAAAACACCTATAAAGGGCACATGAGCATCAAAACAGGACAATGGGGAAAACAACAACAAGTTCAAGGTATTGACTTGGCCTTCAAATTCCCCAAAACTCACTCCAATCAATCAACTGTGGAATGAGCTGGACAACCAAGTCTGATTCAAGGAGGCACGCTTCACAACATACAGGACTTAAGGGAACTGCTGCTAACATCTTTGTGCCAGATATCACAGCACACCCTCAGAGGACCAGTGTGTATTCTTATTATTGAATACAACATTTTTACAATTTTCTTTCTACCAGTATATTTACTGTGCATTTATTTTTGCATTACTGTTCTTCTTACTCTGATAATCTGCTGATGTAACACCACAATTGCCATCTTTTGTCCATCCATTCAATACACTTTACATTCTTTATCAAAAGATATGGTTTTTAAATTCTCATTACAGCAGGGCTGAGGTTGTCATCACATTACTTTAGCTGCAACACAGAAGTGAAGTGCAATTCTTTATTTTCAGCCGTCTGATTCCAGTAACTTCCTGTGTAAAAGAGACTAAGTGTGGCAAATCTCAAACAAATTACACTGCAATGACATCTTTAAGGTTAGAACCCCCTCTGAAGATCTGAAGTAAACATATTTCATCATCAAATGTCGGTTGTGTTCAGGTCAGAATAATCTCATCAGGAAATATGTCAATGTGAAGCTGGTGTAAGGAAATCCTCTGCCTGTTATAGATCAAAGTAAGAACTTCTCAACCTCTCCTTAACAGGCTGCACTACTCTCAGGTCCTGACTCATCGAGCTGACCCACAGACCCCAGCTGACACTTCCCACTGGAGTACGCCTGATGTCAGAGGTTGCACTTGAACTGACCGCAAAGGCTACACACGATTCATCAAAGGGCCAGCGATCTGCTGAGTTATGTGCATTCTGAAGCAGCGTGGAAGAAATATCTATAAGCCGAAAACATCACAGGCAGGCGGGAGGATGAAACAAACAATCAAACCATTGTCTGTCAATTTGTTCTCCCTTTCTGGTTTTATTCTTTAAATATATACAAACAAAACTTGTGGGAAGAAGTTGCAGATTGAAATGAACCATTTTGGTTTTCTGTGTATCTCTGTGTGATCTTTTGTTTGTGGTAGAGGCGAGGCAGCACACGGGCAAAAACAAAAGACAATTGTACCATATGAGTTTGAGGTATCCTGAATAGCCAGAGAGGCTCTCACTCGCAGATTGCCACTGCCACCAATTCAATCTCTACAAGAGGCTGAAGGACTGCCAGCCGGGCCAACCAGTGCCAGCAATGACCATGGTTGCCCACAGACACTCAAACACAGTCGACTCTCAGCGTGGAGTGTGAAAACCCTTACAGGCACTTTTAGAGTTGTTGTTTTTTTTGTGTCTGTGTTGCTTTTGTTAGAATGTGCAAAGCCACAGTTTGTTGATTTTTTTTTTTTTTAGCCAATTTTGCAGATGAGTGTGTCCAACAAAACTATGTGATTTAAACAGTAGGTAAGCATCAGATGGCACCAGCAGGGAGCTGTGTTCAGTTAGTGCTAAACAATGTGCAACTTTTTGTCACAACTTCAAACTAAAGCATTCAAGTTAGCCATTATAAATATGGAGTATTGTTTCAAGTTCATCTTCCTGAAAAACTGAACATATTGTATGAATTTCATGAATGCATGGTCACCATTGAGAGCAGATGTATTTGCTTATGCACTAAAATGCCTTGTTAAGATATACGGAAATGATGAGGCCCAAACATTTGACTTTTTCCAATATCCAATATTTTCAGTCATTTTGACCTTTATGGATACTGATACTGATACTGTGATGACAGTACCGATCCGAGTACATCATTAGCCTGAGTAAACCAACATCTTCCATCATGCTGAACGTCTTGTTACCAACGAATCCAATGATTAGAGGCTGCTGACAAGATTTTGTTGATGCTGACGTTATATAGTGCTTACTTTTCAGAAACACTTGCTGCTGTTCAGGCCGGTTCTTAAGATGCACAGAACTGGTAGTGTTAAAGAAGGGTTGTTTCAATCTCCTTGCATCCCCTGTGCTTTACAAGCATTACAAATGACTATTTTTGCCTGTTTCTGACCCTTTAAAATACTTCCATGCAGCCAACATGTCGGGGCTCCATGTCGGTGTATATGAGCCACATAATCAGCAGTACATATTGGCTGAAAGTCTCATATCTACCTGTATTAATGGTATGCTGATAATACCATGCATCCAAAGACAATGGTCATGGTTTGGGTACATGCATATCTAACAGGCTTAAGGCTGATTTATACTTCTGCGTTGAATCAACGGCGTAGCCTACGCCGGGGGTCCGCGTAGCTCCCGTACCTACGCCGAGGCCTACGCACATAGCTGACGTGCACCTCCTCCAAAATGTAACTCCCCGTAGAGCCGACGCGGACCGCAAGCTCTGTGATTGGACCGCTCGGCGGCTTTGTCTTTCCCGCATTTACAGCACTTCCGGGATCCCGGACATCGGCCGCACATCGGCCTTGTATTTCATCTCCTCCTCTCTATTCTTCATGTAATCATGTCTGTATGATAAACAGCAACATGTATCAGCTGTAGATTAACATAACACGCTCTGAATCTCTGTGGAAAAGTAAACAGAGATCGCAGCGGGACCGGAAGCAGGCGGCCGGCTATCAGAGAGACCGCACTGCCCTTAGGCGTTTTGGTGGAGAATTGCTGCGCGACACGGACACACCAACGCACAAGTATGTGGTGCTCATGTCCGCGTCAGCCCCTGCTGCGGAGAGGAGACGCAGAAGTATAAATCAGCCTTTACATTGGAATAATGAAATACACTATTCTGAAAGCCCTGTCTTTGTACCTGTGATTGTGACCTGCCCATGGCCCTGACCACCACACCAATTGGGCTTTCACCTTCTTCATAAATCAGCATCTGACTCCAGAGCCTCATGAAAAATAAGCAAGAGTACAGTGTCAATAAATAATGCTTGAAAGGTACACTGTCATGCTTGGACATGTGGACCAAGGACCAAACTGCAAAAGGGAAAAATCTGTGGGGTGCTAGTTTGTGTTGCTCAGTTGATAGAGCAGCCACCCCATGTATAGAGGCTATTTCTAAGTATTTCCTACTATTAACGTCTTCTTTCAGTCTTTCATGCAATTATGTTATTCTCTGTCTGTTCTTTGTGAAGCACTTTGGGTTGCCTGCTTGAAAGTTGCTGTATAAATAAAGTAGAGTTGAATTGAGTACAGCTGTCATTGCACTGGCCGCAGGATTGGTTGATTATTCCCTTATTGTCCCCTTTTATTTATTCATGTCATTAATAAGTCATTAAATCTATTGCTAATATTTATTCTAACAGCATAGATGTTCTCAGTTTCAGCTGCTCTTTAACCAAGAGACACACACATGAAGTCTAATTCCACTGTTGAAAATACAAGAAGAAGCAGCTGGAGCCAATGCCCTCATTATTTGATTGACAGCGAATGCCTAGTTTTCCAAAGAGACAACATGCTTCACAACCGGGATGAATATACAGTCTAAATAATAAAACAAAAGCATCTTGCTCTAAATAGGCAACCAAATGAGTACTCATCAAAATTTGCAGAAACAGACAACACATGTTTATGTTCGTATTATACCGTGTCAACACAAGGAGTAATGAGAGCAGGAGTTTATTATAGATGCAAAAAGTCAAGCTGGCAGACTCTTGAGATTCTGACATTTTGAAGCCTGGGGCGGCACACAGAAACATAGCTGCTGTGTGGAAATCAATACAAGTCATTACCATTGCTCTAATGAGAGCCTCAAATGATGCAGTGAGTTGGTAATTTAATACCCACAAACTGTGATAATGCATGGCTGACTTTTGTTGAGGGTAATATATAACTTCTGTGCTGAACTTGAAATCTATTGAACATTTTTAAATGATGGGTCTTTCATCTGTATTTCATGAAAAGAAAGAATTGTAGCCAGTGCAGCTGTTTGTATTCTAATCCCTTGTTGGTATGAAAATAAGAATGATATTATAACAATACAGAGATGTGAATTCTTTAGGAATTCAAACTGCAGTGTGCTGAGAAGTTAAACTGCCCACCCATCAGGAGGTTTGAGAGATTACCTCTCTCTTAGATTGTAACTGAGAGACATTCACGAACCAAACTCTGCTTACAGCTGTGCAACTGTCTCTAGTACAGAATCATACTCCCCTTTCCTTACACATTAAACTCTCCAAATCCACCACATGGCTGACAGTATGCAGTGCCATGAACAAGGCGGGCTTTCCTTGTTCAAGCAGATTAAAAAGGCACCGTTCTGTCTTTGCTGCAGATGAAAGTTTGATGAACAGTGCATCTCTCCAGTGGGATGAACCCCTGTCCTTCTAACTCCCAGTCACTTCTGTCTGTCAGGAAACAAAAGAAAAATGTCTAAAAGCAGTAAAAGCTGTGTGTGAGGATCATGTTGCAGAATGAGTAAAAAAACTTAAGATGTGTTTGAAATCCAAACAGAAACAATAAGGCTCCAAGAGAACAAAGTACATAAATGTCAAGATCTTGTTGATTATTCCATTAAAAAGTTGGTTATATCAAGGTATAACAACTGGCTATTTAATTGAATATCTCTAAACTAGGCAAGGAGAGAGCACAATGAAACTGATTGAAAATATCGACTAAGTCAACATAATGTGTCTTCTCTGGTAGATATCAGGCTCTAAATTAATCCTCTGACATTCTTATATCCTGTTTTTAAATATCTAAAGCCATTTTGTTAAAGTTAGAACTTTGATGCATTTTGAAGAGCAGACTTTATTGCTTCAATACCATGTGTGGGTTGCAGAGTATGGCGAGTCAGGCTCTCTATCGACATCCTGCCGGACGGCCACCGAAACCTTTGGCTCACTGAATGAGAAAACCCATTAAGTGACCTTCAGAAAGTCTGAAAAGTCAAAGAGAGAAAGTAGAAAAACAGTCTAAAGAACGACATTTCTCATTAGAAAACATAAACGACACATTCAAAATACAGGGAAGGACAGCCAATGGCCCTTAGGAGCAGCTGCTTTCTTCACAAGAACCCAAAGAGACATCTGCGCTTAAAAGCCCCTGTGCTGAAAAAGGCCACAGTGATTACCATTTCCCATTTCAGCCATCAGCAAGGCTCTCTCTGAGATAAGCAGTGGAGATCTGATTTGGCCAAGTGGGATCTTGAGGTAGAATTCAATCAAATCTCAGTAGTAAACATCTTGGTACAACCCTACAGTTGGATATTAGCATTTGTATTGTGCAGCGCTGTTGTTGACCAAAGCTGCTCTGCCTTATCTGTGAACGCAGGCTTGTCAGGTCTGCACCTTGCAGCGAGTGACTGCTGGAGCTTCCCATTCAGGACTGCAGCACTGGGAGTTCACACTGGCCCGGTTGGGAGCTCAAATCTCAGAGCAAAAAAGGAACAACAGGCCCCTGCTCCACTGGTCCGCCATAGAGCGCACACAAATAAACAAATTCATCGTCCAATGTTGCATTTCCTCAAAGCCAGTCCACCCCAGAGCCAAGCTAAAATATTTACACCCCTCAATTACGGTTAGAGGATTTTCAACCAAAGCTTCAGAGTCCTGTGCAGTGCTTAGTTGTCCTTGACTTCATTTCTGCTGCCATGTTTGCTTAACACACCAAATGTTGTGAAGATTTAAACTTTTTTTTAAATCTGAGACTCTCTTTAGTAGAATAGGTTTGCTATTTTCAATTTTTTGTTGAAGTTCGAGAGGTATTGTCTCAGCCCTTCTGCTTAATAATTGTTGAAACGTTTGCTTTGGATACTGGTCATGGATCAATGGATCGCATTGGAAGGATTTCACCTGCTGTGGATGGACAGGATACAGGAGAGCAAGACTGAACTAACTGGTGAAGAAGGCCAGCTCAGCTCAGTCTTGGATCCTGTGGAGGTGTTGGCTGACAGAAGAATTATGGCCAATCTGTCATCTTTGAGGAACATTTCTTTACTATATATATATTCTTGTTAAATTCAGAAGTCAGACGAAATTTCATTGTACTTGTACAACAACAATAAACCTGATTCTGATTCTGAAAATACACAATTCATATCCCATCACATATTTCAGTCCCTGATAAGACTGTTTTCTGGATCAACTACTACAATAATAAAAGGTCATGTGTCTGATCTTAACATGTGAGTACCCGTGAACATTTGCAGAACGCTGAGTGTTGCCAAGTTACACACTTCTATCAACGCTCTTCTCCATTAAAACATCTGCAGAAGGTATGGATATCACAAACCGAAAGAAAATAATACATGTTGCAAAATATGTAAACTCAGACTTGTAGGTAGATCATAAAACCATTCTTTATGGTGACACAAAACAACACCGGACTCTGATAAATCTCCTTTAAAGAGCACAACAGATGTAACTCTCACCAAACGAGTACATCCTGCCACGTGATTTGTTGTAAGGGATTCTGTGTCCCTTTCCAAACTTTGCTGATCACATTTAGGGTCCAAAACACACAAATATATTCTAGAATTTGTCCTTTATATATATATATATATATATATATATATATATATATATATATATATATATGGTGTATGGCAACAGTGGAGGAGGGTCCTGGAATGCTGAGGGGGGAGTCTTAAAGAGACAGTAGCTAAAATTAAGCATTTCAGACAGAAGCAGAGGCTAAAATTAAGGTTGTTGTGAAAAATTTTAAATTATATATTTGAAATGAATGGAAATGAATTAAGGAATAGTGAACTGTATTTATCATCTTGATTTGAAAACATTTTTTTTACATGACCTAAAGCTCAACTCTGCAAAAATATTGTAAGCTCCTTGCACAACACCATGAAAAGGCTGCTGACATTATTGACCTGTTAACAGAGGGCAGCAGCAACTTAACTTCCACGCTTTCTGTCTAGAGGGTTACTGCAGGAAGAAAGCTTATAAATACCGAAGACAGCCAGATCGATTATCTCCAGGGCAGAAGGTGTAATCCAACTGGAAACTCTTACTGAGAAAGTGAAACAGCTGTTGAAATCACCATTTTACATGAAACAGTGAGAACATTTTTGTAAGAACTGGGACTCAAAGGTTCGATTACACCTCTGCAGAGCATGACTCTTATCGTTTTGGCTATTGCACATAAAAGGTGGATATCTCAAAGAAATCCTTGTTGAAGTTTTTGTGTCAGTTTTTGTCCACTGAAGGGCAATTTCTAAAGTACGCCAAAGGTCATGATTGAACTTGAGAGTACTTGAAATGTCAACAGAGGCAATGCAATGACAGTACAAACCAGGCTCGGCATAACCTTGAGTGATAGCAGTATAAAACAAGTCGTTGAGCAGGGCACGCTGAATAGGTAATAGCCTCATACAAGCTGGCAGCTGGAGCCGCTGATTAAAAGCGACATCCACAGATGATCTGCTTTCGGTTTATGAAAGTGATGTGAGTGAAGGTCTGCATCCCCAAACCTATTTTTATTCAGTTCAAAGCTGAATGTAAAAGCTGCAGAAATCAAAAGGACCTAAAGGCTGAATACAGGGAGTGATGCAACGTGTGTGTGAACTCCAAACATTCACAACTATTACCTCAATTTTAGTTTAGTACCTATTATTAACACCCAATACAGCCACCTACTTAAGATTAATCTGTATTATTAAATCAAAGTCAGAGCAAGATAAAGACAACACATACACACACACGTTCAAAAATAACAATATCACAGTCTTTCTACTTATGGACCTCCCTCTGTGCACCGCTGCAGAAATTATAGTAGGAATGATTACAAATTACAGCCATCATCGCTTTTAATTAATAGTCAGATCCCCCTCAATCACTTTGACGCTAAATGAACACAACAAAAACTTAAGGGCTCCCAGACTGCTCCAGAAAGAGGATGATAGCGGCTCCCCGACATGTATGAGCCATGGCAGGTAATTCCACAGAGGCCATTGTTTGTTTGACAGCAGCATGCTCTCTCCAACTGCTCCTCTGATAGTGGTGTTTATGTACTCTGGCTCCACGAAGCGAGGCAAAATGGCCACACTAACAATGAGGGCAGCAGACAAAGGCAGCCAGCGAAATGGCACTGATTCAACCCCCGACAGCATTCAGCACAGTGTTAATCGCTTATCTTAATTATGAGGCACCTGAAGAAGACAGCTCAGTTACATCATTATTTTAATAAGAAGAGGAGGCTGGTGTCCATGTGGGTGAGTAGAGGAGGTTTTGCATAGTGTAGACAATGCACGGTAATTCGTCCCAGGGTTCATTCTTTAATGCCTGGTTGTAAAATGAATGAGTTAAACTTGTCCTCTTAACTAAGTCTATAACCCAGATAGAGGCCTCACACTCAACCTGTCCAAGACTGAGCTTATTATCATTCCAGCCAGTCCCACTATGGACCCACAGATCAATATCCAGTTTGGATCACAAAACCTCATGCCCACTAAGTCTGCCCGAAATCTGGGTGTCATGACCGATGACCAGCTAACCTTCAAGGTTCATGTTGCCTCGACTGCTCGGTCCTGCCGTTTTTCCCTCTCTAACATCAAGAGGATCAGACCCTACCTGACAGAACACACAACACAGCTCCTGGTTCAAGCTCTTGTAATGTCACACATTGACTACTGCAACTCTCTACTGGCAGGCCCTCCCTGCATTCACAGTTAAACCTCTGCAAATGATCCAGAACGCAGCAGCAGCACGTCTGGTCTTCAACCAGCCTAAGACAGCTCATGTCACTCCCTTGCTCATTTCGCTACACCGGCTTCCAGTTACAGCTCGCATCAGATACAAAACTCTAATCATGACTTACAAAGCAGTCACCAAAACCGCTCCAGTTTACCTGGAACCCCTCATCCAGGTCTACTGCCCTTCTCGCCCGCTACGCTCAGCCTCTGAAAAGCGCCTAGTGCTTCCAGCACACAAGGCCTCAAAATCACTAGCTGGACTCTTCTCTTCTGTTGCCCCTAAATGGTGGAATGAATTGGCCAACTCCATTCGATCTGCAGAGTCCCTCTCTACTTTCAAAAGACAGCTAAAGACTCAGCTCTTTAGGAAGCACTATGCACTTATCTAGACTGTTCTCCACTGTCGTCCCCAGTGGCAGATCATGTCTTCCAGCTACGATTGACTCTCACTGTCCTGCTCTACTCTGGGAATCTGTGTTCAGCTCTTGAGTGACCCAGCACTTGGTACTTTGGTCATTATTGTGGTGATGTTAATTGTTGATGATGATAATGGAAGGTCTTAAATTGTTTGGTTGCTTCATTGTAGATATTCCTTATTTTGAAAAGAAAAAAAAAATCCTTACTTACTTTTGTGCATTGCCTTTACACTGCTTGGCAGTACCTGCACCCAAATTGACTTGAAGCACTTCGTTACTCGTACTGATCTTGTTTCCTCTTGTCTAGATCTTTGCTTGTGTTGTTCTTGTTCTCGTATGTACGTCGCTTTGGATAAAAGCGTCTGCTAAATGACATTGTTACATTGTAATTTTATTGTAACTCCTGGGTTTGTTGTTGCACAGTGAGCAAAGACTGAGTGATCTGAATTTTCTATAATTTACTGACCAAGGGATTAGCTTGCCTGCTCATGTGATAACTTAGTAGGTAAATAATAATAATAATAATAACACATTTTATTTATAAAAGCGCTTTAAAAGGTTCTCCAAGTGCTTTACAGGAAAATACAATTATACAATAGGAAAGCAAAAGGAAAACAGTGCAAAAAAGCAAAGAAAAGCAAGGCAGCAAAATAAAACAAAACAAGAAAAAAAATCAATCAATTATAGTTTTAAAAGCCTTTCTAAATAGGTGTGTTTTGAGTCCGGATTTGAATTTGGTGAGTGAGGGAGAGAATCTGAGGTGTTGGGGGAGAGAGTTCCAGAGGGTGGGGGCAGCGACAGATAAGGCCCTGTCCCCCCAGGTTCCGTGCTTGGGTTTGGTGAGAGGGGTGAGGAGGTTGGCGTTGGTGGAGCGGAGGTTGTGGGAGGGATTATATGGCTGCAGAAGGTCGGTGAGGTAGGAGGGAGCTAGGTTATGGAGGGCTTTGTAGGTGATGAGGAGGATCTTGTGCTGTATTCTGAAGGGGATGGGAAGCCAATGGAGGTTCTGGAGGACTGGGGTGATGTGGTCTCTGGAGAAGGTATGAGTGAGGAGGCGTGCAGCTGAGTTTTGTATGTATTGTAATTTGTTGAGGAGGGTGTTGGGTGTACCGTAGAGGATGCTACGCAATGTAAGATGAAGATGAGATTTAATTTGTGATGTTTTGTTATGTGTATATGTATTCATCTCTGGTTGAAATCACTGCATAACTTGATTTAATGGCTGAAATGTAAATTGTTTACAGACACTTAGTTTAGAAAAGGTAGCTGTCTGACATGGTACACTTAATGTAAGTAGGGCTGTTTCAATGTAGCAGAATTGATGATAACCATCTTTTAAAATAAGTAATACTGACACTGTTGCGAGTTCAGCCGAAGTAAAGAGGCAGCAAGACAGTTCTGCAGTTTAAATCACAACTGCCCATTCACCACCCACCTCCAGGTGGTGTTGTTTATTAACTCACTCTCAACAGACAGAAGTCAATGGGAAGTATAGAAACACTCACACTCTGGGTCATGGTGCAACACAACAAACTCTTTCCCAGCAGCCCTTGCTCCCCAACACTCTACAGCATAACCCATGTAACCAATCAGAAGCGCTCAACTGAAAGCTCCTAAACATGACAAACAGAACAACACTCCCACAGGCCCCCACGGCCATTACAATATTGTGCTAAAAATAAATAGGCATACATACTACCATAGACTGTCAAAATAATGGACGTAGTATCGGTGATGTCACCCATCTGTTCCTGAACACTGTTTTGAAGTCAGTTGTCGGCGGGAGCCATATTGGAAATGTTGAACTCAACCAAACGGGGTTTGAGCCTCCTAGCCAACAGCTATGTGTTCCCGGCTGTCAGTCAAGTCAGTCACGTCCTTATTTGGGCAAAATTCTTAAGCTTAATATCTTCTGAACCGTTGCATTAGAAAAAAAGCAGTTTTTTGAACCAGGCTGTAAACATGTTCATTAATGCTTCAAATATTGTCTTTTTTGAATGGATGTGTATGTGGTTTCCTGTGTTTCTGCAGCCAGCCTCAAGTGGACGCTTGATGAATTGCAATTTGTAACACTTCCTCATGGGCTTCATATTTTGAGACCTGAGGTTGCCGCTTGGGCACTACGTGTAACCTATTGGTTCAAAGTAGGGGGCAGTAGTGGTTCTCTATGCTACCACCCGCAATAAAACAAAGTGAAGACCAGGAAGTAGCAGCAGCAGTAAAAGAAGAGGACTCAGTATCCAGCTAGCTAGCTTTTACAACTGTGTGGCTTCTACTGCAGTGCAAACATATCAGTGGAGATGACGGGTGGATTATAAAGCTTATCTGATCCTGCTTATGAAGCTGATGAATCTCATCTGATCCCAAATAACTCATGATTAAAGAAAAACACTTTCAATGTCTTAATTTATTTAGCAAGAACTTTAAAAACTGATGGATGTCAACAACAAACACAGCAGAGAGGAGGAAGCAGAGCATCTTTTTGCAAGTGTTAAATGTGTCTGTAACAAGTATATGTGTTTAAAAGTCTAACACATTAAAGTAAATAACACCAGTACAAGTTTGCATCTGTGTATGAATTAATGATACTTAATAATGATGATGTTCAAAGCTGCTTCAAGCTGAGTGAAAAGACTCTCCCTCCCTCCCTCCCTTCATTCCCTGAAGTCATCTGAGGCCAGCAGAATGTTTACCGAGTAAATAAATCTTCAGTCTCTGATTGGACATATCGCAGCAGAGTGCAGTGTTATTAAATGTGGCCGTCCACTGTGTTTACCGTGATTAAATTACATACAGATGACATCTGGCAGCAACAAATTAAACCTCCACACCTCTTCACACATCAGACAACACTGCCATAACTCAATATTCTCCCTGTTTATGTGGGAGAGGTCTGATTACTGAAGCTGATGAATTCTGTGTGTTTATAGCCTCCTCTCCAACTTTCACAGAAATCTGGAGTTCATGTGTTATTCTTGGAATGCATCACAAAGCAAACTCTGCTGTGCAACATTTTCAGATGATGTAACCTTCTGCAATGTGAAGTACAGTGTAATTAAAAAGCATCAGTGTGATGTGATCATAAAACTGCTCTAACCTATTCGTCAATAATGGATCATCATTAGGTCTTGTAGCTGCAGATTTATGGTGCTCTGTGCTCTGTGAGAGACACTGCGGCGTCCACACAACAAAACTATTTACTGGAAAAGCCACACCCAGTGCTCTTTAGCAGAGAAGATGTTTTATTTGTAGTTTTAAAGAATAACAGTGTTTTTGAAGGACAAACTAGAGTGTAAACATGAGTTTTAATTAGATTTCATACCAACATTTTCAGGTGTCAGTAGCGGTCACTTCACAGTGTAACAGTTTAATTCAAATCATTGTGGGTTAATGAAATTGGCATGTTATGAATAGCTATGAGTGTACTTTAAAAACAGAGCTATTAGAGGGAGAAACAGGAGTACATTATTTGTAACGTTTCTAATTTAAAGGTAGTACAGCAGAGTCAGGAAGCAGCAATGTTTGAACTCAGTGCTCTGTTTCTGTGATGGTAAAAAAGAGCACATAAAAAATTGTCCCCCTGTATAATTTGTATTTCCTGCACAAGAGATACTTAAACTAAACTGCACTGGTTCCTCCAGGACACAGCGAACAGATAACAAATAAAGGGGTCAAAAAGGTGCTGTGTATACAAGTCTGGCAGTTTTCCGACGATTAGGTTTTGTTTATTGGTCGAGTGTATGCGGCAAAAAAAACAGTTCCTTCAGCACCAGACATGCAGAGCTGTGACTTTGCTTCTGCAGAGTTCCAATTATTCTGACTATATGAATTTCTTTTCAGGAAGAAGGTAGCGTAAAAATTGATGCACCTTTTAGCAAGTTGGTGAGGTGTATGTGTGACCCCAGAGACAAGAGGACTGCATTCTTGTCTATCACTTAAAAAACTCCATGAGGCTCTCCCCCCCCTCTCCCGCCTCCCTTCCGCCCCCCTATTTTAATGCACCTCACTAGTTACTGATATAGGTAAAGACATAGGGTCGGGGGTGTGGGTTGGGTGGACGGGTTTTATGCGGGGGGGGGGGGGGGGGCGGATTGTGATGCGGCTCTCCCCCCTCTATCCCGCCTCCCTTCCTGCCCCCCCTATTTTAATCCACCTCACTAGCAATCATACATACAACAAAAAAAAATAAAAAAATAAACTCAAATCATATGACACAAACACAGATCAGGTTTGGCGGGGCCTTAGTGTTTGGCTCGGCGCTACTCGTTGGGGTTCCATCGGGGCTTGGTGGGTGGCTGGTGTCCCTGTCACCCTCCGTCCCCCTGCTGTCCCCTCCCCTGCGGGGGCCTGGTGCGCGGCCGCCCTCGGGGCCGGGTTTCCCGGGGGTTCCCTCGCGGTCCTCTTTGGGGGGTGGGGTGGCGCGCAGCTGGGGGGGTGTTACTACGGCAGCCATTGGGGTGTCCCTCCATGCCCCCGCGGCCTGGTCTATCAGCCGCGGGGCGCGGGTGGGGGGCCTGGCTGGGGGGAGTGGTCGGGCCGGCTGGGGGGGGCCGGGGGGATTGGCCCTGCCGCCTCCGCCACCGGTGCGCCGGTTGGCGGGCTCCTGCCTGGCTGTCCCCTCGGCCCTGGTGGCTCCTTTGGCTCTGTCTTGGGGGGCTGTGGGGGCGGTGTTGTGGAGGTGTTCCTTGGGGGGGCTGCGGGATCTCTCCCCCCTCGCCCCCCTTTCCTCCTGTTGGGTGACCTGGGGGTCGCCCTGGGTGCTCCGGCGGTACCTGTTTGCTTCCGGTCTGGGTCCTTGGCTTGTCCCCTAGCCTGGGTCTCCCGCGGCACGTTGGGTCCTTCGGTCTGACTGCTCTCGCGGCCCGGGTGCTGGGCTGAACCGCTCGGCTGATCTGACCCAAGTGGTATCATCTGCACCAGTGGTGGTCTTGTTACACAAATAGAACACAGCACGGTGGCAACCCTCTGCGACCCAAGCGTCAGTAATGATTGTGGACACTAAGGGTTGCTTAATCATTAGTATCACCGCACAGAGTTTTTTTGCCGTCATGGTGAGATGGTCCCTCTCCATCTAAGTGTCTTAGGTCTCTCTCCTTCTCTTTCCCTGTCCCTTTGTATATCCTTATGTAATCTTTCTTTTACTTTCTCTTATTTTTTTTTTTGGCCCACCTAGGTGTTCACGCCCTCTTTTACAGAACATGATATTAGCTGTCAATAAAAGATAGGCCAGAGTTCTAAGAGGGATGGTGATGATTGCATGCACACAGTCACAAGCACAGAAGAAAAATGTTTTCTTTCTTTTCTTTTGCTGCAAGAATAAATTGCATTAATATTTGACAGTTTGTGACAAACATGACACAAACCAGAAATATATATGCAGACAAGAGTAGAAATAAAGAGAAGAGAAAGAAAAAGAGAGAAAAAAACAACAAAAAAACTCCATGAGATCAAAAAATGTAATGTTGGGCATGTAAAACTGTATTTTGGTAAACAGGAAGAGAAGAAGCTGACAACTCAAATGATTCCCCAGTTGTGTAAAATACTTGATGCTGATTGGGCTAAACCCCATGACAACTGCTAAGTGTTTCCACCCCTTTCCAAAAAAAAATGATGAGTCTAAGCATAAGTTCAAGCAGGAAGACTGTTTCATACTCATTCTTAAGTCATTCTTTATTCTCATTAGTCCCTCTCACTCTCCTTCCATCTTCCTCCGCTTATCCGCAGGCCGTTCGTCCCAACCACGCCCCTCCAGGTTACGCTATCATTGCCCACATTAGTGTTGAAGTCCCCCAGTGCAACAATGGAGTCCCCAGTCGAGGCGCCATCCAGCACCCGTCCCAAGGACTCCAAAAAAGGGTGGGTACTCGGAACTGCCTTTCGGTGCATAAGCACAAACAACAGTCAGGACCCGTCTCTCGCCTCAATGGCGCAGAGAAACAACCCTTTCATCCACCGGGGCAAAGTCCAACACACAGGCAGAGAGCTGAGGCATCATGAGCAAGCCGACACCTGTTCTCCGCCTCTCACCTGGTGCAACTCCAGCAAAGAAGAGGGTCTAGAGTCCCTCTAGAGAAGGTTGGTTTCAGAACCCGAGCTGTGCGTTGAGGTGAGCTTGACTATATCTAGCCGGTATCTCTCAACCTGCCGCACCAACTCAGGTTCCTTCCCCACCAGAGAGGTGACGTTCTATGTCCCAAACGTCCCAAAAGCTAGGTCCGTAACTGGGGATTGCATCGTCAAAGCCCCCGCCTTTGGCTGCTGCCCAATCCCTGGGTAATGATGTTGATTTTATTTAACTCCATTAATTAAAATCCAACCTCAACTGAACAATCTTTTTCTGTGTGTAAGAAAAGCTTTTCATGATGCACAATAATGATCACAAAAATCTGAGCTCTGAGTCAATGGCTTTTGTTTTGATGTCTTTATGTGTGAATATCCACTTGAGAAGTACTATGGAGTTTGAAGGATGCTTTTTGTCTTACACAAATGAAAGAATCTCGCAGTTTGAAATGTTTTCTACTTAAGTTGCCAAACATGAAATACAGAAATGTTGTTAACAAAATGCAGAGTCTGGTTACCTTCAAAACTTTGAATCTTTTAACTTCCTTAAATGTAGGTCAGTTTCAGGCCTCTTCACCTCCAAATCCCCAACAGATGAGGAAAATATTGTTTACTATGTAACAGCCACCAACACTTCAAATGACATTTTATTAAGACTACAACCCTGACTTTGAACACCCCTGAGCAGCTCTCCTGCTTCTGTTACTCTTTGTTATATATTTAGACACTGTTAATTAACAGGTACGTCTGTAGTGGACCTCCCGCTGAGCTATCCGGGAGATTTGTAGCTGTGAAGTGGCTACACAGGAAGAGAAAATATATTCCCCATGGTGGCTTTAGGGAGAATATTGGCCGACATGAGACGTGGTTTCTGTAATCAATGCACACAGGAACACCTTACAACTTCACACACCGGCTGTTGCTGAAGCTGAGTCAGCAGGCTGAAAGTAACCTCTGTCAGAGGCCTTTGAAGCCACTGCTTTCCTGCAAGCTTCTCCTGAGATAAGGATGCATTTGCAAGCCAAGAGAAGCAATTTTTTTCTCATCTCCACAAACCTGAAAGTAAAAATTCACTCTGAGAGATGTTGCCAAAGTCTCTGTAAAGTTAGCCAAAGCACTGAATCGACTGGCAGTGACTCTGGCTCCACTACAAAGATGTTTAATTTCAAATTTCACAGTTTTTCAGATGGTTATATTATGGCTGTAAAATTATATGTCAGAGAGAGAGAGAGAGAGAGAGAGAAAGAGAGAGAGAGAGAGAGAGAGAGAGAGAGAGAGAGAGAGAGAGAGAGAGAAAGAGAGAAATGATCAGGTGGATGAAGGATCCGGCTTATTTGTTACACACACATACAAACACAACCAAAGTCAGTAAAAGCCCAGCTCTTTGACAGCACAAAAGTATTTTGAGAGCCATTTTTCTACCTCAAATCTGCTCAGATGGCTGCACAAATTTGAAATCACAGATATTAAACATGCTTTATCTTGTCTGTGAAGGTTCTCAGTCATCCAGGTCATGGTAATCCAAAGCTTGATCCGTAAGGCAACTGGACTTGGTAGAAATTCTTAAAGACGTGTCACCTCTCCTCTGAAAGGCTTCTTCAGTTCTGACCCGACTTGGGAAGAGCTCAAAGATATAAGCCACTAACAGCCGTGGGTGTGTCCAGGAGTCACGACTGTCAGGAACTAGACTAATGACCATAATTAGGACCCTTTGTGACTCCTGGACACACCCATGACTGTTAGGGGCTTATATCTTTGAGCTCTTCCCCAGTCGGGTCAGAACTGAAGAAGCCTTTCAGAGCAGAGGTGAAACATCTTCAAGAATTTCTACCAGTCCAGTTGCCTTACAGATCAAGCTTTGGACATGCTATATCTTGGGTTCCGGTTTGGACTAGTAGTTAAATAAGGCACACCATACAGAGGCTTCATCCCTCAATACGGGCAGCCCAACCTGCTGCACTTTTCCTGTATGTCACTCCACTATCTCTCTTCCTGTTTCCTGCTCTATCCACTGTCCTGTCCTCTCTGATTAAAAGGCATAAAAGCCCCAAAATATAACTTAAAACACATATACATGAATTATGTATATTTGCTCCCATTCTAAATAATCAAAAATATAATAGTTTGAAAAAAGTTTCAACATAGAACATGCAGGTCTAAAATCCTAGATGAAGCAAGGATTAAGAAATCATATATATTTCAAACAGTAGAATACATTTCAAAGAATCATGAAAATTCAAATGCAGGTTGTATCAAGAAAGGCTCCCTGATAAAAGCATATTTTTAAAAAGGACTTAAGAGAGATCCCTGACTTAGCTGACCTTATCTCCTCGGGTATATTGTTGGAGAGTGTCTGAGTGCTGAAGTCTGTCCTCTTTGGTTTTCAGCCTGGTATTTGGAGCACATAGAGGATCTGTGCCTGAGAATCACAATATTCGTGACAGCTTGAACGGCACTAAGAGGTCAGGGATACAGCAGGGAAGAAGGCCATGGAGAGGCTTGAAACCAGTCAAATCTTAAATGTGTGCTGAAACACGAGGAGCCAGCGTGGAGAGGCGCAAACAGAAGTGATGTGCTCGTGGTTAGAATTCCTGCTGATCTGGAGGCAGATGTTATGTGACACTTCATCCTGGTTTCTAAACCGTCTTTTTGGTACAGAATATGAAAAACTGAGATGGTGAGACAACTGTAGACAGATGATAATATCCAGAAATGTTTCTATAAATAACCAGGTTTCATATGATGTGCTTACAAGATAAAACCCAGGATAGGGCTCAAAATCGGGACACTACAGCATGTAAATGAATCCATGAATGTGAACATGTTGGCATCAGTAATCATACAGTGTCTGTTAAAGTTTGAGACTGTCAACATCTACCCCTCGCTGGTTCTTTTACGTATTGAACATGATGCGCTGTCAAAGTGCTGAACTATTTCAAGCAAAACTCACATTTGTAGCGCCTCTGTAGACCCTCTGGCAGGAACTGTTGCTAACAAAGACGGCGTGTGAATGTGCATGCAGAGGAACACGTGTCAGCCCTTATTTGAAACTGAATAAATCATCAGGGCCTCGTGTGAAACACAGAAATTAATTAACAGTCTGTATCAACAAATAAGTCAGTCCACCTCTTTATCTTTGAGTCCTAACGGAGTCAATAGGTGCATTTAGACCAAGAGTTCCAGGGTCTTTTAGCCTCCAGAACTACTTTACCCTGAACTAAAAGGTTCCTGTGCCCCCATTGTTGTCTGTGTTGTCTGTGTTTTGACCGTGGGGCCAAAGCCCCGGGTAGATTGTGCAAATCAGGCCAGTGACATATGGAGAGACAAAAAAAGTAAATGACACCATAGAAGCAGACAGACAGGCAGTTATCATTCTGAGCAACACAACAGTTAGCCTGTTAGCATGAAAAGACTCTGTTTTAGATGGTGCTATATTTCATCACAGATGGATTCACTGAATCAACACGTGAGAGGAGATAAGCGCGAGTAGCAAAGACGTTTCAACACGGCTTTAAAATCCTTTTGAACTCAAAAAGCCGTGGCAGAGATCAGCCGGTGTTTTGGTTTAAACTGCGACCCTGTTAACTGGAGACTTTCAGCCGGATGCATCCCTCATAAACGTCTTTAGACGATCATTAAATATCGGATGAGGATATTGAATCTTAAAACTCCCTCTGTGTTTCAACAGCTGTGTAGCCCTAGTTCCGGGGTAAAGTTCCTCCAGTCGAAAAACGCCTAATGCGACTCAAAGTGGGGCCCAAAGTCCCAAAACTCGCCACACTTCATTTAAAGCAATGCTTCTGCTGCAGAGCGCCACAAAAACGTCAACAGTGGATCTTCACTTAATAAAAGCTCTTGTTTAGGAAGCTTAAATGGTTATCCATTAAGTCCTGGCGTTAATACTTGATGCATGCATCTACTTTGTCACTTTGAGTGCTTGCTGGGTTCGCTGTATTGAAAAGCTCAGCCAAATAATAGGCTTTAACAACTGCAAAATAGCACAATAATGAGCCTGTCATTCATGCCTCGAAGGCAACGCGCAAAAGCTGCAGTGTTTCATACTCGGGAAAAATGTTGATCCTTACAATACAGAACAAAACACCAGAATAAAGAATATCAACAAAGCCAGAGCAGTGAAACTCTGTGAAGCTGAGGTGTTGGTGACATTTCAATGAGTCGATGGGAAACCAAGAGCATTCAAACATTAAAACAATTACAGTCTAGTTAAGATTTGTTTTCATTTGGCATTTGTTCATTCCACAATTTGTACGTTAATAAAAGGTAATTATATCTGAGAGTACACAACAGAACAAAGTCCAATCTTAAAGAGGAAATGACTTGAAAGACATTGTCTGAAAAATTTAAATCAACCTTCATGTGAGAGTTGCACTGGGAGGATTATGGCCTGAGCTGTGTGCACTATTTTAAAGTTAAAAATTCAGTCCCCTCATCCTTCTCCTCCATATGGATAAGCCTGAGATCCTTCAACGTTTCAGTATCCATTGTGACAGCCCAACTTCCAGAACATGCACTTAGAATAAAAGGCTGCTCTTAACATTCATAAAAGTGCACTCACAGTGGACAATCCATCATAATCATGGGGGCATACTGTACATAGCTCAGTGGGCACAGCAGTCTCTTTCTATCTCAGTTGCTGACATTCAAACAAAGCGCTGGCTCCTCCACTCCTCTGCAGGATCCCAATGAACAACAACAACAAATGAATCACAGGCAACAGCAGCCCACTTTGCTCCCTTCACAGCATATAAAATGTCAATGCGCACAACAATCCCTTACAGTGATGGATGGCTTAGAGTCACCGCTCTGCTCAGAACACAAAGCACCAACTCCACCTTGCACTACCTACACGTTTCACACTTCTTTGTAAATGTCACACACAGGTTTCACAAACAGATGTGGTTTCATTCTTTGGGAAAATGACCCGAGCTAGAAGGTAATTGCAGAGAAGTTTTGCAAACAGAAAGACCTTCTTCGATGATATACAGAAAGTTTTGCCATTACATTATATTCATTTCTCTCTCTCCTGGAAAGCTTCGATATGGACCAAACCATCAACAGAGTTCAGTAAACACTGTCAAAGTAAACAAAGTTAAAACCCTGTCTGCTTTCCTTCATAGTCTCTTTCTTGTGTGTTTGTGTGAGTGATATGGCCTTCAAAATGCAAACTAGCAAAGGTTTCACACACAAGAAAGTAATCTCAATTTCCATTTACAAGACCTGATTAGAAGAAAAATAATTAAACTATGCCTACAGCAACTTTCTACCCCAAATTATTCACAGAAATGTGGTTGCTGTGAGTTCTGCTGCCATTAAAGCCAAAAGACTGTATTTGCAGGTGTTATCTGTAGGATGTCATCCTGTGTTCCCAGGAGTGTTTATTCTCTTAGAAATTAGGATTGTAATAAATTGCTCAGGGCTTCATCTGCAGTTCAAACTGCTGAAGAATAAGGGGTGATGGATGTTTACTCTAATGAGAAGTATAAGTGAGTGCTAACACAAACAAACCCAGTAAAGTCAAGAGAAAGTTAAAGGTGACATATCATGCAAAATCGACTTTTTAATGGTTCTCTACCTGAAATATGTGTCCCTGGCATGTCTACAAATCCCCCGGAAATGACAAAAATCCATTCTGCCCCTGTTCTGATTTCTCCACCTTTCTGTAAATGTGTGCTGAAACGAGCCGTTTCAGATTTCAGTGTTTTTCATACGTCATAACGCCACCCGGTCTGTAACAGGAAGTCAGAGCTCGGAGCTTGTTCAGCCCATAGACTGTATAAAATACAACTCAACCCCTCCTCTGTTTTTCATTCGCTGCACACGTGTGCTAACAAGGAGCTTAGGAGGGAGGCATGCTAGTTGCAGGCTGTCTTAATAAACACAGAGGTCGGTTTTACTTCCCACGTCTGCAGATTTGAAGATCTAGTGGATGATTTTTATTTGTCATGGAAAAGTGCTAGCGCTAGTTAGCATAGCCACATAGCTACATGTTCGTAGCTCGACATACTGACAAATAAAACAACAAGAAACACTAAATCTGTGACCAATGGTTCAGAAAGGTCCTGCTGCAGGCGCCTCTCCATCAGGATCAGATTCGGGATCAGATTCAGAGGGTTGAAGTAACGCGGGTCTGTGAGCAGCCGTGTATATTCAGCCAACATGTAAACATTAGATCAACGTGCTGGAGAGTCGAGGCCACATCCACTTCCTGAGGGGGCGTGGTCAGAGAGCTCATTCTCATTTAAAGGCACAGACACAGAAAACAGACTGTTCTGAGCAGGGCTGAAAAAGAGGGGTTAACAGGCATGCCAAAATCTGATTTCAAAGTGTTTTTATGAGCAATAAACTTTAAAGACACGTTTTGGGGACCTCTTAGACCAATATATTTTTGATGAAAAAGAGCATAATATGTCAACTTTAAGTTTCAGGTTTAAACATCATAAGTGGTGGATCCTTTGTCCAAACTTACTTTGGTTTGTACCTTTGTTTTTGTTCATAATGTGGTCCTGCAGTTAAATCAGGACAGGCCCGGTGCTTCCTTGGTTTTTGTGGGATTGGTGATACCATTGTAACCGGTGGGAATCTGCATTGTGGTTTTTTTTAAGTTGACTGATAGATGACTGAAACCAGGATCTCACTTTCTCTGCGTTTATTCTGTTAATCAAACAGAAAAAGAACCTCTGTGTTTACAAAGTATGCAGCCCGCCTCCGCTCCGCTCCTGCACAGATAAGGGCACATTTCGACTAGCTTAAACCTTCAGTGCACGCAAACCAACACGAAGCATGTGCACGTTCAGTTAGTCTACTTAAACATGACTTTAAAATAAAGTAAAATCTGTTTAATATACACATTAAAACACCATACAGGACAAAAGTACACATAAATAAATCAATATATGGAAACAGAAAGGTTAAGCAACGGACACCTACCTCTCCCCCAGGGATAACATACCAAAGGGGAGAGGGAAGGGGGCAAATCAAATATAAAGGTCAAGAAACCAACGAAGAAGAAAATGACCGGAAGACGAGGCTGCATCAAACCACCTGGGAGGTTTTCTTTTATGTATTATATTCTTCATTTTCAGCATTTTGAGTTAATAGAAATACATGTTTACTCGCTATAAGTATCATTTAGTTAAGTACGGTTAATTTAACAGTTCATTTTGATTTCTTTGGCGTAAGAGCAAAGTGAAGGTTCCCTTTCTTTGTCTATAGTTAACTCTGCAGGAGTAATTGTGTTGATTGAGCAGCCTTTAAAGCCAAGAGGAGTTTGCTCTCACAGAGCAGAAGTGCTGCCTCAGTTTGATTTAATTATGAGTTTATTTGCTGCATTTCCCTTTGAAGTTAAGTATTATGTGTTCCTGATTCCACTGTAAATAAAAGCTCACCTCTAGGTAACAAGACATCTAGTGAGTTAGCTTCCTTACACTTGACACTTAAACTGAGCTTCATTACAGTCTGGTCAGTAACACTCACTACAGTGGAGATACATGTTAAGTTAAGGAAACCAGGAAATCTGAAGCCAAAGGTTTTAAGGAGTAACATCAATAATACTGAGAAACATAAACCTCTCTTAAAGTCAAACTGTGTGTGTAATATTAAGAGGATGTTGAGCTGGGAAACAGTGAACTGTGGGAACAAAGGGTTGTTGCTGGAAATAAATTGGCACACTGTTTGTGTGGGTGTCGCCAAGCCAGTGAATCTCATTTGTCTGTACCTTACCCTAAAATAAGTTGTCTGAGCTGGTATGGAGATTTTGTCACATTTGTACTGATAACTGTGACCCTTTCTCTTCAATCTGTCTACTAAACCAACCAGCTGCTGGATATGATTTGGTATTTATGTTATGATCTGAGAGAGGTGTGAATAATCTCTCCTGAATGTGTGCGACAAAACCAACAAGCATACTTTCCTGGGAGATGAACCAGAGCTTGATCCGTTTTTTGTTGAGTCAGCTCGTTGGTTTATTGGATTAAAAGTTTAATTATCACTGGTCACTGATATACTGTCAGTCCTATTAGAAGAGACAGAGCTCTGTCCAGTGATAGTAAGATGTAAAGGCCAAGGAGCCCTGTGAAAGTGAAAGTCATGGTAAAGAGGATGGAAAGCTTGTAATGCTAGAATATTCTGTGCTCATCGAATAATGTAGAACAGCCATCCATATTTCCTTTTTCCATTTCTTTAATCGTGATTAATCCCAAGTTAATCACTTTTATTTGTATCCCTTATAAATGTTCCTCAAATGAAAATATATTAAATACTCTTATCATTATGGGAGTGGAAAAATATAGCTTGGGGCGGCAGTAGCTCAGTCCATAGGGACCTGACTTGGGAACCGAAAAGTCGCCAGTTCAAGTCCCAGTATGGATGATGCTTGGCAAGTGGACTGGTGGCTGGAGAGGTGCTGGTTCACTTGCCTGGGCACTGCCGAGATGCCCTTGAGCAAGGCACCGAACCCCCAACTGCTTGGGGTGCGCTGGTTGATAGCAGCATCCTTACTCTGACATCTCTCCCTAAGCATGTTCACTGCATGTTTGTGCATTTGTATGTATATACCAAAAACTGTGTATGTAGCATGACCGAAAAATAACGAGTGAAAAAATTGAATTTCCCCCTGGGGATTAATAAAGTACGTTCTTCTTCTTTATACAAATGTATGTCTATTATTATTGCAACAATCCAAAACAAATGCTGTCCTAAATATTCTCAAGAATAGCCTTGAAAGTTCAGCAAACTCAAAAAATATGCTGAAATAATAGCGTCACAAACAGAAGCCCAACAAGCAACAACAGATGGGCATATTGACCTGGATGTAATAATACTTTGTTATCCTAACACAATGTAGTATCCAAGTTTATCCATGTGAAGGTTAACTAAACATCACGTTTTTTTAAGCAGCTCAAACTATCAATGGACATCACGCATCAAAACAACAACAGGCAAATTGTACAAGTCTTTTGTGCAGTTAAACTTTTCATCGTTTAAAGATCATCCCCTGGATCCTTCAAACTCATAATCCTACATAATGTTAGTGTTTCTGACCTCACATGGAGGAAAATAAGGCTACGTTGGATAGTTTGCAACAGAGATGCCTGGTCAACTTTGGCATGAAAGAGGAGGACTCTCTGCATCAGCTGTGTGCTTGGCTTCAAGTGGTCTATGACAGGGGTTCCCAAAGTGTGGGTTGGGACCCCCTGGGGGGTCGCGAGACACAAATGAGGGGTTGTGAGATGTCTTCCAGAATTTTTATTTTTTTTTAACGTTATCTTAAAAAAGTACATTTTGGGTGCAGACTTAAGGCTGATTTATACTTCTGCGTCTCCCCTACGCAGCAGGGGCTGACGCGGACATGAGCCCCACATACTTGTGCGTCGGTGTGTCTGTGTCGCGCAGCAATTCTCCGCCGAAACACTAGAGGGCAGTGCGGTCTCTCTGATAGCCGGTCGCCTGCTTCCGGCCCCGCTACGATCTCTGTTTACTTTTCCACAGAGTTTCAGAGCGTGTTATGTTAATCTACAGCTGATACATGTTGCTGTTTATCATACAGACATGATTACATGAAGAATAGAGAGGAGGAGATGAAATACACGGCTGATGTGCGGCCGATGTCCGGGATCCCGGAAGTGTTGTAAATGCGGGAAAGACAAAGCCGCCGAGCGGACCAATCACAGGGCTTGCGGTCCGCGTCGGCTCTACGGGGAGTTACATTTTGGAGGAGGTGCACGTCAGCTACGTGCGTAGGCCTCGGCGTAGGTACGGGAGCTACGCGGACCCCCGGCGTAGGGTACGCCGTTGATTCAACGCAGAAGTATAAATCAGTCTTTAACCTAATGGTTAAGTTGCGCGCCCATATAGCGGGCGTCCCTTTTCCTCATGTCATTCCCCCACTCTCTCCCAGTTTCCTGCGCCATCAGCTTTCCTCTCCTCTGTCAATAAAGGTGTAAAAGCCAAATAATATAAATATATAAAAATTGTACATTTTACCCATTACAGTAAAGATTATCAACAAAAATAGTAGCTAACCTTGAAAATAGACCCTTGAAAATAGAAAATGTAATGTGTTTTCTGCCTTTCTTTGTTGCAAGATGACTCCTAAGTTTAGGGTTAGTGAACAGTTAATTATCAAAAGCATCAGTAGCAGTAGGTAAATTCATAAAGGCACAGGAAACACAGCCGCATGCTCATATAGGTAGGCACATTTTCCGCAGACCAGCTAAATTTAATCACATTTGAGGGACAGTGGGGGTTGCAAGTCTTTGGCACCTATATTTTGGGGGTTTCAGGCTGATAAGTTTGGGAACCCCTGGTCTATGAGACTCAAAACAGGTAAATCAATATATCTGAACAGTAAATGCAAATAACTTTGGTGTTGTTGGGAAAATCATGTGGAGGGATTTCAAGCTGATCTTGCCATTAAAGAGGTTTGTTTACCATCACAACTTTACTACTGCATTGCCGATGATCACAGGACATGCATATATCAATCATATGACAAAAACATTGCTGGCGTTAAAAGGAATTTGAATTAACCATCACATTCACTTTGACCGCCCTGCTTTACAAACAAACAACTGCAAGGTCCAATCTCTGAGTTGTTGTTTGATGCAGTTCCCTGCCTCTGAACACCATAAAAACTGTCCCAGCAACCCAACTATTTGATTTTCAAGAGACCTTTTTTACTTTTCACAATTGGAGAGCAAACCAAAAATAGCCAATTCGAACACGCTTTACCTGGGTGCCTGGATGTGATTGCCGTCACGTGTACGTCGGGCCTTTCTCTTCTCTGTCTCAGGGCTGTGGCACCGATTGAAAAGGACGAATAGAAGAGTAATTGGATAGAGGTCCATCCAACATTGATGTTCAGAGAAGCTTGTTTGGTTTGGACACTGTCATCACCTCCTCTCTCTCTCTCTCTCTCTCTCTCTCTCTCTCTCTCTCTCTCTCATGCCTTTCTGTCTGTAAACAAAACAACAAGTCCTCAAACAAAACAACAAAATGGGTCATTTGTCCTTTAACTTCAAAAATGACGGATTGGGAGTGTTTCCTGATCCGTCATCTCTTTCAGGAGGACGACATCTTTATCAGAGCCAGCTTAAACAATAACAAATGACAGTTACCACAAAGAATAGATTAAACTGATGTTGAGATTCGACTGTATTTATCCACAAAATATATCAATAAACTGTCACTTCCAAGACTCTTGCATCCCTTTTTGACTCCTGTTTGATATTATGAATCCAAGGTGTGTGTGTGTGGCTAGAGGAAATAATAAGGTGACTGAGACGCATTGATTTAGACCATTACCATACTGCAAACTATCTCAACAGAGCTGCTTAAGGGGTCGGTCACGGAGTCAAAAGTAAATGAGGACATTATTTTTACCAGAGTCGCTGTATAAGAAGTGGAAGCCCTGCTGCAAATTGACACATTACTGTATACGCTCACAAAGGACTCCTCTGACCTGAACGATGAGGAGGTAAATAGATCCTGGATTAAATAAAGCTGTTGCAGGTTGTGTTATTTACACAGCCTATGAGTCTATGAGTAGAGGATGGGATTGGCATCAGACAAGAAAAGATGGAATCTGGAAGAATCCCATCCCTGATCAATGTTTCACAGCTAATTTCTGTTATGGCTGTGTATGGGGGGAACGTAATTTGGATCTGGGTATGAGAAGTGACCACAAAAGCCTGTCACAGTCAGGCAAGTGCTGATATTGAAGGCTGGCCCTGGATAATGGACTATTTTTCTGGTAGCAGAAAATCTAGGTAGCAGACTTTAAAGAATACAGTTTGCACCCATTAGATTTGGCTGAGTGTTTCAGTGGTGTGGGCACTCTCCTTTAGTTGAAGTGTCAGCTTTAGCCTCCTAATTGGTCTATGTCAATCGTTCAACAAGTATGACTTAGTAGGTGATTGTTTCTTACCCTCTAATGAGACCCACAAGAGAAATTCTTAGATTAGTGCCCCTACTGATGGCCGGTACCATTTTGTCATTCCTCAAACAAATACATGAAACAAAGGGTTAACCCTTTGACCTAGACAGCCGGCGGCAGCTACTTGTTCTTAAATGTTTGATAACTTTTGAGCCGCCAATCTTATCAACAAGCTTTAAAAACTGTGTCTCATTTAGCGTATTCAAAACAAATTCAGGAGAGTCTGGCGCCCCACAAATTGGTCTAGGTCGTTAAGGGGTAATGTTGTGAAATGGTTTCAGTTTCGTTAGGTTTGAGCAACAAATCATTCTGTTTCGGTTTATGAAAAAGGATGGTAGATTAAGTTGTATTTACCTGGTATACTACTCCTTCTATTTATGTAATACTGGTTGTGTTTGTATGAGACTCAAGGCAACGTGACTGGTTTAAACGGGACTTAAACTCCAGTGTCCTGTATGAGAATCCAGTGTTTGTTCAGCCCATCCATCTCACCAGTCGCTTCCTAGAAAAGACATGTTTTCTCTTCATGCTACCATTAAGTGGCAAACCCCTCCGGCGAGAATTGAAGCCAATGTGGAAGTGTTAAAAACTGCAGTTTCTTGAGTGTCCACTTGGGGCTGGCTCTGGAAGTACCGGAAACCACATACCCATTCAAAAAAGCAGATCTTTACAGCGAAAATAAACATGTTTACAGCCTGGTACAAAAAACGAGTGTAGTCTGAATAGCTAATTTCGCTATCAGCACACACTGTACAGGGAAGGCTTTTTTTTTTCATAACACAGCAATTTCAAAGATATTAAAGGTTACATATCACGCTTTTTTCATCAATATATATTGGTCTAAGAGGTCCCCAAAACATGTCTTTAAAGTTTATGCTCAAAAAAACACTTTGAAATCAGATTTTGGCATGCCTGAAAAGTCCTCTTCTTCGTTCCTCATCAGAACACTCTGTTTTCCCTCTGACCACGCCCCCTCAGGAAGTGGATGTGCCTCGGCTCTCCAGCACGTTGATCTAATGTTTACATGTTGGCTGAATATACACGGCTGCTCAGAGATCGCGTTACTTCAACCCTCTGAATCTGATCCAGAATCTGATCCTGACGAAGAGGCGCCTGTAGCAGGACCTTTCTGAAGGATTGGTCACAGATTTAGTGTTTCTTGTTGTTTCATTTATCAGTATGTAGACGTGTGTCTTGGTACACAGCTACGAACATGTAGCTATGTGGCTATGCTAACTAGCGCTAGCACTTATCCATGATAAATAAAAATCATCCACTAGATCTTCAAATCTGCAGACGTGGGGAGTAAAACCGACCTCTGCCAGAAAGGCAGCAGGACCTTTTCTGAAGGATTGGTCACAGATTTAGTGTTTCTTGTTGTTTTATTTGTCAGTATGTCGACGTGTGTCTTGGTACACAGCTACAGCTACGACATGTAGCTATGTAGCTATGCTAACTAGCGCTAGCACTTATCCACGATAAATAAAAATCATCCACTAGATCTTCAAATCTGCAGACGTGGGGAGTAAAACCGACCTTTGTGTTTATTAAGACAGCCTACAACTAGCATGCCTCCCTCCTAAGCTCCTTGTTAGCACACATTTGTGCAGGTAATGAAAAACGGGGGAGGGATTCAGTATTATTTTATACAGTCTATGGGCTGAACAAGCTCCGAGCTCTGACTCCGTGACAGACCGGATATTGTTGTTACGTAACAAAAACACGGAAGTCTGAAACGGCTCGTTTCACACACATTTACAGAAAGGTGTAGAAATCAAAACAGGGGCAGAATGGATTTTTTTCATTCTCGGGGGGTTTGTAGACAGGGACACATATTTCAGGTAAAGAACCATTAAAAAGTCAATTTTGCATGATATGTCACCTTTAAGATTACAAGTGTTCCACTACGAGAGGCACAGCTGACTTGATTGGCAGGCAGGAACACTGTAGCTGTTGGCTAGAAGGCTCAAACCCCGCCTCTTTACATCACTCTAGCTCTCCAGAAGTTATGTTGAGTTCAGCATTTCCAAAATGGCTCCTGCTGACCATCAGCTTCAAAACAGGGCTTCAGGAACAGATGGCTGACGTCACAGATACAAAGTCCATTAATTATACAGCCTATGTACCTAATTTGACTTGTGTTCTTTCTCCTGGAATAATGAGGTGGTTGCCTAGCTATGACTGAAACATGAGTCATAATATGCTACTGCACTGGCCACCTGTATCACCTGCTCATATATCTCCATTTATCACGAGTCAGTTAAGGCTGTTTTCTTTGACTACCTGCCTTCTAACTCTAACCCGCATGTGGTTTGAGAATGAATGGACAAGAACAGAAGTTGAAAATTCCCTACAATGTTTAATCAGCAGAAAATTAGGAGACATTTAGTGGGTCCTCTGGATATTACTCATCACACTGCAGAAAATTAATAAAGTACAGAAAAAGGGCTTGAAGTGATGTGAAAGTAATTTGCACAAAACAAGCACTGTCTGCTGGTAAGGAATAAGGGGTCTTGTATCAGCGGCGTATAGCTCTTGTAGTCTGGAATGAATGTTGACCCGAGGTTGCTTTCTCTCACTGATACTGAGCCGTGGTATTTAGCTTCACAAGACATCGTGGAGCTCTCTTAAGTTTTAAAAAAGGCACACACACACACACAAATCCATGCCTGCCTACTGTATGTTCACTGTACTGTACATGAAAGACACTCAGATGTAAGAACGCCTCTATCGCCTCTACAACTCCTTTGCTACAGTATAAAGAATGTAAATGAGTAAAGCCAGTGGTGGCCCTGACCTTTACAAAATGTATGGACACACCACCAGGGCATTTATCATTTTCTAATTAAGTTATGTAGCAAAGGCATATCTTGTGAGCCCAAAGACTGCAGTGAAATGGGTTTCTATCAGTATGAAATTATTACAAAGCCATGTTTAATTAATGAAAATATGACCCAGGTGTCAGAGCTAATATATCAGAGAAAGCACGCGATAGTCTGAGAATACTCTGTGGCAAAGAATAAGGGGGCATTAGCTTGAATACAATATAAGAGGGGAGAGAGCCATCTCTCTTTCTTGTTACGTCTACATTTCCTTGATTGAAGTTTAAGTGTCAGATTTTACTATTTAAAAAGCTCCGGGGATTTGAAAACGGAGAGTGTGTTTAAAAATAAAGCCAGAGGGAAAGTCTGAAAAGCAGAGATCCAGTGTACTGTGAATGTAAGCTTGAATATTGTTTTTCAAATCAATTCCAGCAGACTTTTAGGCATCCCTTTGTTGGAAATGAACTGTTGTGCACAATCTCTGGAAAGTATTGAACACATTTTAGGGAAGAATCTGAAAAAAATGATATTGATGAATGAATAACAAACTTTTGTAAGGAAATTAATGACTACAGGATAAGGCGTTTTTTGACTGGTGGAACTTTACCCCAGAACTAGGGACTTTACCCCTGAACTAAGTGCGTTTGGACCAGTGGAACTAGGGTCTAAATTTAGTTCAGGGGTAGATAATCTCCCCCCTAAAAAGCCCCTGCCAGGGGGGTAGTACTTTTCAAAAAGCCCCGGGGCTTTTGAGGGGCAGGGCCTGCAATGCTGAACGTGTCTGATTGGTAGATTAACCGCAGTGTGTTTATTCCACCCGCCATCCACAATAACATCACACACATCTGTGATTCACTTGATTTCTCTTTCTTTCATTAGTTTTTATTTGTTCTATCTTTTTGTATGTGTGTGTACTTTTAAAAAGAAGAAGCAGTGATTCTCTTGATTTGGCAGCTTGTAACAGTAGTCTTCTCTCAGCCCACCATGAATGCGTCTCTCCCGGTGTTACGGTTTTAAAAGTGACCCTGTAAACTGGAGACCTTCAGCTGAACGTGTCAGTGTTTGTGGAGTTTACACAGCTGTTGAAACACAGAGGGAGTTTTAAGATTCAAAATATCCTCACCAGATATTTAAGGATCGTCTAAAGACGTTTATGAGGGATGCATCCGGCTGAAAGTCGTCAGTTAACAGGGTCGTTGTTTAAACCAAAACACCGGCTGATCTCTGCCACGGCTTTTTGAGTTCAAAAGGATTTTAAAGCCGTGTTGAAACGTCTTTGCTACTCGCGCTTATCTCCTCTCACGTGTTGATTCAGTGAATCCATCTGTGATGAAATATAGCACCATCTAAAACAGAGCCAGCTGAGTCTCTTCATGCTAACAGGCTAACTGTTGTGTTAACTGCCGGCCCGTCTTCTTCTATGGTGTCATCTGTGATGAATGTCATTCGTCTTTGTTTTACTGCCCTCTACTGGTCTGGTGGTGTACTGCATTTACTTTTTTTGTCTCTCCATACGTAACTAGCTTGATTTGCCCAATCTACCTGGGCTTCGGCCCCGCGGTCGAAATGCAGACAACAATGGGGGCACAGGAACCTTTTAGTTCAGGGTAAAGTAGTTCTGGGGGCTGAAAGACCCCAGAACTCTTGGTCGAAATGCACCTTTATTGGATGAGTTTAGTTTTCAGCATTTCTCTGCAATGTCCAATGTCTAACAATGATGGGGGAAGCAGTGGTTAAAATAACAGAATTAATGATGACATGTATTTGCACGCTGTTGTTGAAGGACTCGCCTGGTCAGCCAAGTTATCCACATCATCTTTCTACTTCAGATCCCCTGCAGCAACACTCGCATGTGAGGAACACCCACATGATGTCCTGCATGCCCACTCGCACTGAACACTCTACCAAATTATGAGAAAACAAATCTGATCTTACAATGGATTCAGAGCCATGATCCTGTTGTTCAATACACAACATGAAATTAAATAAATTATGAAACACTTCCTCGACTTAATGTCAACCTTTGAAAGCAGACACAGAGCTGAACAGAAAGGGTGAAACATGAAGTTTCTCAGACAATTCTTCGACAGCAGAATGAGCTTTTCATTATTAGTTTGTTTTGATTCAACTGTGACTGCTCTGTTTGGGTGTAATTGTGCTCATCTGCAAGTCTATCTCCAGAAGATGGGTTATTTATATTCTTGGCTTCCTTAGGCACACAAAAATATCTGCAAGCTCTCTAGTGTGTGCGCAACAACTTGCAGGCCATTTTGGCAGCCTAGCACAGAATGATGAGTTCAATCCCTGCACAGATTATGTATAATTTAGATTAGGATTGAAGAATATATTGATTTAACACCCCAATTGCAATCTGTGCAGTTGCATCACAGAAACAATGACATGATGCTCGAGGCAGGCGCTCTGTTACGTGCATTGGATCTTAACAATGTGTGTTCCTACTGTCAGTCACACTTTGTTCCAGTGCAGCTCAAGGCTGTGGCCACATTCACAGACCTGTACTAGGAGTGTTGCATTTTACTGTCCACACATGCAGCTCACCTACAGTGAAGTGTTGGGTGAGTCACAGGCAGCTCAAGACAGTGAGCTTCAGATTACATAAAGTTACTGTCACAGGGCTGGAGATGCCAAATGAAGGTAATTTGAAAAGCGTGAGAAATGACAACTGTGAGTAACTATTTACTTGTGCACAAACGTGTGGCTTCATCTGTTGTCTATTCTTCTCCATGCAGATTTCAGAGCCTGCTGTCAGAGAGCTGGACACAGTGTGGTTAGAGAACGAGCAAGAAATGGCGTGCAAGGTCTAGTTTTAGCTGGTTGGCTCTGAGACATTTTAGGGCTTTGTGAAAGGCTTAGCTATCTAGTTCCTGTTGGTACTCTAATGCCCAAGGGAATTGTTGGTTCTCTTGGGATGGGGTGAAAAGGTCTGTTAAGCAGAATACAAGAAGGAGTAGCTACACTGTTATAAATAAAAGGCTAAGTTCTGTAAGTTTTAGCTCAGTTGGTTTTCCCAGGAGAAACTCATCTTTGCTTGGAAAAACTTCTGCCCTAAACTTTGGACTTCTACAGAGATTTCTTGAGTATTCTTGGGGACCTGAATATTCTTTCAATGAAGGATTTTTATTAAGTTAAAGGTGAAGGAATCCAGACTCATATTCTGGACTATACTCCAACCCAATAGTGAGAACTATGGCAGATAAATGAGGATACTGTCATGCAACACTGATAGAGTAGAGCATGGGTTCCCAAAGCAGGGGTCACTAGTTGAGGGGCATTAGATGTTCTTTTTTTTTTAAGTAATCTAAAATTTCATATATTTCCCATTACTGTAAATATATATATTATTTAAGTAATCAAATTTGGAATTTAAACCTTGCAAATACATTTTTGTCGTTAGTTTTCTTCCTTTCTTTGTTGCTAGATTACTCCTAAGGTTAGGGTAAGGGTTAGAGTCAGGATTAGTTAACAATAACAAAAGAATCAGTAACAACAGTTAACTCTCATGTTATGTTCATTTCTCTGGAACAGCAATAATGTTCCTGGGTCAATTTGACCTGGGGCATATTCAATTATCCAAAAGTGTCAGAACCCCAAAAAATCCCAATACACATTTTTTTAAATCTAGTTTTTAACTCCATTACAAACCATTTAAATCAAGATTTAGTCCATTGGTGTTCTTTAATTCTCACAGATCATGGTTCAATGAGGATAACTTACTCATTTTTCATTAATATTAAAACTTTTTTATGTACATAAGAAAGCCCTAAATATAAATACAATAGTTTTACATGACATAGATTTTTGTTTATTTTATTCTACATTTTTAATTTTTTTTGTTGATGTTGATAAATTAACATGACACCTCTTCTGTCACATGCTGCCAAGATTTTTATGCTGCATTTAGCTGGTTTGGAAGGCATATATTGCCTAAAATAGACTTTAAAAAGGGTCAATTTGACCCGCAACATAACAGGAGGGTTAATTGATAACGGCACAGGAAACAAAGCCACATGTGCATTTCGGTGGCTAATTTTCTGCAGACCGGCAAATGAAGTGTGAAGCTACATTTAATCACTTCCAGGACAGTGGGGGTCGCAAGTGTTTGGCAACTATAATTTGGGGGTCACTGGTTGAAAAGTTTTGGAACCCCTGGTGTAGAATGCACACCAAAATCTAGAGACTCAAAAAACATTGTGAAGATGTAAAATTCTTCTTCCAGAGCTCCAGACTGCAGGGAGGGAAAGTCAGATTTGGATACAGAGTAAACTGCACAGACAGTTAGCTCCCTGCAGGCACAAGTTTGTTTGTTCCCTTCATTCCAATTTGACAGCAGTTTGAAAACAATTGCAGGTGTCTTCATCACACCAAAATAGCTGTTCAATCACACCCCAGAAATTACCAGGTGAAGCTTGATTGCAACTGGCACAGACTCTGGGTGCGCACACACCTCAGTGTGCAGCGTTAGCACGGGTAAATGGAGTTTGTGAATTTGTTTGTGGCAGAATATATGCAGGTGCAACAAAGGTTGTTTGTAGTTACAACAACATGTTCATTTTTACTTGGAATAAAGTTGATTTGATTTTGACCTTGTACAGATAATAAACTGTAATCCAAATAATAAGTCAGGCGTCTAAAACTAAGAAATAATAGAAAAAACAGAACATTTGATAAACCGGTATTTGCAAATCTTTGTTTCCAGGTCCCAGCATGATTTAGTGCATGTCATTCCCCCCCCTCTCTCTCTCTCTCACACACACACACACACACACACACACACACATTTCCTGTTCCTCTCAAGCTGTCTTGTCAAATAAAGACAAAAAGCCCCAAAAATAAAATCAAACAAAGAATGTCTCAACGATTTGATTAATTGCTCTGAAAATCAGAAAAGGCTTTCACGTTCCTGAAAAACTGATGATTCCCCCGTACCTTTGTAAGGGAGGACATTGTTAAATTGAAAAGATCTTGAAGACTGACAGATAGATTGTCTTTGGCACAGATCTCCACATTTTAAAAATGGTTTTAGAAATCCATCCTTTCATGTTGCACACCCAGCAGGTGGAAGTTAGTGAAATCCAGAGAAATCTCAGTAACATTGAAACAGATTGGCACAAAGTTTGGCAGACATTTATCATTTAACTCCACCATCAGGAGACATTTATCATCAGTTACCTATGATCAGATAGCTGCAAGCCATTGCCATCTGCCTGATCTGAGCTTTACAACAGTTAGCAACAGCAGGAATACTAACATGCAAAAACACACAATAAAACCATAGACTGTATAAAAAATGGACGTAGTATCCGTGACGTCACCCATCTGTTCCTGAGCGCTGTTTTAAAGCCAATCGGTGGCGGGAGCCATATTGGAAATGCTGAACTCAACCAAACTTAGTGTGAGGCAAAGAGGTGGGGTTTGAGCCTCCTAGCCAACAGCTATGTGTTCCTGCCTGTAAGTCAAGTTAGTCTTGTCCTTATTTGGGCAAAACTTTGTAATCTTAATATCTTCTGTACCGTCGCGTTAGAAATAAATTCACCCCCGTACAGTGTGTGCCGATAGAGAGATTAGCTAAGATTTAATTTGTGATGTTTTGTTATGTGTATGTGTATTCATCTCTGGTTGAAATCACTGCATAATTTGATTTAATGGCTGAAATGTAAATTGTTTACAGACACTTAGTTTAGAAAAGGTAGCTGTCTGACATGGTACACTTAATGTAAGTAGGGCTGTTTCAATGAAGCAGAATTGATGATAACCATCTTTAAAATAAATAATATTGATACTGTGGCGAGCTCAGCCGAAGTAAAGAGGCAGCGAGATAGTTCTGCAGCTTAAATCACAACTGTGGCCCATACACCACTTACCTTCAGGTGGTATTGTTTATTAATTCTCTCTCTCAACAGACAGAAGTCAATGGGAAGTGCAGAAACACTCAAACTCTGGGTCATGGTGCAACACAACAAACACTTTCCCAGCAGCCCTTGCTCCCCAACACTCTATAGCATAACCCATGTAACCAATCAGAAGCGCTCAACTGAAAGCTCCTAAACATGACAAACAGAACAATACTCCCACAGGCCCCCACAGCCATTACAATATTGTGCTAAAAATAAATAGGCATACATACTACCATAGACTGTCAAAATAATGGACGTAGTATCCGTGATGTCACCCATCTGTTCCTGAGAGCTGTTTTGAAGTCTGTTGTTGGCGGGAGCCATATTGGAAATGTTGAACTCAACCAAACTTAGTGTGAGGAAAAGAGGCAGGGTTTGAGCCTCCTAGCCAACAGCTATGTGTTCCCGACTGTCAGTCAAGTCAGTCACATCAAGTCAAAACCAGGCTGTAAACATGTTTATTTCTGCTGTAAAGACTGTCTCTTTGAATTGGTGTGTATGTGGTTTCCGGTATTTCTGCAGCCAGCCTCAAGTGGACGCTCGATGAACTGCAGTTTATAACACTTCAGCATGGGCTTCATATTTTGAGACCAGAGGTTGCCGCTTGGATGAAACTCACAAATGCACGCTTTGGCAAGAGCTACATCTTACATCGGTGGGTCACGGTTCAGGTTCAGGTTCAGGTTACTTTATTTGTACCCGTAGGTAAACTTGTTTTGCAACCAGTGAGATGTTAGGTCAATACAGAATTACTAGATAGATGTCAGACAGAACAAAGTACTTAATGTCCAAAACATACAAAAATATCCTAAAACTAATCTAACAGCAAAAATGGTAAAATGATGGTGCTCATGGGAAATGGAGTCAACTTCCCAGAACAACACTACCAATATCATCCATAGGGGTCGCAACAATCAACACAACATGGTACCTCCTCACAGGAGGTTATTGACATTGTGAATGAGTATGCATGCTTCAGTAAGCCTCTAGCTCTAAGCACTGCTGTCTCTATTGATGTATGTGAGCCTCCTCTCTCTGCCTTGTTAATCCTTGAAAACATCAAGGTGTGTGTGAAAATAAATAACAAGACCCAACACTATTTACTATGTTGTAAGTACATACAATTTTAATGTTTGAAGTGATTGCTGTATGTTTTTTTGTTGATTGCTACTGTTCTGTTTTTTGTTTTTAAACTCTGTCAAGCACTTTGAATTGCTCTATGTATGAATGGTGCTTTATAAATAAACTTGCCTTGCCTTGCCTACAGGCTTTGACTAGTGGGCTCACAGATTCAGTAACACAGTAAGTGGTTAAAATAAGAGCTGTGACTTCATACCTCTGACAAACACATCAAACTTCTAATTAACCCCAATCAGGTGAGGAGGAAACCTGCGGCTCTGCATCGCTGAGAATAGCCCAGTGATCCTGTCACACAGAGGTCAGTGTGTGACCTCCTCTCCACACAGAGAGTATGGAAACCCAACACAAGTGGCAGTTGATGAGGACAAAGTGCATGACAATCACCTCATTTTCCATGCAGTGTGTAATCACTGTAACATGGTTTCATGCAAAGAGGCATGTAGCAGTTGTAAATGATAAGACACACAGGAGGAGAGGATAGGAAATTGAGGACATAACACATGGGAATTAAAAGGCTGCATATCTAAATGGGAGATGTGGCCAAATTGGGGCCATAAGCAGACTTTTTTGATGATTAGATATTGAAAAAGGATGATTGATTGACAGCTCTGTTGACAAATGAAGCTCCTGCAGTGTTCTGTACCAGACTAGCAGAGTGAGTGAGTGAAAATGTAAATGTAACAAGCATGCATTAACACAAGGGCTTGAGTTTGTTGTGCAGCCATCCAGCGCTGACATTCAGTCATCAAGTAGCAGAGATCCATCGTTGCATTTACAGTTTAAGTACAGTTACTCTCAACATCTGGGGAAACGATGCTCTGGTTATTGCTTTTTCAAAACACACAAAAAGCCAATACATAGATTTAGTTGTTGTTTGATACTGTTGTATCTCTGAGAGGAAACCTCCACCACTTGGACCTAAAATATTTTACATTCTAATAATATCCTGAAAAATGTTATCCTATTTTTTCTCCATAAACTCAGATACAGAAGATGAATGAACCCTAACTCAGACTAAAGCTAGGGTATGATTATCCTTCCAGTAGCAATTCTATCTATGCAGGGCTTATAGTTTATTTCTTAGGTTCATTTCTCATTCTCAGGTATTGATACACAGTGTTTTTGTAACTACAGGCAGAATAATGTGCCAAACTCTTCTCTACAGTATTGCAGAAACCTCTGTGTTTTGTGTCTTGCCTCATTTTTGCCCTGGAACTTTGTTTACTTTCACACTTACAAGGCGTATTTTCAGTAAAAGGCGATTCTCCTCACAACACTCTTTTCTTTTTTTTTTATTAGACTTCAGCAAACAGGCCGATGGGGCTACAGAGCAAGAAGTCTTGAAATCACTGACAACAAAGTAGATTGTTGTTGAAGCACAATACAGTCTCACATTAAGCGAAGGGAGCAGTTGAGCTCTGAGGCAAACATTAGAGTCTAGACGTGCATAAAAGGGGGATTTTTTTACAAAGATCAAACACAGACGAGGCTTCAGCTCGCAAGGCTGCAGAAGATGTCTTTACTAATGTGTGGAGGTCAAGATTTACAGCACATAAGAGTTCAAACAGAGCTTACAACTTGTCAATGTAAATGAAAAAGAAACAACACATTATCTTTTGCTTTATAGTAAAACAGAACAAGTCCCAAACGCACCACATTTACATTAGACTTTGTTTCAACAAAAGCCAACAGACGCTTTTCTTCTTGACTGATTTATGAAGTTGCATTCAAACACAATGCAAAGTGGACAGGCCACAGCCAGCTAGCACGTTATATGTGCAAGGAAATAACTTTCCTTGACAGCAGGTGGCAGGAGTCTGTATTCATTAGTGGTGCAACGGATCATCGTTGATCCGTGATCCGTACGGATGCCTCTCCACGGTTCGGCACAGACGTGGTCCGCGGATCGGTTGATGAAAAAAGTCGCGCGTGTTCACGTGATGACCGCATGTTCAATCCACACTCACTTGTCAAGCGCAGCTGTTGTCATGGCAAGTGAAGGAGCAGAGGGACTTGAAAACCCTCCTGCATCTTGTAAGTCACATGTATGGGAGCATTTTGGGTTTCCCTGTAAAATACAGTGAATGCTGAATGTGCTTGAGCCACGTTATGAGATTCCGTTGCGCACCCACTAGACCAGAGGCCGTCAATACGCGGGCCGCACCCGGCCGCCTATTTGTGCCCCCCCCGAACTGTTATTCCTTCACTCTGTGTTTTGGTCGGGTCACCCCGTGTTTACCGGGACTTGTCTCCATGCCAACGATACGCAGACAGGCTGTTACTGGGTCACTTTGGCTGTTTCCGAAATCGCCTACTATACTAGCAGTACGTACTGATATGTCCAAAATTCAGTATGTAGTAAGTAGTATGTGAACAAGAGCAAAATCTGCAGTATGCCAAACCTCCCCGGATGTCTACTGATTCGGGAAAATATCTCAGTATGCATCGGACCAGTCTTCCTCGCGTACTGTTTCCCACAATGCACAGCGCTCGTTCTGCTTTTTCTTTTTCCTCATTTTTTGACGGGAGGAAATCCGTTTTTGGGTGCTGTGAAAGTTATCAAATTACATATAAACCACTTCCTAACTTTTTAAATCATAAATGGATGCTAAATAAGCTTTTTAATTATCGGCTTCGCCGTTGTTTACTTCCGCTTTCCGAAACCGGAAATCCAGCAAAGTCTGGCTCAGCATGCTGCATGACAGATCGGACAGAACAGTCATACTACATACTAAATTCAAATGCAGTATGTAGTAGGCAATACCTACTGCCTACTACATTAGTAAGTAGTATGTAGCAGGCCGTTTCGGAAACAGCCTTAGAGTCCACTGCTGCGAGTGCAATTTTTAACTTTCACTTTCGTTTTTGGAGCAGTTCACATGTTGGCACTTTGCCAGCTGTAGGACCCTAGAATAAAACGGTGTGTTCCAAGTTTGCAACTCAAAGAAAAGTGGACGGTGAAAATCAGCGATTGAAAGAAGAATGGAGTGAAACTGTTGAAGTTCCTCTGCTCCTTCACTTGCCATGCCATGAAATGCAGTAAATGAGGCAGGACTGGGCCCACAGATAGGGTGCTTTGCACATGCAGTACATTTTGAGTTGAATGTTGTTTTTATTTAATGGGCAAAGTGTTTTACAAAATAAATGGAGGGACAAAGTTTTATTTGTCTTGTCTTCTTTTTTTTTTTTTTCTTTTTTTTTTGCTGATCCGAAAAATGATCCGATCCGTGACTCAAAACCGTGAGTTTTTTGATCCGTTGCACCCCTAGTATTCATCATTTAAAACTGTAAGATAAGATAAGAGATTCCTTTACTCGTCCCACAATGGGGAAATTCAAGTGTCACAGTAACAGAGTAGACAGTGCAAAAGAAATATATAAAGCAAACAAGAGCCCATGAAGTAACAACTATTAAAAAGTTATTAGCAATAAAAATTAAAGTTAAAGGGTTAACGTTAAGTTAAAGTTTAACTGGGTGAGGACACAGTTTTTATGATAGCAGAGCGTCTTCTTTACTACTCTGGCAGTGTCGTAATCTATCAGTGCTGCTTTAATGGAGAAAATGTGTGATATTATATCATAATTATCACTGGATCTTTCGGCATCAGACATTTGCTCACAGATAAACGATTCTACCAACGATGTCAAACATACCACGAACACTAGAGACACAAATGCTTAATCACTGGGAGATAACTTACTACTGACTTTGGTATTTAGGGGACAGCTGCCTATTGACACATCCAGCAGACATGGACCAACAAGAAAATGCCATGTCTTACCCTCAATTTTTACAGGATGCGCCGCGATGCGTAATGGCTGCGCAGCGTGTTTGCTACGTCTGATGGCTTGCACGCTGTTACACAGGACTCGTGTTTGGAGCGTAGCGCCAGCTCAGAGCAGCCAGGATCAGCTGAGTCCAGAATAAAGAGAACTACATACAAACAACAGGTTACAGAGCCGCTCTGTAGTTGAATTTCTGCTCATTTGGAGAGTATTCCATTACTTTTGTGCTTTAATCATCACTGAGTATGCTGCATAACTATAAATTTAATTTTTGCAGGTTTAGATGAGTTTTATATGAATAATTCTGCTCTACCTTGTTGTCCTGTTACCTTCTGACATCTGACATCATCTTAAAGTCCTGTTGTAGTCCACCTTGATCACCGGATTTGTGGCTTACATCCATAATCGATGAGTGTTTCTGATCGAACGATCTTAAAACGGTCGGGAGTCTGTTTCTGATGTTTTATTGTGAAATTGGCGGATGTTGCATGCAATCCTTGTGCCTGACTTCCTGTCCAGGTCGTTCTTCTCTGTGCAGATTGAGAAGTGCTGAGCGTGGGCTACATTGAAAATAGACTCTAGGCGTAACACAACGCTGCATATCATGTGTAAATTGGGGGTTACATTGGGACCCCTAGATCCAACAGTGTGACCAGGACAGAGTCTCGCTCACCTGGGGGTTCCTCTGGCTTGACAACCTGCTCTCTGTGCATTACCCTTCTGATTACATGTCTAATTAAAAAATCTAAAATAGTACATTAAATAAAGATTTGGCATCCCACTGATAGAGAAGCCTTCTTAAAATGAGCTCACTCAGCTGTTGTTTCTCACATTGAACTGAACCTTTCCACTGATGGTGGAGTAAACAAGGTGAACAGATCCACATGACTCAGCGCTGCACCTGATGAGTTTTTCTCTCCTCACTGTAAGAGTCTGTAATATTTTCCTTTCCATTTATGAGTCTGTAAACACAGCTGTATCCCACACCATGCTCTGTTCACTGCCAGGTTTGCAGACTTCTCTGTTGTAGCCTGTTTTTGTGTCTTTAACCTCTCCTGCCTTCTCTCCACTGTTTATGTCTCTTTTTTTGATGTGTCGTGATTACCGTTAGTCCCCCCAGAGTCTGTAATTAGAGCTGCTTCCCGAGCAACAATGTGTTCTTCTTAAAGCTAGGGTTGGTAGTCTCGGAAATCCAGCATGAATTTGAATGTAGCTTTTCCTCAGGACTCCCCTCCTCCCTCGGTGCTCCTCCAAAACGACGCCCCCCCCCCCCCCCGCTCACATGCACGAGCGCCGCTGATTCTCGACCATATGATGGTGACTGATTCAAAACCGGTCCTCACCAAAACATTATTATAGTGAAAGTTAAAAACACAAACAAACATGGATGCTGTTAGCACTCACATCTATCATGCTAGCATTATCCAGTTGTACCGGTGACACGATATCAGGAGAAAAGTTATAACACATATATAATACTGTAACAGATCTACTGTTTGTTAAACGTGTTCAGTGTAGATGTTCTTAATTCCTACAGTGTTGACGGTCAGTGAAGGCATCAGGAGAGGTGTAGAGTGTGTGAGCGGGAGAGAGGAGAGACGAGAGGAGAAGTTCTTCATTCATTCAAACATTGATTTTGATCGTGATCGTGATCACGGCCGACAGTGACCGGTTATTGAAGCTCAACATGTTCACGAATCGGCTCGTCTTCACTACAGCGTCCGGACAGACGCTACAGTACATATATATTTTCTGTAGGACTTACTGAACGTCATTAATTATTCTGCTTGTTGGTGAGAGCTTTTTAGACTCTGATCCGGACTACAGTCCTGAGCAAAGTACCTCATCAGGTCAGAGGGGACAGGCCCGAGGACGAGCGAGAGGGGCAGTAAATAGAGTCAGGGGAAGTAGAAGCAGGAGACGGGGACTCGGAGGAGTGAACGCCGGGGAAATGTACGCTCTGCAGGAGGAGGGCAGAACGGCTGGACGGGATTTGATTGGTTTAAAATTTGGGGACCCAAAAAACGATGATTGGTTAGTGTTTTTCTCAGGTTTACTCCGGCTGTAGATAGCAGTTTTTTTTCACTCTTTTTTTAGGAACACATCATGTAATGATTGCCATCAGGACATAAAGATCATTTTAACCAGTATGACAAAAAGTGTATCTAAAATCTGATTACCAACCCCAGCTTTAATGGTCCACTCTTGATAAACAGACCATGACCTGTTTTTTTGTAATGACTATCCATGAGGTGCTTAATACAGCTGTGTTATAATAAAAAATATCCAACCTTCTGTCTCTTTTTCCCTCCTGTAAAGTGTCCATTAACTCAGAGGACAATATCTCATTTTTTTGGTGCTCCATTTACTTCACAAACTCTGTATGTCTGCCATCAGGTACTGACCAGGTGGAGTACAATGGGTTCACTGGGACTTGTTTCCTATAAACACACCTGCCTGCCACCGATGGAAATGAGGGTGAAGAGAGCACCTCGACTGAACAGTCCAGGAAATGTGTTGTAGAAACAACACAATGAGCTGAAAGAGGCCAAAAGGCTCAGTTATCTGCAGAATTAACAATAACTCAGTGGCTTTAACATCACCCATAGGTACATAGAACATGTTTCTTTAAAAAAGAGGTGCTGAGAAAATAATGTCATTTAAATTAGAAGAAAAATTGTCAAATTCAGAGGTACACTGGAAAAAATGCCCCTCCTAAAACAGGGGAAAAAACGTATTTCAAGGTACTTTTACCTTGAAATAAGCAAAAAAAAATCTCCCAATAGAACAAGTGAAAATTAGCTTGGTAAGATTTCTTAAAATAAGACGTAACATTTAGAAAACTGTGATCTTAAAATTAGCAGAGATAACTTATTGTAAGTATTTTAAAGCTTAGTGTCTCAGAATAAGACAGGAATGATAACATTAGTATTTTTTCACTAATACATTTCATGTCAACTTCTTCATTTGAGATATATTAACTTTAATTTGAGTTGTATTATAGCGGCACTTCTCTAGGTTTAAGACCATCTTGTACTTGAAATAAGATGACAAAGTTTAAGTGTCTCATTTTGAGATATAATGTCTTCTCATAGTGAGCTGGATATACTAATATTCAGTCATGTTGTTCTTTAGGATAAGCCAGATATGCTTAAAAGTAGGTGTTTCATTGTGTGTTTGTAGTTTGAGGATGTATATTTTTATCTGATTTAGATGAAACAGTGTCTGAAAAACTGAAACCCACCCTTAAAAAAAACACCTTTCTTTCTTTCTTTCTTTCTTTTATCAATGGAGCTTTTTTCTGATAGATTCTCCAATAAGATGCGTTTACTTAAATCAAGTAAAAGGGTTTGTCTTAATACAAGATTATCTGTCTTCTACAAATAAGATCTCAGCTTGAAAAATGTATGAAATGTTAAATAAACCTTGTTTCTTCTAAATTACAACTCAAAACAAGATCATTTCAGGATTGTTTGACTTAATAAGATATTTAAGATGTTTTAAAACAAGTCCCTCTATCTTGCTCAAATGTTACTTGTTAAGTAAATTTATCTTAAATCAAGTGGGAGAAGAAATTCTGAAAAATGAGACAATTTCACTTGGTTAGATTTTGAGTTTTTGCAGTGTGTACAGGAATGTAGGTAACCACCATATGTGCCTCATCCAAGTCACTGAATTCTCATTTCCTCCCTTCCACATCGTTTTGCATGTATTGCATATTTAGGCATCGCTCCATGTGGCTGAAAGAGACCAAAATAAATCCACACATACCTGTGTAGGTGTGTGCTCAGTCCATTTACAATTTCATATCTATATGTGGCTTTATAATCATTGTTTATGCATGCATAGGCGTGCATCTGTGCATGCAGTATATGAACGCAGAAAGAGAGGGAGATTCCTCCCCCTCACTGCTGTGCTCGGTTTAGATGTGGCTCCTGTGAATTATTGTCCTCACTGCTGCATCTTAGCTCTCAGCGTTGGAGAGGAGGGCTAACACTGTGCCAATTAGGCTGGTAATCTAACTGACATTTGTATTCACTGCTCTGGGGCCTAGACGGCATCAAGAGCTCAATTTGGTGAGTTTGAGGTGTTGGAGGCGGCAGGGTTGATGTACACCTCTATAAATGAGAGCAAAGCAAAGGAAAAAATACGACTAATCATGGAGCCAGCGTTAATAATACTCTCAGACTCTATGGAGGGAGAAAAGAAGCGAGCCAATAATGCTCGCTCTTCTTTTCTATTTGATTTGTGTTGATGACTCAAGAGAAGGAAACAGCAGCACAATAGGGGTCTGATTTCTTGTTTTCCTCACTTGTTTTCGGTTCCATCTCTGCACAACAAATTTGATTTTCTGAGCTAATTTGGAGGTGTTTGTCTTAATGAGACCAGAGACAGGGAAGAGAAGATTCCTTTTAAGAGATTTTCTGACATTTAAAATATAAGCAGTGTCTCAGAGGGAATCACAACAGAGATATAAATCAGTTCTGTTATATCACTGCTGTTATGTGGAGAGATGGTTTCACTGATATGTTAACCTTCACCCAAAGTGCCTCGTTCTTTCGAATGAAGGCTGCTCACTGGAGCTGAAGAAGTTTCCATGGCCTTGCTTATGAGTTTCTTGGCCTGTGAGGCATAAACACAACTTGTGTTTGGCTCCCCCTGTATATGATTGGCATGACATAATTCCAAAGTGAAGCTTTAATGGACTTGTGGTGATCAGAAAAATGTGTTCATCAGCATTACAGTAAACTTTTGTACTAAAAACATCTTGTAATGCTGCATTACAGAGTGTGACCACTGCACCAGAGGGCCGTGAGCCAAGACAGCACCAGGTAAACCATGCATGATATGAGCTTATCAGAAATTTCCAATATTTTTTGGTATTGCCATGACCACTTTTAAGATAAAAAATAAAATTGAAGGTTGTAAAAAAAGTTCCAGTCTTCTGCTGTCTTTTCGATTAACTGTATAAACCATGGACAGCACAACAGCTCTCCCAAGTGAAGCCAAATCTGTCAGAGCTCCCCCTGCTGAATGGCAGCAGTATAGGACATAAAGCCTGCTCCCTCCATTGAAACAGATGGAACATGGATTAAATATTTAAAGCTAGGGTTGGTAGTCTCGGTAAACCAGCATGAATTTGAATGTAGCTTTTCCTCATGACTCCGTCTAACCCCTCCCCTCCTCCCTCGGAGCTCCTCCAAAACGACGCCCCCCCCCCCTCCCCGCTCACATGCACGAGCACCGCTGATTCTCGACCATATGATCGTGACTGATTCAAAACCGGTCCTCACCAAAACATTATCATAGTGAAAGTTAAAAACACAAACAAACATGGCTGCTGTTAGTACTCACATCAATCATGCTAGCATTATCCAGTTGTACCGGTGACACGATATCAGGAGAAAAGTTATAACACATATATAATACTGTAACATCTCTACTGTTTGTTACACCTGTTCAGTGTAGATGTTCTTAATTCCTACAGTGTTGACGGTCAGTGAAGGCATCAGGAGAGGTGTAGAGTGTGCGAGTGGGAGAGAGGAGAGAGGAGAGGAGAAGTTTTTCATTCATTAAAACATTGATTGTTGCTTTGTTGGTTGGCGTGATCACGGCCGACAGTGACCGGTTATTAAAGATCAACGTGTTCACGAATCGGCTCGTCATCACTACAGCATCCGGACGGACGCTACAATAAATATATATTTTCTGTAGGACTTACTGAACGTCATTAATTATTCTGCTTGTTGGTGAGAGCTTTTTAGACTCTGATTCGGACTACAGTCCGAGAGGGGCAGTAAATAGAGTCAGGGGAAGTAGAGGCAGGAGACGGGGACTCGGAGGAGTACACGCCGGGGAAATGTACGCGCAGGAGGAGGGCAGAACGGCTGGACGGGATTTGAATGGTTTAAAATTTGGGGACCCAAAAAACGGTGATTGGTTAGTGTTTTCCCAGGTTTACTCCGGCTGTAGATAGCAGCTTTTTTTTAACTCTTTTTTAGGAACACATCATGTAATGATTACCATCAGGACATAAAGATAATTTTAACCAGTATAACAAAAAGTGTATCTAAATCTGATTACCAACCCCAGCTTTAAACACAAGTCAATTACTTTTCTCGACCATGCTTCATGTTATTGTATTTTATTCTTATCATGGTGATTCATGTGAAAGATATTGATAATTTGATGTTAAAAATATGACTGATTGACGGTGAGAGAAAATGTAACAACACCAAGTCATTTAATTTAGCATAAGTGTGAGTCCCTGTTTGAAAACCAACACAAGGACCAGTTCTGCTGTCGACTGAAGGATCTTTGATGTTTGATCAGTAAGATAAAAGTGTGTTTTGGTTAGCAGAACATGTCTTGGTCCCAAAATACATCACCAGCAGAAAACATCAATGCCCACTAAGGCAGTACTTTGGCTTCTCTTTTTTACAATAGGGGGAGTTGAAGGCATGTTGTCTTTATTAATAAACAGTGAACAGTTTTCTCACAGTGATGTTCCATTTGTCAACTCTTTTAAATTAAAAATATTCCAAAATAGAAAAAGTCTCCCCCAGCCACGTTACCTGCATACGTCTCCTTCCTCAGCCTCATCTTTCTAGCTAACCTCAAAGTCACCCAACACATTTTTTAGCAGCTAATCTAAGTGTTGCTTCTACCTGGAGCTTCAACAACAGAATATTAAAAAGTTGTGAATGTTTCACTCATGTGTCCAGAGCTCCATATAATCAGGCAGACGTCTGAATGCTCAGTGTGACGGCATGCAGCGCCAAAATATTATCACTTTTCTTGCTCATACATCTCAGGCAGTTTGATGCTTCTGTACTGTACGTGTTCAAATCACAGTTACAACGAAAAATCTGCACAGACCTGCAAACTGATGTAACAGAGTAGATCACATCTACCTTCTTAATTTAAGCACAGAGAGGACTGATGCACACACAAACAGACAGCTACAAAGCATCAAAATCCAAACAACCATTGGTCTGCTAAACAATACAATGGTGAAAGCATGTGCCAGAGAAAGGCCTCCTGGTATCCTCCGTCTGCATGTGTCACTTGACCCTCCTCCCAAAAGGATGTCCCAGCCATTTCCTCCTTTTTCCAACTGCTGTGCTATGCCAGGTTTAAATCAGGGATTTCTCTGTACCAACCATGAATGGACCAAAATAAATATAATTTTTCTTTTCTCAGAAAAAGAATATCAAAGTTTGTTTCCCCAAAAAATGTGTCAGATGGCATATGCTCCCACAAAGGATCACTTCTTCAGAGAATCAACTGCTTAAAAGGTCAACACGGCAGAAAGAGACATTTCCTGTCATCATTAAGTTTGGTTTATTAATCACTGGACAAATGGAGTCTTTGAAAAGCTGCCTTAATGGATCCAATTAACAGATGACAGATGCAGCAGATGGAGCAGTTTTGGAAATTTAACTTTTCTTAATGAAGCGAGCCTGACATTAAAAGTTGAAGAAGTGAAGTTCGGCTCTTTGGTGAAAACTTTGTCAGACACAAAACTTAATTTAGTACAGATTGTTGCAGAAAATGTTGGAAAAGGTCATCGTTTGTGCCACTGTGATTTGTTTCTAATTAAGTAACTTTATTAAACATCGTGTCCACACGGCACACAGCAAGATGTTATTTTTTATTTTCAGTTAAAGCTTCTGGAAACCCTAATCTACAAAATACATCTGATTATGATAATTACGATTTTATGTGGATATTTTGAAATAATAAAGTACTTTACTTAATTTTTAAAATATTATCTCTTAAGTCGCTGAAAATGTTCTCATACTCCGTGTTAAGAGGGCAGGTTGTCACTTCATGACAGGAATAAAAATTCTGAGTCTCTAAAAAGTTGAAAACTCAACTGACATACACAAAGATTGATCCTCAAGACAAAAGAAATGTTTCTCTGTTAGACTAAAAAGTCAAAAGTGGGGGGAAAAGGGAGGCAAGCAGAAGTCAAGAATGATGAATATTCCAGCACCGGGGGGCGAAAAGTCATCAGAAAGGAGACAAGCATCAGAAACAAGTGACACAAGTGAAAAAGGAAATGAAGATCTCTGCTGAAGCAAAGCCGGGGCAGGCACTTTGAAACATGACAATGGCTCTTATGCGCAGTGGCACTGATCAACCTTCAGCACAGGAAAAGACACCAAATGGATTCACATGTCGCCATCCAAGCCTGATAATGTATCTGCAGATCTCATGAATAAAATAATACAGTCCTAGAATGGGATTCAGAGGATTACCCGTACTGATAGCAGAGTAAAGACAGTTGAACTCTTCACTGCAACTCCACATCCATATACTGTTGATCAAAACAATCCTTATTTCATGTGACAGAATAATCTAGTGAGCAAGAGGAGGTTTGTGTGATGATGATGGAGCTGTCTGCACTCATGAGGAAAGTGATTTCATAAGGCAACATGTTCCTCCTCCCTAGGATGCCAGATTCTTCCTCCCCAGTATCTTGCAAAATTAAATTTTGTACACAATGTGACACTGATGAAATTGCCTTCCATCTTACAAGATTGCAGCTTGTATAATTACAATAATATACAAGAGTATCAGATGCTCTCTGTTGCCTGAAGATGTGCACCAGTCCCTGACGGAGGAGTTGGAGCGAGTCCTTCCTGCAGAGCTCCTCCAGGCCTCCTCCTGCTACAGTCCAGCTTGGGCGAATGGGGGTGGTGGTGTTGTTGGTGGTGGGCTGAACACAGTGCTTGTAGGCTTCAGCAACAACCCACTCAGTAACAACTGGCACAAGATTTCAACACAGAAGGAGCTATTGTAGTGAGAGCCAAGAAAGTGGAGCCCACATTCACTCTAAAAACGCAACATGTAGCATGCACAGTAAGCAGAAAACATTCCTGACAGCGATTCTGCAGTTCCTGAGTTCTTTTTTTTCCCCCTCATGAATTGCAAAGATGCACCAATACAAACCAGAACTCCAGAAAAGCCCAATATGGCTACATGAATACAAGATCACAGCCCCAAACCACAACAGAGATTCACCACGAATGGATGCATCTTTTCAATCAACTCTCTGTGAAGCTTTCTCAACTCAGGTGCTTTAATATTTACTTTTACCTTCCCCTTTGTTAGTGCAACACTGAATCTAAAAAATGTGAGAATATGCAACTTGCAAAATCAAACACAGTTAAGCCTTAATAGAATATTGTGTTGATCACTTTCCTTTATGCCGAGGTCTGACTACACAACCTTTTCTCTGTCATGGTGTCTACTGTCAGATTAGGTGATCATAGAGCTTCACATTTGTGCCATAACTTGACCAACAGACATGACAAACTACACAATGGTTGCTGACCAATCATCATCATCATCATCAACTGATGTGATGACATTTGAAGGAAGAGGGGCTGTGCTAGCCGTAGACTGTATAAATAATGGACGTAGTATCCGTGACGTCACCCATCTGTTCCTGAGCGCTGTTTTGAAGCCAGTCGGCGGCGGCAGCCATATTGGTAATGCTAAACTCAACTAGTCAAAGTGTGAGGTAAAGAGGCGGGGTTTGAGCCTCCTAGCCACCAGCTATGTGTTCCCGCCATAGACTGTATAAATCATTGACGTAGTATTCGTGACATCACCCATCTATTTCTGAAGCGCTATTTTGAGGCCCATCGTCGGTGGGAGCCATATTGCTAGTGTTGAGCAATTGTGACATAAAGAGGCGGGCTTTGAGCCTCCTAGCCAACAGCTACAGTGTCCCCGCCTGTCAATCAAGTCAGCTGTGCCTCTAATGATGGAAAACTCGTAATCTCAATACCTTCGAAATTGCCCCAGGCGGATGCTTGATGTATTTCAGTTTATAACACTTCCACATGGGCTTCATATTTTGAGACCGCAGGTTGCCGCTTGGTGCTAACTGACATCCAGAAATCACCAGGTTCGACCATTTCTTGCCAACATTTGTCTCTCCAGTCTGCCGTGGTCGTCCTTTAAGAACACGATTCAGAGGGATGGATGTCGTCTCCAGAGCTCAACAAACGTTCCTCTGTCTCGTAGTACCAAATCACAGCACCTCTTCACTTTTGCACATGCTAGACTTCCTGTCAGGAGAAATCCCAAATGTTGTATGTTGCTTATTAAAAAGGCACAGAACATGGGATAAAAGCTGCCGAATCAGGTTATAATCATGCTTGTAAAGTAACCAATCAATCAATCAATCAATCTTTATTTGTGTAGCGCCAAATCACAACAAACTTTTACAAACAGAGCAGGTCTAGACCACTCTATGTCAAATTATGAACAGAGACCCAACACCAAGACAGGGTAAGACTCAGTCTGAACTCACCTTAATCCACCATAAGCATTACACATTGCAGTATTTAGCTAGTTACAGCAGCGAGGACAAACTTCCTTGAACAGGCAGAAACCTCGAGCAGAACCAGACTCATGTTAGACAGCCATCTGCCTGGACCGAGTTGGGTCTGGAAAGACGGATAGAGGGGAGTAAGAGAGAGAGTTGATAGTGATGAGACGAGTCGTAGAAGCTGTTGCCGCTGGAGTCCAGCACGTCCGTATCAGCTGGAGTCTGGAACGTCCACAGCAGGAGGACGTCTACGGCAGCTCAGAGGAATCTACGAGACAAGGGAGCTCAGGGACTCCAGAAAGGTCTATGGTTAGTAACTTTAATGGGACAGGCAGAGTTAAAGTGAGTGATGAGGGGGTTGGGGGGGAGAGGGGGTGAACTAGGATCCCAGTGTGTCAGTGCGCCAGTTCCCCCGGCAGTCTAGGCCTATAGCAGCATAACAAAAGCTGGTCCAAGCCCTCCCCAAGTAATCTGACCTCAAGGTTAACCAGCATTAAGAAATGTTAGTTAGTGTATCTTTAAAGTCTTCAAAACCATGTTACTGAATATATGAGTTAAAATTATTCAAGACCAATGTATGTCATCTGTTTGATCCCAGATATCTGCTCCTGGTACATTAATTCTCCTTGTAACAGCTCCAGTAATATTCATCTTTTAATGAACAACACATCCTCCAGGAGATTCAGCCTGTCCTCTTCTCTGCTTCGCTTTCCTCTTGTGTAGTTGTCGTCCTTGTCTCTCTCTCGCTCCCTCCTTCTTTGTTTGTTTCCTCCCTCCTGTCTGTGTGAATAGAGTGCTGAGCTATGTCTGGTGATGATTGTGTTGTCTGTACCTTCCCTTGGTCTCCTCGGTGGAGAAGAGGGTTTCTCAGAGGAGGAGGAGGGGAAGATAACAGTAGTCCTAGCGACAAGTGATGGGAATTTAGGTTCTTAAGAGGCATCTCTTTCGGCTCTGAAACAGCTCTTCATATCAATCCCAGGATAACAATACTTTACATGATGTTAGGTAATAAAACATGAATATTACACAATCAAGCACTTGAGATTTTTTTAGCCGATTCGTCAACCACTACGATTTGTCTTGGAGGTGTCGTGGCTTTTGGCATGAATTGGATTGTTGAGCTCCTAGTAGGTCTTTGTGAGACTGATGTCTGAAGTCTGGCTGTAGACCCCATTGGCTATTGGCTGTCCCAGGATGAGATGGAAGCACGGTAGCTTTCCTTTTTCATCTGTCTGAACATTTGAGTGCACAGCCCTCATGTGCTGGGGAACGTTGCGTGTTCAACCTGCTCTTTGTGATATCATCTTCTGCATTTATGCTGCTTTACTGAAGTTAATCCAAGTCTGTGCATGGTGTGCCTGTGGTCAAGTGGTGTAGAGAGAAGACTGATTTACTCTGTCATGTGTTAAATAACATCAAAAAGGGCAAAAACAGAAGCCAGCTCTAAAATCAAAGCCAGTGGAGCACCATTGGCCTAGCGGTCTAAGCGCACACCCCATATACAGTGGCTATAGTCCTTGTCGCAGAGGTCACAGGTTCAATTCCAACCTTGACCATTTACTGCATGTCCTGCCCCACTCTCTGCTCCCTACATTTCCTGTCTCTCTTCAGCTGTACTATCCATTAAAAGGCAAAAAAATAAATAAAATAATACCAGAGCTGGCTCATATCATGCACATTCACAAGCAGACTTTTAAATATGAGTCGTTCGCGACTGACATCACTACTGCAGGGGTTTTGTGTTTGTTCCTCACGGGTATGTCAATGGTCCAAGGACAGCTTGTATGCATGCACTGCATTGTCCTGCAGAACAGCGCTAATCTGCATGAAAAACCATGTTATTAGGAGTCATTCTCAGCCAACATCATGTACTTATTGGCTAACACTTTACTAATGATCCTGTCACTGTGACTTCATGTAAAGACATGGTGTTTAATACATCATTAGTTAAGGTATGGTAATTAACAGTTACTTCATACATCAGTTCATATATGACCACATTTGCTGGACATACAAGTTTTTTTTAGGATAATTGGGTAACACTTTATATTAACTACACACTTTTCAGCATTAATTAAGCATTAATTAATACTTAACTCATCATCTGTAAAGCATTGTTCATACATTAATACTCATTTATATATCATGTATAAACACAGTTATAAATTTATTATTCATGAATATGACTCTCTATAATAGTTCATACTTTATAAATGATGGATTCACCAAATACAAATGAGCTATTATGGTCATTATAAACCAGTTATAAACACATTTACAGGTTATGATTCTAACATTTAGTAAGGGTTAGTGAACACATTACATAGCAAATTATGATTAATCAAGGTAGTCACAAAGGACTTATAAGCTGCTTGTTCATGGTTTTGTGAGCTGATCTAAAGTGAGGACTTTATATGCTTTACAAAGCATTCATTAATGAGATTTAAGACCAGCAGCACCTTAAAACACAGAATCCAAGTTATTGTTCAGTTTTGCTGCTGCATTTTCACTTGTGTTTACAAATGGTTTTATACAGCCAGAGTTTAAATGTTACTGTGTCTTTTTATACATTTGATATGTCATATTTTATTTGAGTTTTTCCACTGTGAGCACTTTAAGTTTGAGAGATTTTCTTTTTCAGTTGCAGAGTATTTTAAGTTCATATGAAGAGTTATTTTGATAAACGCGGTTTTATACAGAGGTTGTTTCCTTTTAATAAACACAAGTTTAAGTAAATGTGTTGTGTCTGTTTCCTTATTCTGTTGTATCAATATCTGTGACTTCTGTGTTTTAAGGTGCTGCTGGTCTTAAATTTCATTAATGAATTATTTGTAAAGCATAAAAAGTCCTCACTTTAGATCAGCTCACAAAACCATGAACAAGCAGCTTATAAATGTGTTTATAACTGGTTTATAATGACCATAATAGCTCATTTGTATTTGGTGAATCCATCATTTTTAAAGTATGAACTATTATAGAGAGTCATATTCATGAATAATAAAACATTTCTAACTGTGTTTATACATGATATATAAATGAGTATTAATGTATGAACAATGCTTTACAGATGATGAGTTAAGTATTAATTAATGCTTAATTAATGCTGAAAAGTGTGTAGTTAATATAAAGTGTTACCCAATTATCCTAAAAAAAACTTGTATGTCCAGCAAATGTGGTCATATATGAACTGATGTATGAAGTAACTGTTAATTACCATACCTTAACTAATGATGTATTAAACAACATGTCATTACATGAAGTCATAGTGACAGGATCATTAGTTCATGAACAACAGGAATTCATTATTAATTCATACAGAAATTCATCATGAGTCATGCATTACTTCAACAACATGTTCCCACTCCCTCCCGCTCCCTCAGATCCTCTTCCTCCATACACCTGTCTGTCCCCTCCGCCCGTCTCACCACTATGGGGAGCCGAGCATTCAGCCGCTCTGCTCCCCGTCTCTGGAACTCATTGCCACCTCAACTCAGAAACACAGATTATTTCCCCCATTTCAAATCACAACTCAAAACATATCTGTTCAAAACCGCCTGACTCCAATTGCACTGTCATTTTTGTTTCTATTCTTTTTCTTACCACTTTGTTAGTTTATATTGTTTTCATTTTGACTTTGATTTTGTTTCCTCTAATGTAAATTTGTGTATGTATATATATGTATATCTGTGCGGTGTCCTTGAGTGCCGAGAAAGGCGCCTTTAAATACAATTTATTATTATTATTATTATTAGCATGAATTAAGCAGTATTTCGTTAAGAAAACTGTTCCACTACTGTAAAGTGTTACCACTTATGGTACTAGTTTGTTGCACATAACATGATGTGTCCATGGAAAAAGCTCTCAAACTCACATCAAACGCAGTGCACTCTTTGGGTAAACGGGCTAGGATTTGGTAAGGCTGTTGGCATCAGTGTGATAACGTGTTCTACAATACTCAGCAGGTACAGCAGGCCTCTGGTGCAGACATCATGAAAAGAATCATCCTGAATTATTCCTCAACAGCTGCCACATTATTTTTTGTAGGATTTTTATGTTTTATTTTATTTTTCTGAGTATAATTCTTTAAATTCAGCTTTAAAAATGATTTCTCAGCTTAGATATTTTTTCCTGTCAATATGCATGATAGCAGCTCAAGGCCCATTGGTATTCGTTCTGCATTAGCACTTTGTCATCACTCTGTGTACATATTTCGCATTTTGACATTTCACGTTTTCCCCTGCCAGGCTTCACAGGACAGGAGGAGGAATCTACTGCAGCAGTGACACTGCAGCCACAGATGCCCATTCATCTGGCCTTTTGTTTGTCCTAGCGAACGTCCCCATCATTGGATCACAGCCTGAGTCATTTGTTACTGTAGCGTTTGCCGTGTGAAACCACGAGGCGTGACAGCCCATCTGGACCGGGCACAAATCAAAGAGCCCATAACACAGCAGACAGATGTTGTCCTCTGTCCGCCCACATCCTTTCTATGCTGATGCAGACAAATATTAGATTCCATTCACACATTCAGTCCATGAAGGAAAGAAATAATGTCCCAAGACAAGGTTACAAATTACAATGTAATTTCACACAGTACACCAGGAGAACAAATGTTGATTCCTACAATCTCGCTCCAGGGATACAGCTATCAAATTAAATGTATGCATCATTTAAACTTTACAGAGGGCTTCAGGTGCACAGAATCTACCGGGTAGTATAACAGGAGGTACTCTGGGAAACCATGGTTCTCAAAAAAGGGACCTTAGAGGGATTTGGGGCCCTTGTTTACAATGTGATGCAGAAACACAACAGAATGTTTTACTATTTTCAGAATGGGCTTTATATTCTTATTTTACTTCCCTATACCTTCCATTGCTTAGCACCACTCAAGTGGCTGCTTGTTGCAGCAGCTCTCTCTTCATTGCTCTTTTTTCATATCTGTTAATTATCTTTGTATTTGGAGCATGTCATGACTTTTAATGACTCATTTGCTGGCCATAGACACCAAACTGGCTACGTTTGCAGTGGTGTTTTTATTATCTTTGTTCCTGTGTGTGTTCGGAGATCCTGCGTGTATCCATGGTAACATTGTTTACATACGAGATCAGCTGTTAGCAGCCCGTAGCGTGTTGATGCTAAACGATGCTAGGCCCGATGTTCCCCTGCGAGCTGAGGAGAAGGAAGTGGGGACGACGTGCTGGTATTGAGGTGCAAGCTAGAAGGGACGGCGTCGACCTGTCTTTCCACCCACCATTATGGGGACTGTGGGATCTGTCTACAATGAGGTGGACGAGCTAACCCAGCACCAGAGTAGCATCAAGCTAACAGAGCTAACACCGGACATGAACGCCACATTGGAAGGATTTCACCTGCTGTGGGCGGACAGGATACAGGAGAGCAAGACTGAACTAACTGGTGAAGAAGGCCAGCTCAGTCCTGGACCCTGTGGAGGTGGTGGCTGACAGGAGAATTATGGCCAAGCTGTCATCTTTGATGAACATTTCTTTTCTATATATATTCTTGTTGAAATTCTTGTACTGTACACCTTTTTGTTTGCTGCTGTAACCCCATGAATTTCCCCATTGTGGGACGAATAAAGGAGTATCTTATCTTATCTGTAAAAAAAAAAAAAGATCTGGGGGATTCTGGGACTTATCTGCAGGGTCTCTGGTCTAAGTTGCATCATATAAGGAGTCCTTGGTATAAAAAAGTTCCCTCTATTCTTAGAAAAATAAGAGAGACGCTTATCTTACATCTATCAGTACAACTTCTAGCTTAACTAAAAAACATATGGTACATAACATCTGCGTATTCAGCGACTGGGAGCTAATTATTTTTCAATCTGTTGGATTGGTGGTTTGACAGCTACTTCCTGAAGTCGTGCCTCTCAGGCAGTGCATTGTGCTGGTGCAGTAAAGACAAGGCAGTTTTTATGTGTCTCAACTTGTATCTCATTTCCGGAGCTGTTGTATGGCCTCCAGCTGAAGGTACAGAGTGGAATGTACCAGGAAGTGTCAGCCCTGTCTAAGTATAGTAGACTTTAAAGGACAGCAGGCAACATGGAGTTGACATTTTAAAGCAACTGCCATCATGGCTTTCTGCCTTACATTCACGGTAAGTGTTTAAACCTGAACAACGTGCCTGTTAAAGGTTATTCCTGTGCAGAGCATGACGTTTATGGTTTCTGACGGATACAGGACAGAGTTACTTTTCCCTTAAGCCTTGTTTTCTGGGAAATAATCTGCACATAAACACTAAACCATGGACTAAATACATCCCTTTCACAGCTTATGAAACACAGATCTTGTAAGGTATTTAATGCCGCTTGTTCTGTTTAGAACAGATACACTATTAAAGCTGAAATCAGATTTAGATACACTTTTTGTTATACTGGTTAAAATGATCTTTATGTCCTAATGGTAATCAATACATGATGTGTTCTTAAAAAAGAGCGAAGAAAAGCTGCTATCTACAGCCGGAGTAAACCTGGGAAAACACCAACCAATCACCGTTTTTTGGGTGCCAAAATTTTAAACCATTCAAATCCCTTCCTGCCGTTCTGCCCGCCTCCTGCGCGTACATTTCCCCAGCGTGCACTCCTCCGAGTCCCCGTCTCCTGCCTCTGCTTCCCCTGACTCTACTGTCTGCCCCTCTCGCTCGACCTCGGGCCTGTCCCCTCTGACCCGATGAGGTGCTTTGCTCAGGACTGTAGTCCAGATCAGAGTCTAATAAGCTGTCACCACGGGGGCTCTGACAAGTAGAAGAATTAATGACATTTACTAAGTCCTACAGAAAATGCAGATGTATTGTAGCGTCCGTCCGGATGCTGTTGTGATGACGAGCCGATTCATGATCACGTTGATTTTTAATAACCGGTCACTGTCGGCCGTGATCACGCCAACCAACAAAACAACAATCAATGTTTGAATGAATGAAGAACTTCTCCTCTTGGTTCTCCTCTCTCCAGCTCACACACTCTACACCTCTCCTGATGCCTTTACTGACTGTCAACACTGTAGGAATTAAGAACATCTAAACTGAACAGGTTTAACAAACAGTAGAGTTGTTACAGTATTATATATGTGTTATAACTTTTCTCCTGATATCGTGTCACCAGTACAACTGGATAATGCTAGCATGACAGTTGTGAGTACTAACAGCAGCCATGTTTGTTTGTGTTTTTAACTTTCACTATGATAATGTTTTGGTGAGGACCGGTTTTGAATCAGTCACCATCATATGGTCGCAAGTCAGCGGCGCTCGTGCATGTGAGCGGGGGGGGGGGGGGGGGGGGGGGGGGGGGGGGCGTCGTTTTGGAGGAGCTCTGAGGGAGGAGGGGAGGGGTTAGATGGAGTCATGAGGAAATGCTACATTCAAATTCATGCTGGTTTTCCGAGACTGCCAACCCTAGCTTTAAACTTAAACAACAGCCTTAATCAAGTGCAATGACTTCAATCACTAAACTAGACTGCTTTCCCAGCATTAGATATCATTTTTATGGTCCAAACTGCTTCTTCTTTTTCTTTTTATCATTTTTGGGACAATATTGATCATAATTTGATCTTTGTTTACTTCAGGCTGTCCAGGGTGCACTCTGGCTCTCACCAAATGACAACCATGAATGCCTTCAGCCCCCCAGGACCCTGAACAGACTAAGCAGTAGATGGATGAATGGAAAGACTTAATGTGACAACAACGCTGATGCAAACCATGCATTTCCACAACTACAGGCCTTGAAATAGATATTTTTTATGTTAGTTGTTAAAGTAGATATGATAAATGGAGACAGATTTCATCTATTAATGCGTGCACACATACTTCATGCCACTCCTGCATAAGTCAGTGCCCCAGTTGGGCCACCCAATTCAATAAAGTCTGGACACACCTTGCAGAGTCCTGAGGGAACAGGTTGTCTAGACTTCTAGTGATCTGTAAACAAGAACAGGGATTTTAAACTTGATTCTAAAAACTGCAAATATATAAATAAGATCTTCTCTTGAGAAACCTGAAATAAAGTGAAGTATTTACCGGCAGTGTTTTCTGATAAGGACTACTCGAATGCACAGCCTTGCCATACCATTTGTTACACAGCTATAAAACCTCTTTGAGATGCTTGGTTGTTGTTTTTTTGCATACGACTTGTAAAAAGTTATCAAAAGACACCCGAGGAATCAAAGAAAATAGAACTCAATGAACATCAAACCTTCTCTCACAAACTGAAGGACACATGAGAATAGCAGGAGCTTTACTTCAGCTTAAACAAAGTAAACCTCTACAAACTCAGGCACAAAAGATGCTAATGGGTACCTGAATCCAACTGATTTCAATTACTGTGATTACTTAACATCCTGTCCTCTTGAAGATGGTGCAGCCAACACTTAAGAAAGCTATAAGAGTAAGCTACGTTTTGGTAATGACTGAAAACAGGTCCCAACAAAGCAGGTAAACATAATTTTAAAGAAGAGTGTTTCAGCAAAGGCAAGATTTAACATTCAAGAATGTCACTCTGAATGTGGATCAAACGTGTGATAACTCTTTTGTGATATGGCACACAAGGGTTGTACTCGATTGTGTGACTTTTATGTGTTTAAAAGTCTTCTAGCCTGATGGAAGAAGCTCCTCAGTCTGCTGCTGTGTGCTTTAAGAGTCCTGTACTCCAGACCTGAGGGCAGCAGAGACAACAGGCTGTTGTGTGGGTGTGCAGAGTCCTCGATGACCCTCAGGGACTTCTTTAGGCGCTCCTGGGCGTACAGCTCCTGCAGGCTGAGCTGCTCATACTCAGCGGCATGCCGGTGTTACATTTGTCCATGTTTACTTCAAAAAGGTTGAAACTTACAATCCTAAAAGAATGTACAGTCATTCTCTGGTGACTGTTTCATTGCCCTGTCAGGACAAAGCTGTCTAACTTAGAACGTAAGCGTGTCACAAAGTGATAAAGACCGCGTGGCCCTCGGTTCAGAGGGGTCTGATCCTCACCTCTTAGAGAACCAGCGGGTTTGGAGCTGCTGCGGTAATTCCACTTGATCCACCTCTGTGTTCTGATGAATGCCCCCCGCTCACCCTCTTCTTTCACCGGGGCAAGGTCATCGATTCCTCCCCGCTCTGTTGTGGCTCCTCAGTGTCAGACTATAATGCCAGGGTTCTAATTCTAAAAGGTAAGGTACACACACTTCAGTAAAGCCCCAGGGCCTGAGGGAATTGGATATTGGATGTTATCTCCCTCAGTCCTTGACCAAACAGTGACAAATAAAGGTTTGCTCCCGCTATAAAAACAGGAGCTGTATGGCTTCTATCAAGACGTGTACATCACGTTGACTCAGATAGTTCTTCTTTAATGGGAGTTTGTTTCCACTACATGACTCTCCTGATAATAAACAGAAGCAAAATAGTTTACTAGCAGTAGTCTATCTCCTCAAATAGAAATACGTGCTGGTCATTATTTCTTTATCTACTGATGCATCGGCTCTGTTGAGAAGGTTGAGTTTTTTAGGCCGGTATGGGACATTAATTGATGCAGAAGTAGAATAGAAAAAGGAGAAAAGCAGATACAGAAAGAAAAGAAGTGATTTTCCACCATGGAGGTTAATGATGTATCGCTGAGCTAATTAGCCTCCTATACGCCCTCCTAACACTTATTCTGCTCATCCGTCAGTGAATCCTCCCTGTGAAGATACTCGGTGCGATAACAAGTAAAAGACACACAATCACAAGGTCTGCTCTGTACATGTACTTGCCTTTCTCACCATCAGTTGATTAATAAGGTGTTGTTTACTTCCAGAGCACATGAGGACAGGGACAGTTCGCTCGGATAATAATGCCACCATAATTTAACACAATGTACAGATCTCTGCTCACAGTCTTATTGGAGGTGTTATCACAGAGTGTTCTCTGTCAGCTGTAGGTTCAGAGTGTGGTTAAATATACTTTAATACCATGCATTATTCACTTTAGTATAAAAGGAATACATTCAGAACCCTTTGTTTTTGTTTTCTCTCAAAGGGTCATGGTTACACTTGCTATGCTAGCCTTACACAGACGTTTAAAGCTATTTTTCACATATTTTCAAAGTCTGTGTAAAATCGTGTTTTGCTAAAGTCAGGGTGCAGTCCTTTGATTCCATGTCGTTTGGTGTATGTGGTCAGAAAACTCAACCCAGACTGTTTTAAAGGACATTGTTTTCTCGTCTTGGTGTCAGATCAACTTAACCCTCCTATTATCCTTGGGGTCAATTGGACCCCATTCAATGTTTAACGTCTCTAAATGAATGACTAACATTTTTTGGCTTCATATTTCATGAATTTTCCTAATTTAATGGGGACAACTGGGAAAACTTAAAATCAAAATGTTAATTTGTTCCAGTTTCCTGAAAATTAAAATGTACGGATTAGTGTTCTGTGGGGTCAATTTGACCCCAGGCTGTTTTAGCTGTAAATAAGATAAGAAATGTCAACATTTGGGGCACTGGTGGCCTAGCGGTCTAAGCACCCCACATACAAAGGCTACAGTCCTCGTCGCAGCGGTCGCCGGTTCGATTCCCGGCCGGTCGACCATCTCCTGCATGTCTTCCCTCACTCTCTACTCCCCACATTTCCTCTCTCTCTTCAGCTGTCCTATCAAATAAAGGCAAAAAACCCAAAAGTATAACTTAAAATATATAAATATCAGCATTTTACACATATTTGTTTTGGATGATATTGAGGTCACTATAACCAAGGACACTTCCGCATGTGACTGCAGGAGCTGGGATCAAACCGCCAACCTTTATACTGAGATGTAATATCTCCAGCCACCATGCCTCTAAAGGCATTCAATGATGTTTCCTGTGTCATACATTTTGATAACATTGAAACAAGGCAGGGCCAACAAGGGCATGACAAACTCACAGCAGTTTGATGTTCTGTTTTACAAATAGAGTCCTTCTAAATGATTTCAATTGTGTTTATGCTTTAAATATGTTTTATTTAAAGGGCTGTTTAGGTAGTCAACAAAGAAACATAAAGTACCTGACACATAAACTTGGGTAACAATTGGTTTCTGGAGGTTTAAATTGCTGGGGTCAAATTGACCCCAAGGATAAAAGATGTTAGTAAATTTGAGGGTAACAGGAGGGTTAAGAAATGTTTAGTATTGGGCGCAGACTTGGCCTACTGGTTAAGTTGCGCGCCCATGTAGCGGGCAGCCTGGGCTCAAATCCTGCATGTCCTCTCCCCTATCAATAAAGGGTGTAAAAAGCCCCAAAATATATATTTAAAAAGAAAAAATAAATTGCAGGTCTGTATCTTGTCTGATACTAATCATGCAGCTCAATGATGTGAACACTAGCTGCTCTCTCGCCACCACCAAACAGGAAGCTGCAAATCAATCACGGCTGGTAGGCGAAAGAAAGTGCGGTTCCATCTGACTGAGGAAAAGGAAGAGAAACTGTCAGAGTTATGGAGAGAGAGACTAATCTCTCTTTGACTTGTTCTCCCATTTGTACCACAATACAGCAGAAAGAGATAAATGTGGACAGAAATTGCTTCCGCCTTCGAAAGCCACGGTGTCCAGAATGAGGCTAACGGTACTCTAAGGTTTTAGCCTGTTTGCTAACTGCGCGTCTCAGCTGTGAAGATTGCACGCTTCAATCTTACAAACCTGACTGCAGTGCAAGTCCTCTGAATCTATCCTTCTCTCTCGCACATACACCTGTGAGTTTGTGTTCTCATACTATTAGAAAACTCTAAAGTAGCAACAGAATAATCTGAAATGGAATCGAGTTATAGTCTTGCAGTTGGTGACCCTGAAAGATCCCAAGTCTTTGCAAAATGTGTGATTAGAAACTCTGTGACACGGTGAAAAGGTGCAAAGGAATCCAACTGTGATCTTGGCTGTTAAAAAAAAACAACACACTTAACACTTTTTTCCTTGTAGAAGTTAACTTCCGACGTGCAGTATTTGAACTCAGTATAAATTATCACTTTGCTTCAACCCTGGACTCCTTCTGAAGTGTAAAAATATTACAAGCCAAGTCATTGTTGAGTCATTTCCTCCCCCCCGATCCAGACCATTGTGTATTAATTAAGGTTTGTTTACTGTCAAATACGAGCACTCACTATACACACTGCCAAGGCTTTTCAAGCACTGACAAAATTGCCAGTTTCAGAGAGGAAACCTCCTTGTTTAGCCAAAGCAATTTATTTTGAAAGACTCATTAAAGGCTAACGTTGTTATTTTCTTTGGCATATTTTTCCTTGATACCAGCGGCTCGGCTATACAACTATAAATCATCATTTCCCCACAACAAGCACTTTAATTTGAACGCTAAAACCTGTAGTTTTCAGAGTGAAACTTAAAGTAGCAGATGTTTATGTGGCACTTTGTTTATTTTAGTTGCAGACAGAAAAACAAAGTGCAAACCCATAAAATAATATGGGAAATAATAAAGGAAAATAATTTTAGAGAGGAGATCTCAAAAGTGTTTCATTTCTGTCTCCTAGACAACAATGAGATCTGTTTGAAAGCAAAATGACATGATAGCTTATGTCTCCTGTTTCTCATTCTTGCCTCCAGAAAAAAGTTGCAAAAAGTCTCAGCTTAGTCTCCCTTTCTGTTCAAAAGGAGATCTCGTCAAAATCTGAAATGATTCTCAGGTATTTCTTAATTGTTGTGACTCCTTTTGAGCTCAGGTGGAGAAATCAGGGAGCTCTCTCAACTGTCTCAATCTAACCTCATCCATTTGTTTTTGTCAGACTCAGTTTTTGTGTCTCAAGCTGAGCTTAGATGGAGCAAAGAAAGAGCCTGCCCATAGGAAAATAAATGTAGAGAGGAGATCTCAAAAGGGTTTCATTTATGTCTCCTAGACAACAATGAGATCTGTTTGAAAGCAGAATGAGACTATAGCTTATGTCTCCTGTTTCTCATTCTTGCCTTCAGAAAAAAAGTTTCAAAAAGTCTCAGCTTAGTCTCCCTTTCAGTTCAAAAGGAGACCTCATCAGAATCTGAAATGATTCTCAGGTATTTCTCAAGTGTTGTGACTCCTTTTGAGCTCAGCTGGAGAAATCAGGGAGCTCTCTCAATCGTCTCAATCTAACCTCATCCATTTGTTTTTGTCAGACTCAGTTTTTGGAGCAAAGAAAGAGCCTGAGCTCAACTTTTCATGAACATTTATAGTGCCCTGCAAAATTAAGATTTCAATGTAATTGTCCACAAACTTACAACTCTCATTAAAACATTTGAACCACTTCAAGATCAGCTATTTAGATGTGAAATGGTCTCTTCTTTGACTTCACAACATGGTCCTTCCTTTACAAGTCTGTTTGGAACAAAACAACTTCACAAAGATTTAGTGTGTTTGAGAGAAACTGCAAAAGATAGAGATTTCATCCCAGATATGACAGACCATTTATTTAAAATATGGGCCGCATAAGGGCTGACCAGATTTATCCAGATTATTACAATTAAAGTAGTGGATTCTTTTGGGCGCTGGTGGCCTAGCGGTCTAAGCGCCCCACATAGAGAGGCTACAGTCCTCGTTGCAGGGGTCGCCGGTTTGATTCCCAGCCGATCGACCATCTCCTGCATGTCTTCCCCCGCTCATTACTCCCCACATTTCCTGTCTCTCTTCAGCTGTCCAGTCAAAAAAAGGCAAAAAGGCCAAAAATATATTTTAAAAAAAGAGAAGAAAATTAACCATTAATGAGATCTCTCATTTAAGTCTTAAATAAGACTCATGTCATGATCTCAACTATTTCTCCTAGTGAATTTTAGGAGAAACGAATGAGAACAATTTGAAGCTTGAATGACGCTGAAGTGAGAATCTCAATTTTGTCTCCAGAGACTTAGAAGAGAAAGCCTTGAGCAGTAACATTTTCCTCTGGGTGAGCTCATCTTTTCATCAACATTGATAGTGCCCCGGAAAATTAAGATTTCAATGCAATTGTCCAAAAACTTACAACTCTCATTAAAACATCTGACTTGCAAGATTAGCTATTTAGATGTCAAATGATCTCTTCTTTGACTTCACATTATGGTCCTTCCTTTACAAGTCTGTTTGGAACAAAACAACTTCACAAAGATTTAGTGGATTTGAGAGAAACTGCAAAAGATAGAGATTTCATCCCAGGTATGACAGACCATTTATTTAAAATATGGGCCGCAAAAGGGCCGACCAGATTTAGCCAGATTATTACATTTAAAGGGGTGGATTCTGTTGTGCGCTGGTGGCCTAGTGGTCTAAGCGCCCCACATACAGAGGCTACAGTCCTTGTCGCAGGGTTCGCCGGTTTGATTCCCAGCCAGTAGATCATTTTCTGCATGTCTTCCCCCGCTCTCTACTCCCCACATTTCCTGTCTCTCTTCAGCTGTCCTGTCAAAAAAAGGCCAAAAATATATTTTAAAAAAGAGGAGAAAATTAACCATTAATGAGATCTCTCATTTAAGTCTCAAATAAGACTCATGTCATGGTCTCAACTATTTCTCCTAGTGAATTTTAGGAGAAACGAATGAGAACAATTTGAAACTTGAATGAGGCTGAAATGAGAATCTCAATTTTGTCTCCCGAGACTTAGAAGAGAAAGCCTTGAGCAGTAAAATTTTCCTCTGGGAAGTACACTGGATGATTTATTGAGCTGTTTGTGTTATTTATAAAGGCTCCTTTAAACTTGTGTTATCATATTCTCATTGTCAGAGAAAATGTGCTGCAGGTCTTTGTGTAAAGCACTCAGAGTGTTGTTGTAATTATTACAACAAAGAAAAAGCCTTAGGTGGCTCATCTTTTCTTTTCTGCTGCTTGTACTCTTTTATAGACAGTATTGCTTTATGATTAACACAGCTGACATGAAACTCCCTTTGTGGCAGCAGTAACAGAGACAGTTCAAACACTACCGCTCAAACAAAAGCACAGTTATGATTATCATATTTCAAATAAGTAACCTTATAAATGTTATCATGAAACTTTAACAGCTGCCAGCCATTCACTTGAACCTTAAAGGTGACACATCACGCTTTTTTCATCAATATATATTGGTCTAAGAGGTCCCCAAAACATGTCTTTAAAGTTTATGCTCAAAAAAACACTTTGAAATCAGATTTTGGCCTGCCTGAAGAACCCTCTTCTTCAGCCCTGCTTAGAACGGTCTGTTTTCTCTCTGAACATGCCCCCTCAGGAAGTGGGTGTGCCCTCAGCTCTCCAGCACGTTGATCTAATGTTTACATGTTGGCTGAATATACACGGCTGCTCACAGACCCGCGTTACTTCAACCCTCTGAATTTGATCCAGAATCTGATCCTGACGGAGAGGCGCCTGCAGCAGGACCCTTCTGAACCATTGGTCACAGATTTTGTGTTTCTTGTTGTTTTATTTATCAGCATGTCGACGTGTGTCTTGGTATACAGCTACAAACATGTAGCTATGTGGCTATGCTAACTAGCGCCAGCACTTATCTATGATAAATAAAAATCATCCACTAGATCTTCAAATCTGCAGACGTGGGGAGTAAAACCGACCTCTGTGTTTATTAAGACAGCCTACAACTAGCATGCCTCCCTCCTAAGCTCCTTGTTAGCACATATGTGTGTAGGGAATGAAAAACGGAGGAGGAGTTGAGTTGTATTTTATACAGTCTATGGGCTGAACAAGCTCCGAGCTCTGACCTCCATGACAGACCGGATATTGTTGTGACGTAACAAAAACACGGAAGTCTGAAACGGCTCACTTCAGCACACATTTACAGAAAGGTGGAGAAATCAGAACAGGGGCAGAATGGATTCTTTTCATTTTCGGGGGGTTTGTAGACATGCCAGGGAAACATATTTCAGGTAGAGAACCATTAAAAAGTCAATTTTGCATCTTTAATGCATCTATGAAATGTTGATGCAACAGTCATTGACTATTTTCCTATGCATAATATTGCAGTACTTTACAAAATACATCATGAATTTGCACATACATTTGGCATCAGACATCTGAGTCACTGCCTGATTCTAATCTTAATTGATTCAAACACAATTGATGTGAGCTAATTAATACTGAAAGTTTGCAACTATCCGAATGATATCCAAAAAAAGAAACTACTGCAAAAAAAACCCACATGCATACATCTCAAACAACACAATAGTCTTTGTGTAACCCCAAACACTGCTGGTTGGGGTTGGAATAGACAGAGTGATGGAAAACGGATGCTCAGTGTGAGATACTGGCTACACTCTGCTACCTTTAAATTATTAAACTTCAGGGCGTACATCATGTAATCTATGTATCAGTCAATATAAAAGGTAAATAACACATTGATGGGCATGGCTGTGTATGCACCAGAATTAGCAGAGAGGTTATTTCCTCCATCTTTGGGCCTGATGACAAATGAACAGATGTTACAAAGTCACCTTGCTCCACCTGCTGCCACCATGGTTGATGTGGTTATGATAACGTCATCATAATAACATCATGTTAGAGTCGAATGCCTTTAATGTCTTTGCATATTGTATGACAGAATGAGAATACACTGAAAAAAGATGTAAACGAAGCAAAAAAAATAATAATAATTCTTTACTTATTTTTGTGCATTGCCTTTACACTGCTTGGCAGTACCTGCACCCAAATTGACTTGAAGCACTTTGTTACTCTTACTGATCTTGTTTCCTCTTGCCTAGATCTTTGCTTGTGTTGTTCTTGTTCTCGTATGTACGTCGCTTTGGATAAAAGCGTCTGCTAAATGACATTGTAACATTGTAACATTGTTCAAAGTTCAAAGTCTTCTTTACTGTCAAAAACGGCAGTACGCACCAGATATCAAAGGATTTGATATTACGTTTCTCTCTCAGACCCTAGCAACGACAACACCAGACAAACATAGGAAATAGCTAGAAAAAGATAAGCTAAAATTGAAAGAGTAAGCTAATAAAAATAATAAAACACAGTTTTGAAACAGTGCAAAAACTTTGCCATAGTGTAATTTAAAAAAAAAAAAGTGTCTCAGACTTATTCTAAGCCATATTCTCCTGACAAGTCCAGATTAACATCTTATTTCAAGACATTATGATCCAAAAAGAAGACCTGAAGCTCATGTAATGAGTGCAAAAATCTGCCAAAGGGGTCACGCAAAGATTACTTTGTTTTTTAAAATATGAATAATGTCTTGATTCAAGAACATACTTGTAAGCTTCCATTCATCCACGCATGCACATCCATAACAGCTTTAAAAAAGGAAGATAGAAAAAAGGACTATAGGAAATATAAATAAATTCAGAAAGGTCTTGTGTGTTACGGGGCCGCTGTAGCTCAGAGGTACAATCAATCAATCAACCAATCAATCTTTATTTGTATAGCGCCAAATCACAACAAACATTATCTCAAGACGCTTTTACAAACATAGGAGGTCTAGACCACTCTATGTCAAATTATGAACAGAGACCCAACTTTAAGACAGGATAAGACTCAGTCTGACCCCACCTTAATCCACCATGAGCATTGCACATCGCAGTATTTAGCTAGTTACAGTGGTGAGGAAAAACTTCCTTTAACAGGCAGAAACCTCAGGCAGAACCAGACTCATGTTAGACAGCCATCATGCATCGACCGTGTTGGGTCTGGAAAGACAGATAGAGGGAAGTAAGAGAGAGAGGTGATAGTGATGAGACGAGTCGTAGAAGCTGTTGCCGCTGGAGTCCAGCACGTCCGTATCAGCTGGAGTCCAGATCGTCCGCAGCAGGAGGACGTCTACAGCAGCTCAGAGGAACCTACGAGACAATGGAGCTCAGGGACTCCAGAAAGGTCTATGGTTAGTAATTTTAATGGGAAAGGCAGAGTTAAAGTAAGTGATGAGGGGGTTGGGGGGAAGGGGGTGAGCTAGGATCCCAGTGTGTCAGTGTGCCAGTTCCCCCGGCAGTCTAGGCCTATAGCAGCATGACAAAAGCTGGTCCAAGCCTGATCCAGCTCTAACTATAAGCTTTTTCAAAAAGGAAAGTTTTAAGTCTACTCTTAAAAGTGGAGAGGGTGTCTGCCTCCCAGACCCTGACTGGTAGATGATTCCAAAGGAGAGGGGCCTGATAACTGAAGGTTCTACCTCCCACACTACTTTTAGAGATTTTAGGTACAACTAGCAAGCCTGCATGTTGTGAGCGTAGAGTTCTAGAGGGGTAATAGGGCACTATGAGCTCTTTAAGATACGAGGGTGCCTGATTTTTAAGGGCTTTGTAGGTAGAATCTGTAGTCTCTGTCAACTTTCAATCAAAAGATTAAGGGTTTGATCCCAGGTCCCACTGTCACCAGAGACCTTGACCAATTGTCCTCAGGCAAGACTCTTAATCCTAAACTGCGCTTGGTGGCTGTGCCAGCAGTATGAATGGGATTAGCCAATATAATGTGCTCTATGGGATAGAGAAAACGTAGAAATACAGTCTATGTTATGAGACCTTTAAATAATACTGCAATTGGCAATTTCTATTGCACACACATCATAAGGCCCGCGGACAACATGGGACAAGTGGGTCATCATCAACAATTTCTCTTAAAGATGTGAAGTGGACAGTGAAGAGGAAGTGACCGAGGATAATGTAAAGAAAGGTAAGATGGTTAAACACGCAGAGTAGTCACCAACAACCAGATTTGAACCCATCTTGAGTGCACAAGTCTGTAGCTTGTATAAAACCACGTCCTCTCTGAGATTAGATGACTAAGGTCACCTTGTACCTGGCTGCACACCAAAACATGTTTTCACTGTTGTGCAGAATATCAGAAATCATGCTGTGACTAAAATGATGGAAGGTGTGCGTGACTCTTCACAGATGAACCAAATATTCACCAGACTTATTTTTTGCTAAAGGAGTCAAAAGCCTCACAGGAACAAATCTGGGCTACTTCTAAAGTAATAATAAAACTTTATGAAGCCCCAGAGCTTCAAGTCTGAGGAAATTTCTAACTTAAGGGTCCACGGCACTTTCACTGCCAACGACTGGAGAGTTGCCAGACAGTTTCAGGTTGAAGGGCATTTTATATCATTTAATTTGGTTTGGCTAGTTTGGAGAAATCTTTTAATTTGTATTTGGAGTGAGGATACCTTCTTCATTTTCAACACATCGCTGGAAAATATGAATACATTAGAAAGAAGCCCTGCGGTCCAGTCTGACATTACTGAAAGGCCTCACAATAAACACAGAAGACTTTCTTTGCTCTGCGCTCACTCCACAAAACAACAACAACAACAACCGCAGCGCTAAGACAGCACTGACCTCCACAACAGCTCCTACACGGCATGCCGAGATGGGCACATCTGCACTCTCTGTTCTTGTTTCTAAGGAGTCTGTTTGAGATTTAATATCCTCTTGTCAGCAGAGCAGGTGCAGTCGGTTGAAGGGGCTGTATTACACACACACACACAGGCAGACCTCAGATGTCTGTCTCACTCTATAGCTGGATGAGTAGCGAACACGTATTTTTAGATACGCGAGGTCGCTCTGCTTACTTTGGGTCTCTTTAAGCAGCTCACAGGTGTAACAAAATACGGATGATGGAAGTCGGCCCTGAGGGTATTAGGAGATGTTGAAGCGGATGCCTGCGTTAGTCGTCGAACTGTTTTCACTCCAAAGAACAGAATGTATCGCACACAGCTTTAACACTCCACTCTGTTGTTTCAGCTCGCTGTCTGCACAATCCTCCACCTTCGTGACTGTCACAATGAGCGGGCCTGTCAATAATGAGAGCTGACATGAATTACCATCTCATCAGACTCTGCATAAACACATTACTGTTGAAAGGAAGGTGAGCGCTGCAGTAGTTGGGTCGTTGTGTTTCATGTAGAATAAAAGGAGCAGAATGAACCACACGTAAATACTTTGATTAAATTCATCATCAAAGATACTCCACAGGTACTGCTTTGGAAACAGTTCAACTATCGATGTTGTGTAGCAGCAGGGTAAGAGTACAATTCCCAAGCTGTTTGTAAGAGAGAATAGTATTAAGGCAGACCCTTTTGTATTATCTACAATGTATACTTCCATCTTTCCCATGTGTTTTTTAAATCCACTTATCCCAGTACTGTTTCTTTAAATGCTTCTGATAATTTCAGTTTGGATATAAAAGTCCTATTTTAAGTCCTAAGCATACATCAAATGATTAACAAGTCTATCCCCCACCATACATCCAATCTCACATGCTTTAAACTGGTCAGAGAGACCGTCTATATATCAATCAATCCATCCAATCAAGCTTTTACAAACACAGGAGGTCTAGACCACTCTATGTCAAATTATGAACAGAGACCCAACACCAAGACAGGGTAAGACTCAGTCTGACCCCACCTTAATCCATCATGAGCACTGCACATCGCAGTATTTAGCTAGTTACAGCAGTGAGGAAAAACTTCCTTTTAACAGGCAGAAACCTTGAGCAGAACCAGACTCATGTTAGACAAACCATCATCCCATAGAAAAATAAATTTAGAGAGGAGCTCTCAAAAGTGTTTCATTTATGTCTCCTAGACAACAATGAGATCTGTTTGAAAGCAAAATGAGACGATAGCTTATGTCTCCTGTTTCTCATTCTTGCCTCCAGAAAAAAGTTTCAAAAAGTCTCAGCTTAGTCTCCCTTTTAGTTCAAAAGGAGATCTGGTCTCAATCTGAAATGATTCTCAGGTATTTCTCAAGTGTTGTGACTCCTTTTGAGCTCAGGTGGAGAAATCAGGGAGCTCTCTCAACTGTCTCAATCTAACCTCATCCATTTGTTTTTGTCAGACTCAGTTTTTGTGTCTCAAGTTGAACTCTGATGGAGCAAATAAAGAGCCTGAGCTCATCTTTTCATCAACATTTATAGTGCCCTGCAAAATTAAGATTTCAATGCAATTGTCCACAAACTTACAATTCTCATTAAAACATTTGAACCACTTCAAGATCAACTATTTAGATGTCAAAGGATCTCTTCTTTGACTTCACATTATGGTCCTTCCTTTACAAGTCTGTTTGGAACAAAACAACTTCACAAAGATTTAGTGGATTTGAGAGAAACTGCTAAAGATAGAGATTTCATCCCAGGTATGACAGACCATTTATTTAAAATATGGGCTGCAAAAGGGCCGACCAGATTTAGCCAGATTATTACATTTAAAGGGGTGGATTCTGTTGCGCGCTAGTGGCATAGCGGTCTAAGCGCCCCACATACAGAGGCTACAGTCCTTGTCGCAGGGGTCGCTGGTTCAATTCCCAGCCAGTCGATTTCCTGCATGTCGTCCCCCTCTCTCTTCAGCTGTCCTGACAAATAAAGGCAAAAAGGCCAAAAATATATTTTAAAAAAGGAGAAAATTAACCATTAATGAGATCTCTCATTTAAGTCTCAAATAAGACTCATGTCATGGTCTCAACTATTTCTCCTAGTGAATTTTAGGAGAAACTAATGAGAAACGAATGAGAACAATTTGAAACTTGATTGAGGCTGAAATGAGAATCTCAATTTTGTCTCCAGAGACTTAGAAGAGAAAGCCTTGAGCAGTAAAATTTTCCTCTGGGATTGTATGAAAAGCGCTTTATAAATAAAGTCTGATTGATTGATTGATTGATTGATTGATTGATTGATTGATTGATTGATTGATTGATTGATTGATTGATTGATTGTAGCAGCAGTTGGCAGAAGTTTGTTTCCGCTGTAGGTCGGTTCTGAGACAATTAGGCACGAAAGATAGCAACGTAACAACCCCTGCATCAAATTGGTGCTTTCCTCTGATTGGCTGCTGGAAGTGTACACGTCATATCTGCGACAATGTTTTAATTAGTTTGGACGTTACAGTCTACTAGTTAAGATGAACCTTACGTCTCTGCGGTGCAACCAAACTATGACACAACTTACATTACAAACTAACTAGTTTCAACATATGGTTTAGTGTGGACTTAACACCCAAACTTAGGACACAACTTACACAGCTGGTGCAACAGGCTGCTGATTTTTGGGCTTGAAATGTTTGATGCAAATACCAAAAAACGAAATATTCAAATCAGATAAGAAGTGTCCCCTCACTTTTGTAGTTTTAAAAAGTATTTACCATGATTTGTTCCATCAAAAGCTTCAGATGCATCCAGGAAGTCAATGTTTACATGTCACTGTGTTGATCTGAAGATATGCTGCTGAGTTTAAAAGAAATGTCGTCTGAATAAATTCTTTAAGATACAAAAAAAGAGACATAAAAAAATACTTGAACTTTAGGAAAAAGCAGGGATGAGTATTCTAATCAAGGCAGCACAACAACACTGCGCCTGAGCAATTTGCTTTGACATACAACCCATTATTGCACTCTTGTACATCATGCTGCTTAGACGTGGGTGTTAAATCTCTCATTAATGATCTATTGCTGTTTGTGTAAAATTTCTGGTCAGAGCCGCTCCAGCAAACACAATTTCCCAAAAGCCTGAGACCTCCTGACGATGAAGAAACACCAGCGCTCTGTCAGAATGAGGCCAGTCGAGTGGCTGCGGCTACTTCAGACACGCTTTAACAACAGCAGGACGTGAAGGAACAATAAGAAAGCTGGAGGGACAACTCTGAACACTGCCGGAAAAATTACCAGAACTCTTCCCCCTAACCTTTCAAAAGTAGCTTGTTCACAAATGCCCCTCACAGCATGATGTCCTCTCTGTTGGAAGAGGGTTTGGTGGTGGTGCTTCTTTTTGAATTCACTTTGCAGCCCTTTGGTAAACTTTGTTTAAGGAAAGTGGATTGAATACAAGCTACAACTGCAGACTCTGATTTCCAACAGTTTCACACTAACACTACCGACAGTTGTAACCATTTTCAGCTCAGTGCATTTTCATTAACATTCAAAGCTTTAGCGATGACAGCTTAAGGTTACCTTACCTCTGAAGAGTAGACTACAGGTTGACAGCAGGAAGGTGACCTTTTGTTGAAACTCTGCTGCAGGCTGCTGATAAAACTTGCAGAAAGAGAGTGGTTCACTTCATCTCCAGTCCACTCCAGGCTCTCTTATAACAAGAAAACCAAACACTGAAGATAACTCAGTTAGAGTTACTACAGTTCAACAAGAACACTTATTTAATTGACACAGCTCTGTGGCTCAAAGTGCAAATAAATGCAACACCATAAAAAACACCACAAGATGGACGACTCTTTTTAAAATGTCCAATGTGAGTGAAGCACCTGCGAAAGGACGCTTCACCTTCAGCACAGTGATTTCAAAATAAAAGTTCAGGACAAAGTTTGATTATGCATGACAAGATTAAGTCTGACAGGGGGAAAAAATATATATTATAATATATATGTATGCAAAAGTAGTGAAAATCTGTAGATGTGTAAAATGAAAAATAAGCCTCCTGACAAAAAAGGAAAAATAACAAACAAATTGAATTGGATTTCAGAGCAACTTCTTTAAAAAATATTGATTTTGGCTTTTTATGCATTGCATATTTTCCACATCATGCCACTGTATCAGATTCTCCTACATCATGAGTGATCTCTAATCCAGGACCACTGAAATGTGTTTAATGTGAGGGTTCAATGTGTGGTAGTTGGATCACCCTATTAATAAGAAACAGCAGGATGGAGACAGATAACTTTCTCAAGAGCACTTTACTGTAGCCACACTGGATCAGCATAACACTTCCTTATCACTCTACCACATGTCATAGGACCAACCAATGAGAGACCAGGATGACCGAGCTCCAGGTAAATTTAATTAGAACCATTGAAGTACATTCAACATGTTTTGGTCCCAACTACAAGATGCTGTAGAAATAATTATAACATCATAAAAACACAAATAATAACTTAAATAAACTTGTTCGTAAATAGTTACCATTTAAATAATATAAACATATTTTAACCTTAACTCAAATTCCTTTTATTTTCATATATATATATATATATATATATATATATATATATATATATATATATATATATTGCCCTTTTTTTGCCTTTATTTTATAGGACAGCTGAAGAGAGACAGGAAATGTGGGGAGTAGAGAGTGGGGGAAGACATGCAGGAAATGGTCAACCAGCTGGGAATCGAACCGGCAACCCCTGCGACGAGGACTGTAGCCTCTGTATATGGGGCACTTAGGGCCCGATCTACTAAAGTTTTGCGTGTATAAAAACACGTGCAAACTTGATAGCGTGCGCAAAGCTGACGTACTAACCTGGAGCACCGAGGATTGCGTCTTTCAAATGAGCAAAATAGCACTCGCAAATCATTTAGCGTGTTTGCCTTCATGAATATGCAGAATACATGTAGATCATCAGAACGCGCAAAATACTGGGAGGAGGAGATGCAAATGTAAACATTTAGCACACGCAATGTGTTTTATCAAACCCTGAAGCAGATAGCGAGCGCTGTATTTGCGTCTATATTTAGCACGTTTGAAAGGCAGGTGCAAACTGGCACAGCGTTACGCACACTTGGCTGCAGTCACTGTAAAGCTCATCATAACATCGCTTTACAACATGCCCGCAAAAGCTGGGCTTACAAGCATTACTAAATGTTTTAGTCAATCAAACCAAGAGAACAAAATAATAATAATAAAACAACACAAATTCAAAGCAGTTCAGCACCACGGATAGCGACCGCATCATTCTGACACCCACTTTAACTTTTTCCACTAATGAGAGCACAGCAGGTCACTGTATCAACAGATATAAAGGTTAGTATAATTGGCACAGCGGCCCACATGTTCACATACAAACAAAATATCAATATGAAGTACTCGGCCTACTCACCACTGTTTGGACGAGCCTTAAGCTCCGCGGACTTGTCCACGATGCACTGTATGTCCATTTTCTTTGATCTGTCATTTTCAATAAATAACATGACATGTCCACTCAGTCTATTCTGTCCCATCGTGCTCATCAAGGGGTTTTTAGTTAGTTTTAACTTGGAGAATGAGCGCTCACTGAGCTGCGCCAGGCAGCTCTGCGTAACTCCTCATCTCGTGCTTGCAGCAGTGTGTTGGGGTGAAATGACTCAAACATGTTCCCAGTTCCATTTAAGCTGGTGAATCTTTGGGACAGTTGCAGGATGATGATATCAGGCATTGAAAACGTTCACCCAAAAGTTGCTCCCTGGGACAGTGAGGCGACTGTCTTCATCCAAGTGACGCCTAACTTTTCTAGAGCAAGAGTGGCAGACTAAGCCTCATCAAATCGCTCTGTAAACTCCATCAAAACACTGATTGCGTTTTGGAGTAGAGTAGATGCGTTTATTTCATTGGCAGATCTTCTGTTTTTTCTCACATCATTCACCTTTTCACAGATGGCCTCCCAAATCGCGTTTCTAACGCTGAGATGTCTCTGCTGGAGTTCACCGATGTGTTTATTTCCCTCCTCCACTAAAACCTCCAACTCCATGTCTTCAAACTTCATTTATCGCTTAAGACCACTCTGTTCTCTCAAACTCTACATGGTGACAGCCGATAGCACACGCAAAATCCTCATTAAAATAGGGCGGTCCGCACCACTTTTGCACTCGTTATCATTTGCGCACGCAGTCTTAGTAGAACATCCGCAACACGCCCAGAAATAACACGTGCAAAATCATTATTTGCACACGCAAATTAGCGCTCGTTATTTGGGATCTTAGTAGATCAGGCCCTTAGACCGCTAGGCCACCAGCGCCCCAACCTTAACTCAAATTCCAAACTGCCTTTCCTGTTAAAGCTTACACTTGTCTTGATACGCAACAGAAACAGAGAAGCTGACCAAGTGTGAATGCCACACGCATGGACCGCAGCACTTGTTGGGCAAGTATAGGACTCAAATATATCACACACTGCATTTAATGTGTGCCCATCACCTCAGCCTATCAGAAACTGTGGCCTAGTCCTGCATGACTTCCCCCGCTCCCTGCTCCCCACATGTCCTGTCTCTCTTCAGCTGTCCTATCAAAAAGCCCAAAATATAACTTTAAAAAAAAAGACACTGAATGATATCATCTTTAAAAAAAAAGAAACTGTGTCCTGCGATGTGAACTGATTGATGTCACTCCCTTCACACTGTCGACTGTCGCTTCATTCTCCGGTCATCTAGCTATCATTAAATGAATAATGACCTGCATGTGGAAGCTGAGTTGAAGCACCTGATCATATGTGCAGCAAAAAGTGTGACTGTCATTTTCCCGGCGTCCATGCTGGCACTCTAGGAGAGGGATTCTGACTTTGACAGTTTACACATAGCTCAACGTGTCGCCAGGCGTAACCAGACACCTGTGAATGAAGAAGGCCGAACAGCTTCTTCAGTCATGGAGACGTTGAATGAAAACTCTGTGACAAAACTTATTTTGCCGGAGGTGCACGCTCTGTAAAATCTGTTCTACTTCACCCTGATACAAACTGTCACTACAGCGAGGTCTTTCTCATCCCTCTGTCGCTTTAAAACCTGTCTGAGGTCAACAATGACATAAAAAGACTAAACGTTTGATGTGCGCTCACACATGAGGATTTTCACTCAGTCTGTTTGGAGCAGTTTTTTAAAGAGCAGGGGTGAGTTTGACATTTTATTTTACTTTGTATAAAATGAGATTGAACCTTTCTTCATTGCTATGTTTTAAAGTTATATTTTGGGGGGTTTTCGCCTTTATTTGATAGGATAGCTGGAGAGAGACAGGAAATGTGGGTACTAGAGAGCAGGGGAAAACATGCAATAGTTGCAGCTGGGAGTCAAACCAGCAACCTCAGCAATGAGGACTGTAGCCTCTGTATGTGGTGCGCTTAGACCGCCAGGCCACCAGCCTAGTTTTGTGTTTTATCTGCAATACTGTAACAATAGCAGTGCATCTCCTGGGTGCTGTTTTTTATATTGTTGGATGGGTTACTAATCCTGAAAGTGTCCACGCATACTTGAATGTCTATTTGTATTATATTCCAGCTTCCTCACAATAAGAGCACACTTACATTTGGTCTTGAACACTTTCAGAGATAAGAGAAGGCAAAGTATTTGTCAGAAGCTGTTATGCTCTTCAGTTTGTGATGTCCACTGAATACAAGGAGCTATTTTGTGATTGTATGAGTGTTCCTATTTTCTTCTCTTGCACCATTCCCCAGTACGCCTCGGTACTTCTGCTTCAGTTGGTGATTTCTTACACTATGCCTCAAGAAACTTCAATAAACAAGGCGTATTACTTTCAGGTGTCGGTTCACAGATGCTTTTACTTTTGGGTAGTTTTTCTTTGCTTTGCAAAAATCAGACATTAAAGGTACAGTGTGTAGCAAAGGGAATATTTAGTGAAATCTAGCAGTCAAATTGAAGACTGAAACACTCCCCTTACTCACCCCTTCTCTCTGTGAAGTGACGATGGCCTTCAAGGACAAGAAGCTGCTGTGATGCATGATGAGTGTGATCCTCCATTTGTCAATTTTTACCATAAAACACGTCTATCAATACAAATTATGTTGCACACAACACCGCTCTCGTCTTCTTTTTCTTGCAACCGGTGCATTTTGTGCAGCCTGCACTCACTAAATGGAAAAGCATATATGTTGCTAGTTTGTCCGTTCAGTGCTTCTGTAGGAACATGATGGTGCAAGATGGCAGCCTCTGTGGAAGGGGGCCTGCTCCTGTGTGCCTTCAACTTATGCCTTTTACATTCAGGTGATTACACACTGATACTTTTGAATATTATATTCCATTTCTACAAAGTCTGTCCTGCTAAATGCCGCTGAATACTACCAGCTGCACATGTAAATCATACTTTTACTGCTTGACCTCAGGACTTCAGTCTAAAATCCCTGCAGCCAGCTTCTAAAACCTGATTTAATACTCCTCTTAGAATACTGGAGGCTCTCTTGAGTGTAAAACATCTGATATTTATGGGGAAGGTGGAGACCAAAGAAGTTGGTGTTCAAAAAGGTGAGTATCAGGGATGCAGACAGAGCGAGGCTGTGCTGTTTTCTGTGTGCAGCCTCCATGAAATACAAAAGTTCCTTTGAAAAGGTCTGTTGAAAGTGGCGAGGCCTTTGTTTTGAGCTTCTGATATAAGACCAGACTTTTTTTTTTCATGGTATCAAAATATCAGGAAAGCCTTTTAGCCCTTAGCAGGATAAACACAGCTTATAGGTTATCATACCTGCAGGGCTACACTGGATAATATGATCATACAGTAGATTAGATGGAGGCTGGAGGCTGCAATGAGAAGTAGATAACCTCTGAAAAATACCATATATTTCTTTAGCCTCATAATAAAGTCCTAGCAGAGGAAGTGCGTAAGTGAAACATGATTATATGATAGTGTTGACATGTTAAATAAAGAAACCTCAGAAATCATCCAAGGTATTTTTTTTTATTGTTGTTGTTTCTCAACGTGTTAGCCTTGGGTGGTCCAATTACTTATTGTAAGTGTGAGTACATTTCTTTCAAAGTAAAGATCAAAGACTGTGGTGTCCTTTAAATAAGCTTGTTTCATTATGTTTTCATTAGCTTCAGAAGCTTGTGCAGAAAAACATATTTTCAGACCTTGATTATTAATCACTCTGAGGACTTGCAGTGACAAAGTTATAGAAATGATGACCTAACTTAGTGGCTCTTCACAACTTCTTAGCCTATTTTTAACTTGTTTTTAAACTAACTGGTGAAGAAAAGAGAACAGTTAGCAGCTATAGAACTAAAAGTTTCCCAAAAACTTAACTAGAAAATGAATATACACGAATCAACTCCTAAATAAAATGGTAAGGACTTCCCCTCTACAATCAGCTAGTCGTATATGTGGATATAATTTAGCGCTGTCAGGATGAGAGCACACAGTGAAGCTCTGCGCTGCACAGAGCGGTGTTGTGGAAGCTCATCTCAGTCTCAATTAGTTGCAGAACTGAGCAGACTGCACAGAGCTGCAGAACCTTTTGTACGTTTTGCGCCTGAATATCACTCTGTTAGAATGAAAAAGCTGTGAAAACTCAAAATTACAATGCAACTGTCTGCACTAGATTTCTGAGTTTTGAGGCTAACTAGAAATCTTACATTTGAGCCAACTGATTCGTTTTTGTTCAGATAACTTATCATTCATATGTAGTGTAACTTAAAGTTTTGACCTCTACATACTAAGGAGTGAAAGTTGTGCCAACTTATTATTGTTTGTTCAGAAAATCTCCCTTTGTTACTGCACGTTACTGCACCGATTTCACATTTGCAAGGTAATTAGCTAATGTTCAAGGCGGCTAACTATTGGTAATGACCATGCCTTATTAATAATAATAATAATAATACCTAAGTGTTATGTAGCGCTTTTCAAGAACTCAAAGACGCTTTACAAGAGAGACAATAAATAAATACAATAAAGACATATAAGACAAGCAGACGACAAGGGAAGAGGTGGAATAATTAATGTGTGGGGAATGCCTGTTTGAAAAGGTAAGTTTTTAACTGTTTCTTAAATGAATGAAGTGAGTCAGAAGCACGGATGTGTGGGGGGAGAGAGTTCCAGAGGGTGGGGGCGGCTATGGCAGAGGCCCGGTCCCCCAAGGTATGGTGCTTGGATTTAGTAATGGGAGTGAGGAGGTTGGAGTCAGAGGATCGGAGGCGGCGGGAGGGGTGGTAGTACTGGAGAAGGTCAGTGAGGTATGGGGGGGCCAGGTTATTGAGGGATTTGTACGTGGTGAGCAGGATCTTGAAATGGATGTGCTGTTTTACGGGGAGCCAGTGGAGCTGTTGAAGGACAGGGGTGATGTGGTCTCTGGAGCGGGAGTGGGTGAGTAGCCGGGCAGCAGAGGAGGGAAGACCATACAGGAGGCTATTACAGTAGTCGAGTCGTGAGGATATAAAAGCATGAATTAGGGTTTCAGCAGCGGATTTGGAGAGAGTGGGACGGAGGCGGGCGATGTTGCGGAGGTGAAAGAAGGCAGTTTTGGTGATGTGACGGATATGGGGTTGGAAGGAGAGAGTCTGATCGAAGATGACGCCAAGGTTTTTGATCTGAGGGGAGGGGGTGACTGAGTGACCGTCTATGGAGAGCTTGAAGTCCTGGGCGGAGGGGAGGAGGGATTTGGGGCCGATGATGATGATTACAGATTTGTTACTATTGAGTTTTAGAAAATTGGTGGTCATCCATGATTTTATTGCAGATAGGCAGGTGGTGAGGGTGGAAACAGTGGCAGCGCTGATTGTTTTGGTGGAAAGGTAGAGTTGGGTGTCGTCTGCGTAACAGTGAAATTGGAGTCCATGATGGCGAATGATGTGACCAAGGGGTAGGATGTACAGAATGAAAAGGAGGGGACCAAGCACCGAGCCTTGAGGGACACCATGGGTTACTGAAATGAAGTGGGATGAGCAGTTGTTAATGGAGATGAATTGCTGTCTGTCTGTGAGGTAGGATGAGAGCCAGGAGAGGGCTGAACCAGTTATTAAACTAACTAAACAAATTAAAGTTACATTAACCGGTAATCAACTCACCATCAATTGACCAACTGTAAAGCTAGAGTTTCAATACAATAGTCAAACAAAACACTCACCTTTAGGGCGATCAAATCCACACAGGACAGGAGAGATGGAGCCACATGTGGGGAATTGAAAGTGTGGAAGACCCCTGTAGACTTGAGTTGGAGACCCCGTTCTTTGCCTGAAGCAGACTTAAATAATCTAGCCGAGCCTCAAACCCATAATTTCAACCTAACTTATGAAAGAGACCAACTTTACACAACACACTTAATACAGGTACTTGAGATAACTACTTTGATGTAGTTTGCAAAAAAATGGAACTTTTGGTTTACTTCACCAAAAAAATCATTTTCAGGCCAACAATTTTAAGTTTTCATTTTGACAGTGCATCAGAGCTATTTGATTTGTTAATAAGACCTTGAGACAGAGCAGATAGTGGGAGCTGGTGATTTGTAGATACATGTAATACATACAGTACATTGATACATAAATGAACCACCTGAAGGAAGCTTTAATGTTTGCAAGTTTTTACCTGAGTGCAATCTAAAAGCATAGAAAACTTGAGACATGTCACCCAACTTTGCCTCTACCCAATTTTTAGCATCATAAATCAATCCAAGGGTCTGTAGTTAAAAAAGCAATATGTTCAAACGTTGTATTAGACAGCATGTTGTGTGTCATGATTGTATTTTCTTCCCTCCTGGAGTTTAGACAGGCACCAGATGTGCATCATTTAACACACACACACACACACACACACACACACACTGCAGTAATGAGGAGTTTATGGAAAATTGATATGAGGACATCATATTTGGATTGAGTCTGACCGTTCCCAGTTGCTCCCTTTCTGAGTCTACAGGGAGCCAGAAACCTGACCCAAAATGAAAAGTGTATTCTGTCCAGAGGATATGATTTCATCTTGGTACCATGAAAGGTGAGACACATCGCCACCTCCCCACTCCATCTTATCAGTGTCCAGCTCATCCTGCATCCTTCCTCCACCATCACCACCAGCAGTGTCTGGACTCCAAAGGGGGGGTATCCTATCCTGCTCTCGGTCTCACTACGCCTTCGAGTACATGAAGCCAACACATCGCACATTTCATACTTTCTAAACTTGTAATTTAAAAAATGCTCACTTATAAGGACGTCTTTCTTGATTGAACTGTCATCAGGTGAGGGAGAAACTGCTATTGGTTAATCATCAGAAATAAAGGATCTGTCAGAAGGCGAGGTTATTGGATATTTGACATAAATGATAGATGAATGATTGGTGCGTCAGACTCGGTGACAGAATGCTGATTTATATTAAACTATAAAGTCCCACAGAGAAGGAGGGAGCCACTGAGGAGGCTTGATAGTTCATAAAGTTGGGTACTCTGCAGACTGCAGTGCTCATTGTGTCAGGAAACAACCTTGCACAAGAGAAACTGGCTTGTGTTTCACTTCAATTGCGTCTTTGTAAGCCCCAGATCACTGAAGATTTGCATCTCAAACAATGGAACAAAAAAAAGGAAGGGTTGGAAATGTTTTTGTGCCTGTTGCTGAATATCCCATTGGTGCAAATGTGAGTAATGTTTCCAGAGTGTCTCTTGTGAATGTTGCCCTCGAGTCAAGGAGATACAATTAACATAACACTAAAATGTGTCTAGACAGGGCAGCGTTCTCTGAATCATGGCCTCCCAATTACAGAGCTAATATGTTTTAGGAGCAGGAAGTCAAATAAATATTCAAATAAAAGAAAGATGAGAAGCACTCTAATATGTGCAACAGTGGTGGGAGATGGATAAGAGGCCTTTTATAATCAAATATCCTCCTTTTTATTGTTATAAAATTGGGTTTTATAAATAAGCCGAACTGAGGTACTCTAAATTTCTGCAGTAATGGAAGCTTTTAGTGCGTTGCGCAACGAGGCTTCAAAAACAGGTACTGTTTAATCATGTCATCATGTTGGTGTCAACAGCATTTATTTTTTCCAGGAAATCTAAAAGCGTATCACTCATCATAAATCATCTTTTTACTCGTGTAGTTGCAAAGTTTTCTGCTCCACAAGGTCAGCTCACTTCCTGCCTTATCTCATCAGTTTTCATCAGCTTTCCAGATAAATCATGAAGGATTTTCTCGTCAGCTGAAGACAGGCAGAAAAAGTGTGAGCTGGCTCCAGTGTCTTCCAGCCCAGGGCCAGGAAACTTTTAACTGATGGTGAAGTAAACAAACCGGCTGTCAGGCGCAGAGCGAGCGAGAGTGTCGCGGTCAGAATGATAAATGTCTGAATGTCACCACCTGCAAAAAGGAGACAAAGTGCTCTTGAACGCATCAAACTTTATTTTTTCCTCCCTGCAGAGTTCTTTGATCTTACATTAGCTGGTTGAGGAGAGGAGGACAGAGATTACAGGACAGATGGCGGCACTTTTCTTCAACTTAACTTTCAGCTCTGAGTGCTTTCAACAGAGTACATGATGCTATATCTGTAATGAAAGAGAGTATCCCCTCTGTTTTGTAAACGTTGCACAAATCCTCTCTTTCTCTATATTTCAGACTTTATTTATAAAGCGCTTTTCATACAATGATATTGTAACCCTGACCCCAAAACCCACCAACAATCCTAAAGGTGAAGAACACAATATATGCAACAATAATAATAAAAACAATGAAAATAAAATAAATAAATAAATACTAATACAAAATAAGTTGCTGAACGAACTGAGGGACCGCTCTCATGATATCTTAATGAGGAAACACTGGAGGTAAAATAAGATGTTAAAACTCAACACAGGAAATTAAAATCACCAAAATAAAATACATTTCTAAGATAATAAAACACTAATATATTAAACCATGAAAATAAAATAAGATGCTATACTTAAAATCAATAAATAAATAAAATAAAATAAATTACTAAATAATAAAACACTAAAATATTAAACCATTTAAAGAAAATAAGAAACAATACTTAAAATCAATAAATAAATAAAATAAAATAAAATAAATTACTAAGATAATAAAACACTAATATAATAAACCGTTTAAAGAAAATAAGATGCTATACTTAAAATAAATAAATAAATAAAATAAAATAAAATAAATGACTAAGATAATAAAACACTAAAATATTAAACCATTTAAAGAAAATAAGATGCTATACTTAAAATTAATAAATTAATAAAATAAGATAAATTACTAAAATAATAAAACACTAAAATATTAAACCATTAAAAGAAAATAAGATGCTATACTTAAAATTAATAAATGAATAAAGTAAAATAAATTACTAAGATAATAAAACACTAAAATATTAACCCTAAAAGGAAAGTAAAATGCTATACTTAAAAAATAAATAAAATAGAATAAAAAGGGACTAAAATTTGAACTAGATGATAAATAAATAAAACTGTTATAAGAATAAAACTCAGTTAAAGGCAAGACTAAAAAGGTAGTTCTTGAGTTTGCTCTTAAAAATGTTTGAGAACATCTCCTCGGAAGATACAGTTAGTGTATTCGAATGCTAACCCTGGTAAATGCTGTCATGCTGATAAACAATCTGTAATTTCTGGATTTCATATTTGAAGTTTTTCTTCCTTTTGCAAAAAATGTTCCTTTAATTGTTGAGCCTTCGTGTCGATTGTCAGCCAGTCAATCCTTAATTCTGTAGATGTGGAAGAAACTGAAGGCTCATCTTTAAACTCAGAATGAAGGCCACAGTAACGTCAGCTGTGATACATCAATCAAAGGCATGAAATATCAAAGATAATGAGATGGATGATGCACTCATGCAGCATCAGAGGACCTGCTCACGCTCTGAGGAGGAGTTTCTCCACGCCTGCAGGGTGACTGTGAGGCATATCTGGAACAAAAGAGTGTCAGGGAGAAGAAAAGCAAAGATAATGAGGTAAATGTTGAACGTTCCTATACTTGGTGTTTGACTTTTTAAGCTGCAGTCCAGCATCAAAGAAAATGTGATGGATTTGTATGAACATCAGAAAGAGGAATCACTCGCTCTGTCTTCACAGTGTGACAGGAGCGAAGGAGAATCTGTGTGTTCACTGATAAGTGACGCACGTGTGTGTGTGAGTGTGTGTGAGGTGTAATGATACTCTTTTTGCTGTGAACTGTCTCTTCACACAGGGAGATGCTTAACAGTAGGATTTCAGAGTAAAAGTTTTTCATGTGAACCTGAAGACTTGACAGAGCAGCTCCTCCAATACGACTGCGGCTGTTCTTTAACTGTTGATTTTAGAGGATTGTTTCCAAACCTGTTCACATCTGATTTAAAATGTAGTGTATTACTTGCTATAAAAATGCATGCTGATATTAATGTTCTTCAAAGGATACCACTCCTTGACATCACTGAGGTCATCCTTTTAATTTTCATGTTCACCCATTATGAAGTCCAATTTCTCAGTCAGTTAATTTAGTGTAAGACTAGACATGCAAATCATATCTGCCGTGATTTGCAAATGTTATCATGTTTGGAGTAAAAACACGTAATAAGCATGATTAATATTACCTGCTTAATATATGCATGTCAGCTTTAGTCCCCAGCTACCTGTCTGAGTGAAGGCAGGTAACAAGGTGCAGGTGTTGTAGCATTAGTGATGGTTTATCTGATCCACAATCTAATGTGTTTAAAAGATTGTCATGTATTTGACACTCATAGCTTTTTCATATTGCCATCTCAAGATGAGATACTTACACCTCTGTTAAGTCTCATCTTCAAAGTGAATATCACTGAGGCGTGATGGGGCCGAGCAGTTCCACCACTGTGCCGGCATTATCATTGGTAACAGAGGTGTTAAAGAAACAAGACCCAGAACAGTGATGTGTGTGTATGTTTGAGTGTGTGTATACCATAGACCAGGGGTTCCCAAACTTTTCAGCACGTGACCGCCAAAATATAGATACCAAAGACTCGCGACCCCCGCTGTCCCTCAAAGTGATTTAATGTGGCTTCATTTAGCTGGTCTGCAGAAAATGACCCTCCCTATATGAGCATGTGGATGTGTTTCCTGCTCCTTTATGAATTAACCTGCTAACCTGCTGCTACTGATGCTTTAGATAACTAACTGTTCACTAACCCTAAACTTAGGAGTCATCTGGCAACAAAGAAAGGCAGAAAACTCATTACATTTTCTATTTTCAAGGTTTTATTTCAAGTTTAGCTACTATTTTTGTTTACATTTTTACTATGTGTAAAATGTACTATTTTTAGATAACTTAAAAAAAAAACATTCTGATTTCTTTTTTTTTTATTATTATTTTTTTTTATTTTACATCCCAAATTAGATAGAAAGGACAAATAAGGCAATAGAAAATAAATCCCCGTTACCCTACCAACCCTCACCCTCCCAACTTCCTAAGGTAGTGGCCCATCTACGACCGTCCTATTACACATACTAAAAAAAACAGTACAAGTAGACACAAAGCCAACATAAGTATAAATACACACAGTTCGATAATTACTGAAATTAATAACAACGATAAAAATAAATAAATAAATACATACACAAATAAGAAATTAGAAATTATATTTATAAAATAAAATAAATAAAAATAAAAAAAAATAAAAAAGGGGTTGGGGGGGGGGGATTCTCTCTACAGCGCCCAACTCTGCTCACGCTGTGTCTCCAGCATCATCAGGAGTGACAGAGATCCTGTCTCTAATAAGGTTTATCAGGGGGCCCCAGGTCTTGTTGAAGGATGTTAGAGACCCTTTCTGTGAGAACCTTAGTTTCTCTAGTTTTAAACAGTTTAAGACATCTTGCAACCATCTATTGTGAGTCGGGGGGGATACAAGTTTCCATTTAAAAAGGATTAAGCGCCTGGCCAGTAAGGTGGTGAAGGCAATGAGGTGCTGAAAAGTAGAGGGAACATTTTCCTTCGGTGGGAGACCAAACAGAGCAGTCAGAGGATCCGGTATTAAAGACATTTCAAGAGATTGACCAAGTGTATCAAAAATATTGGACCAGAAGTCGGTAAGTTTTGGGCATGTCCAAAACATGTGTAAATGGTCAGCTGGAGATCTTTTACAACGGTTGCAAGCATCACTATGATTTGGGTATATTCTAGCCAACCTAGCATTGGTGAAGTGGGCTTTGTGGAGTATCTTGCACTGCATCAGGCCATGCCTGGCACATATAGACGATGAGTGGACGAATTTTAGAATGTCTCTCCATTGGCTGTCTGAAATACTTGTTTCCAGATCATGCTCCCAGGATTCCTTAACCAATGTGGTAGTGGCTGGGTTCAGGAGGCCAATCCTATTGTAGATAACAGATACCAGTTGCTTTTGGTCAAAGCTGAGAGAGAGGAACTGATCAATTTCTGCCTCTGGGGGGCGATTTGGGAAATGAGGAAACTGTTTTTGGATGAAGTGTCTTACTGTTTAAAAAAAACATTCTGGACATCTCATGACCCCCCATTTGTGTCTCGTGACCCCCCAGGGGGTCCCGACCCACATTTTGGGAACCCCTGCCATAGACTGTGTAAATAATAGACGTAGTATTCGTGACGTCGCCCATCTGTTTCTGAAGCCCTGTTTTGAGGCCAATCGGCAGCGGGGGCCATATTGGAAATGTTGAACTCAACATAACTGCTGTCAAGCGAGTGTGACGTAAAGAGGCAGGCTTTGAGCCTCCTAGCCAACAGCTGTCAATCAAGTCAGCTGTGCCTCTCATTGGAAGACTTGTAATCTCAATATCTTTGAAATTGCTGGGTTAGAAAAAAATTCACCCCCAGTACAGTGTGTGCCGATCGAGGAATGAGCTATCCAGACTACACTTGTCTTTTGTACCAGGCTGTAAACATGTTTATTTCTGCTGTAAAGATTGTCTTTTTTGAATTTGTGTGTATGTGGTTTCCGGTACTCCAGCCTCAAGTGGATCCTTGATGAACTGCAGTTGTAGCACTTCAGCATTGGCTTCATATTTTTAGACCGGTGGTTGCCACTTGGTGTATACGTGAAGCTTCCACTGTGTGCTTCTACAATGTTGTATCTCCATGTCTATGAAAGTTTAACCCTCCTGTTATGTTGTGGGTCAAATTGACCCTTTTTAAAATTCAAAAATCAAAAAAAAAAAATGTGAAAAGTATTTTTTTGGTAGGAAACGTCTTTGCTTGGCTTAATAGGTGAAATCAACATATAAAATTAAAATGGTTCATTTTACATTTTAGGCAATATATGTCTTCCAAACCAGCTAAAAACAGCCCGGAAATCTGGGCAGCATGTGACAGAAGAGGTGTCTCATGTTAATTTATCAACATCACTACTTAAAACAAAATAATTCAAAATTCAAAATGAAATAAAAAGAAATCTATGTCATGTAAAACTACTGTATTTATATTTAGGTATTTCCAACATACATTTTTAAAAGTTTAACATGAATTTTCATTAAAAGGGAGTGAGTTATCCTCATTGAACCATGATCTGTGAGGATTAAAGAACACTATTGCACCAAACATTGATTTAAATGGTTAGTAATGGAGTTAATAATGAGATTTAAAAAATGTGTATTGGGATTTTTTTGGGTTCTTTTGACACTTTTGGATAATTGAATATGCCCCGGGTCAAATTGACCCAGGAACATTATTGCTGTTCCAGAGAAACGAACATAACAGGAGGGTTAAAGGCATGATGGCGGTAGCGGGGTTGTTGTTTCTGACCTCAACATGAAATGGGCCAGTAACACGTTGTTCTCTGCTTCTGCTGGCCTATCAGTTTTATTAATTATGACACAACTGATTGTATTACACAGTTCCACTTAGAAAAAGTCACACTTAACAGCTCTATGTTTATTTACTTTAGTGCTTCCTGTGAACAGTTAGGCAAGCCTTCATACCACTGAAGCACATACTCTAATAACTCTCCACAGATTTTCTGTTCAAAGTTTTGCTCTGGGACTTTCACTGCTGTGTATGATATACTGTACAAATCAGTGAGCTGCATGCAAATGGATCTAAATTGCAAATTAGTTTTACATGAAATATGCACCAGGCTTGTGTGCCACAGTCAGTGGTTCATCCAGCTGCACATGGTATGCAACAAAAAGCAACACGCCTGCAGGAGCAGTTAAATCTTCCTTTTTTTTCATTTCCTCCTCTTTGATCGAGATTTTTGCAGCAAACAACAAACAGAATGTGAATGTTGATGCCGTCAGTTGTTTTGAAGTGTGAAATTTGACTGACAGGTCACAGAGGGGGAAGCAGCGTCTTCACCTAATTTTTTGTTTTTGTTATTGTTTATAGCGCTGCTCGCACAGCAGGGGGGTCTGTCTGTGAAAGAAGCCAGCCGCAACAAAGAAACAATAACATTTATTTATTGATTCATAGATTATACATTTCATGATATAATAGCGATATATTATTATTGGCAAAGATACTATAATCCAATTGCATTTCTATACATAAATACAAAATCTGAGGTAGGGCCTCAAAGATTGATGACATTGAAAATAAATAAATGCATTTCACATATATATGATATATTTTCTTTTTTATATCTCACACCAATTTTAAAACATATTTTTTATATATCTACTCTCTACTTTTAAATCGATGGATGTCATGGGAGGTTGGAGGCACATATCTATATCCATAGGCAGCAGTACCTCACATAGAACACACAGAAATATATGACATTACTCAAGTAATTAGAAATTTAACCTATGCATCCATAGGTCGGACAATAAAGTGCCAAAAAGACACAACAGACATAACAATAGGAATACTGGTACCATATGAGACAGACGATAAGCTATTCTGTGGTGTTATTTTTGAAGTACATACGATATTCTACCATTAGAGGACATCTATAAGGCCAATGGTTACCTGAAGATGTTGTGTAACGTATTGGCAAACATCAAGGAACACTACATGGGGTATGAATGGCAGTATCACAACCTCCTATACGCAGATGACACGTTCTTTTATTCTTCTACAGTTATTTCTGTTTTCACTACAATCCAATAAAGTACTCTTTCTTTGGTTACCTTTACTGCCCAAAGTTGACTTTGCAGGCAAAGTGAATTGACAGATTATCTTCTTTTTTTCAAGTCCTTCCTCTGCAAGAAGGACGTCAGCAACCCTCTGATTCTTAACATTATGTCGAACGAAAGGCTCCCTAAAGTAAACATGCACGGACTTTTACTATTGAGAGAGAAAAGACAAGGATTACTATACATGGACATTGAGTTACAGCAACACAAACTGCACATGCAAGCTCTTTAGTGTAATATTTTAAGAAGCAGTGTGGTTTTTAACTGAACCCTAAGCCATTTTTTTTCTCAAAACAAAAGCAGAGAAGCCCAGTTAGACAAAATGGAAACACAGGGACACAAAACAGGAAAGTTATAGCTTTTTATCCCAGCCCTGCAAAATATCTTTAAAATCTACTTCAGGGCAAAAAAGGTTTTTAGCATTCAAGTTTTTCTACATATCGTCCACTTTGTCCAACACATGATTTCAAATACCAACCTGCTAATCACGCCAACCTTCCTCTAAAGTGAGTGGTTGCCTTAAGATTGACTTTTTTTTTGAGCAAATTGGTGTTTTAGTTTGTTTAACCCGACTCAAGCTCACAGTTAAAGTTCTAAGATCCTCACGTCCGTAAGAAAAGAGAAAGACAGAGAGGCTGAGGCGTCCTACTGACACATAAAACTCTACAAACCTCTCCTGGAATCTGCTCAGAGACTGGCCATGCAAACTCCATCAAGTGGAGTTCAGGGAAACTAATACAGAGACACACACACATACACACACACACAAGCATACACAGACATACATTAATATCACGTTTGAACAAATAGAGCTTCAGACTTAACAAAAGCAACACAGTGGAGCAAGCAAGCTATTTAACAGCAGGGCGTTTGTGCTCATTATTTGATTATGTTTTTATTGAAACTGCACAACCTCTTAAATCAGACCCGTGCAACGTTAGAGTCACGATTCAAAAAGACATGGCTTAGAGAAATATTCAGGAAGAACCTCTGAGCTGAACTGTTATTGCATCCACACCCGCCTGCAGCCCCATTCTTTATTTAAAAACACTCCAGCCACTCAACGAGTAAACGCCTGCAGTGTTAAAAGCCAATCAGGACTTTGTATCAACATGGAAAATGCATTTCCAACTGGTCAAAGTGTGGAGCGGACTAATTGCTTCTGAGTGGAGACATGGTGTTACTTTGTAGGTAATTAGTTGGCAGTCCACGAAGTAAAGGTTGGCTGCCTGTCATGTCACATTTGCTGAGGCTGCAAAGCCATGTAGGACGCCCGCTGAGCTGCACCAGACTGTTCTGCAGGCCGCCGTGGTGTCCGATGTGGCTGTGACTTTAACACCTCTCAACACACTCTGGTATCACTCAAATTGAAATCTAAATACATTCATAATTACAGTAATTTCACGGCTTCTGACGGGCAAGCCTGTTGTAAGCAAGCTGACCAGAGAGTCGATGAAAGACTTTAATTTCATGCATCAGTGTAAGGACATTGAACACACTGGCTTCAGAAGGCAACCTCAAATTCATTACAAGGCAATCAAATTCAGGTTTTCATTAATTAAGCTTTACTAACTGCAGTTTGTCCTCTAACTCTCATGAACACAATGTAAAAGATACTTGATTGAGCACTGCACACTTTAAGTCAAACAGTTACGTTGCTCTTGCATCCTGTATAATTTTCACAAAGGCGGATCTAAGCAACAGCGAGTAAGAAGCGAAGAGCTGCTGCAGTGAGGTCATCAGGAAAGTTGATTCGGATTCCCTGCAACACACTTTGCAGACTCCTCCCTCCACGGTGTTGTTATTTTAGCATTAGGATGGCTCTATTCTCTGTTTCCTATGCACTGAATATTATTATTCCTACAACTACCGGAGTAGTGTGATGGAATCGAGTATACCTGAGACCCTGTTTTTCATGAGGACACACACAGAGAAGCAAAGAGGCAAAAAGTCTGAAAATTGGTAAAGAGGTCTCCGGAGCTCTACCACAAACAACAAGAGACAAAGTACACTTCCTGGAAAGGAGGAGGCCATTTTTCTAGTCTAATCTTCATCTACTCACACATAGCAGCTGCTCCTAACAATGTGAGGACGCGACAACACACACACACACTACAACTACAGGATATATAGATTTTTGAAAGAAGTGTACACTTTGTACAAGATATTACACAGCGAGCAAACATGTGGTTCAGAGAGACAGGAAAACACACATACACACACTCTTTCAATCTCTGTCTAGCTAGCTCTCCTCTGCTGGAAGCTATAAATAGATGTATATCTATATATATATATATATATATGTCTATATTTATATATTTCATACAATTACTTTACTGAAGTGATGTACATTGTAAAGGTGGTTTCACAAGCTTGACAAGTTCACAACACATACAGCGATAAATGCACCGTCTAAAGTATATTACTATCAGGTCAGGTGTGGAGATTTGGAGAGATTAAATGGCCGTGTTATCCCCGACTGAAGGAAGGCTCAACTACTCTAGTGGTACCCTACGTTAGGAGGTATGCTACTTTACACTCTAAGGCTAACACAAGACAGGGAGGACAAGAATAAGACTTAATAAATAGACAAAGAGAGAGGGTGTCAGAAATGGTTCCCTCAGATCCAGAGGGAAAAATAGGGCCAAGCTTCTATCATACTGCAGAGTCATCCCGGCCGAAGTGTATCTACTCAGAGTGGTAATCAGGATGCATTCACTACTCTACTGGGACGTAGGAGGCACAAATTGCTGATCTTGTAATCTATTTTTGACAAAGCAAGTGCGACTGAGCAATATCTACTGTGAATAATACATATATATATATATACTGCTGGATAGGAACAAAATGTGATACCAATGCATACTGTGTTGATTTTTTCTCTTCTTTTTTTTTCCCGAGGCAGTTGATATTATTTGTATTGCAGATGGAAATTTGTACAGAGATGGAACAAAACACAGATCCCCGTCGAGCTCGATGAACCGCTGTTTCTCTGTCGCTCAATTTTCTTTTTGTTTTCCTGTGTCTGCTTCCACCAAGATGATTCATTACCTCTACACACCAATATGACAGCACACACACACACACATAAACACACATACACTCACATACACACACACACACACATACACACACACACGACTCCATAGGGAGCAGCTATGGTGAGTCTAATATTGCAAGTGCAGTCTGAGCTGTGTCATTTTATGACACAAATTTTCTCTTGGAATAAAAGATCCCTGGGAAGGGTTCTGGAGTAATCAGTGGTCATGTGTGGAAGGCGATGATAGCCCATTAACCGAGTACAAAGCAGCAGCGGAGGAGTAGACTCCACCTGCAAAACCACTCCTCCCTGAGAGAGAGGAGGAAGTGGTGAAGAGGGAAGAAGAGAGGGAGCTTGTTTCCACATCCACATTAACGGGGAGGAAGACAGGAAGCAAAGAGGTGGAAGATACAGGGTGGGGGTGGAAGAGTGAGAGGAGAAGGGAGAAAATAAGGTGGTGGTCTCCTCCCTTGTGGTGTCCCCCCTCTGCAGGGGGTTGGAGTAGGTGGATTCGGTGCCGCCAAGGTGACTGCTACTGGTAGGACCCGAGCTGGAAGTCCTTGGGGGGCAGTTTCAGGCCCAGCGAGTTGGTTCCCAGAGGGTCGGTCATGTTTTTGTAACGTTCTCCACGATGCTTCATCAGGAAAGGACCCCAGTCAGGCTGCGGGGAGCAGACCAGCTTCAGACGCTGCAGGAGAGGAAACACACAGGAGGTTAACACAGTCTGCACAAATACACAAAGTCATACCTGTAGAGGAATTAGACTGTAGCTTAAAGTTCCTCAACCTGCATTCTTTTAAAAGATCTGCATACTTTCTTACTTCAAACTCAATTCCCCTTTTTATTAATTTGGTGCCAAACTTATCTCAGCACACAAAGAGAGCAGCTCTTTGTTATGCTATTCACACCATGAGCCAGCACATGGCTACATTTGGCAATAGGGCCTTGGGGGAATCTTCCTTTTAACAGGCAGAAACCTCAAACACAACCAGACTCATGGTAAACAACCATCTGCCATGACCGGATTGGACAAGAAATGGAGGAAAGAGAGAGAATAAGTGCGAAACACTTCTCTCATAATGACAACTCTTGATGAAAGACCAGCTCTGGAATATGTGTGGACACATGAGAGGCACATTGTGTAGTGTTTTGCTCTATAAGTGCTCCTCTATCAATGCACTCCACTCTTGACTTCTGTCAAGCTGTGCAGTTTCAGTCATTTCCTCAAGGGTATGATTACATGCATGGTCGGGTGATTTTGCTGATATGCATGCTTTTATTTTTTGTTTACTGCTGAGGACGTCTCACAGTTCTGCTTTGGTTTACTTTTAGTTTTTGTGCTTGGTTGTTATGGGTCTTTGAGTCTCATTAGCCGGGGCCCCATGATGGATAATGTCTGCTATTCCCTCAGATGATGCCTGCTCGAAAAATCAATGAAAGTTTAACTCAGGAATAAATAGATCCACAACTCAAGTTTGATAAACATGTAAAGACAAAAAAAGATCAGCCTAAATCATTTTGAATTAAAAAGGCACCATACAGCTGGATCAAAGAAATGTTGTCATTAGTTCCTCTTGAAAAACTAAGATACAACAGGAGCAAGTCCCGTCAGAAATCCATCACTACCTGGGCCCCATTTATAGATTTTACTCTCACTGTTCCCTTTTCACAATTACCATAATGTTAAATCTCCTGAAGCGTTTTGCTTTTTATTCTATGTGTGGGAATAAGAATTGAATGCTCCTCATTTCATTACACTCCTGTTTTTATTCATTTATTTATTTTTAGATTTCTTATTATATGTATTTATTGTTATTGATACATTTTTCCTATTTTCTGCTCTCATTCTTATTCTTATTCTTATTACTTTTTTTTTTTTTACTTTTTTTTTTTTTACTTTTCTTTGTCTGTTTTACAACCTGCTGGGTGTCGGGTGGTTTGGGGGATGCTGAGGATGTACATGTTTGTGTTTTTACATGTACACATTTGTTCAAAATTAAGAAAAAATTATTAATAAAGTTATTTTAAAAAAAAGGCACGATACCATTTGTCTTTTGTATGGCCTACTAACTAATGGGGATCTTATGTAAGTAAATAAGTAAACATACCAACTCAGGCAGCCCAGGTTTTCATGCATTATGAGATTTTCCCTTGTTTTTTATATTGCACAGCATGGGTTCTAGCTTCACGCTCTGCAACCAGAAACCTTTCATCGTTGTACAACTCTGACTCCAAATAAGTTTGGATGCTGTGTAAAATTTTAATAAAAGCAGATTTAGGTAATTGCTAATTATTGAAACTCTATTTAATTGAAAATGGTAAGAACATATCACATGTTGAAACTTTAAAGACTTAAAAGACTTTAAAGTTGATATCCATTCCATATTTTACATAATTTAAGACTTTGATCTCTGACCACTGTGTCTCAAATTGTATCTGTTTTAATGAATCTATTGTTTTGTGAATGATTGTGTGTTGGTTTGTTGTTTCTAATGCAGGGGTTCCCAAACTTTTCAGCCTGCGACCTCCAAAATATTGGTGCCAAAGACTCGTGACCCCCACTGTCCCTTAAAGTGGTTTAATGATGGCTGTCTAACATGAGTCTGGTCCTGCTGGAGGTTTCTACCTGTTAAAAGGAAGTTTTTCCTCACCACTGTAACTAGCTAAATACTGCGATGTGCAATGCTCATGATGGATTAAGGTGGGGTCAGACTGAGTCTTACTCTGTCTTGGTGTTGGGTCTCTGTTCATAATTTGACATAGTGTGGTCTAGACCTCCTATGTTTGTAAAAGCGTCTTGAGATAACGTTTGTTGTGATTTGGCGCTATACAAATAAAGATTGATTGATTGATTGATTGATTAATGTGGCTTCATTTAGCTGGTCTGGAGAAAATCTGTGTTTCCTGTGCTGTTATGAATTATCCTGCTGCTACAGATGCTTTTGATAATTAACTGTTCACAAACCCTAAACTTAGGAGTCATCTGGCAACTAAGAAAGGCAGAAAACTTATTACATTTTCGATTTTCAAGGTTTTATTTCAAGTTAAGCGACTATTTTTGTCCATATTTTTTAACTGTAATGTGTAAAATGAACTAACTTTAGATAACCTTAGAAATAAAATCATTCTAGAAGACGTCTCACGACCTCCCATTTGTGTCTCGCGACTCCCCAGGGGGTCCCGACTCACACTTTGGGAACCCCTGTTCTAATGTATACCTGTGATCTCAACGACATTGGAAATGAGGGAAACCTCACAGCTTTTTGAGAATAAATAAAGGTTTTGAATTGAATTGAATTGAAACTGAACATTTTTATTGATTAATGAAAATGTTATGCTCATTTTATATTTGATGCCAGCAACAGCATTTGAAAAGTTGGGACAGGGACATGTCTGTAAAAGTTTGGAAACAGGGGGAGACCAGTGTCTGGAGTTCTAGGATTCCGGCTGCTAAACACTTCATAATCTCCTTGTTGTATTTTTCATTTCATAATGAGCCAAATGTTTTCAATGGGTGACAAGTCAGGACTGCAGGCGGGCCAGTTTAGCACCTGGTCTCTTTAACTACAGAGCCATGCTGTTGTAATACGTGCTGAATGTGGTTTGGCATTATCTTGCTGAAATATGTAAGGTCTTCTCTGAAGACGTCAGTGTCTGGATGGCAGCATATGTTGCTCCTGAACCTTTATATATTGTTCAGCATTAATGGAGCCTTCACAGATGTGGAAGCTGCCCATGCCATGGACACTTATGATCCCCATACCATCAGGGATGCTGGCTTTGAACCGTGTGCTGATAACAAGCAGAGTGGTCCCTCTCCTCTTTACAGTGGATTACAGTTTCCCACTTCACCTCAGTCCATCTTATATGGACCCAGAGAAGTCACCAGCATTTCTGGATCATGTTTATTTATGGTTTCATATTTGCATGATACACTTTTAACCTGAGTTTGTGGAAGCAACTACAAACTGTGTTCAAAGACAGTGGTTTATAGACATGATTATGAGCCTATGCAGTGATTTCCACTACAGAGTCATGTCTGTTTTAATGCAGGCCTGTGGGACATCCAGTATTAGTTTTTACGCCTTGTCCCTTTTTGTACGTAGATGTCTCCAGACTCTCTGAATCTTTTAATTATGTTGTGTACTGAAGATGAGGATCCCCAAATGATTTGCAGGTTCACACTTAGGACCATTTTTCTTAAACTGTTGAACAATTTGTTCGAACACTCTTACAGAGCGGTGAACCTCTTTCCATCTGTACTTCTGAGAGACTTAGCCTCTCTGAAATGCCCTTGTTACGCCCACTCATGTTAGAAAACCTGTTGCAAATTGACCTAATTAGTTTGGAGAAGTTTCCTGGTGTTTTTGCATCACACGACTTTTTCAGTGTTCAGTTAAGAACTCTTCTGAAACATGTTGCTGGCATCATATGAAATGTTTGATCTGTTGTCTTTGCACCTTTTTTCAAATGAACACAGGGTTTAAAACAATTTGCACGCCATCCAAAACTGTTTTTATAAACACTTTACACAACAAGAGTTGTGATGTACATGTATGTTAAATGCATTTTATTGTATCATATTGCAGGGGTTCCCAAAATTTTCAGCACGCGACCCCCAAAACATAGGTGCCAAAGACTTGTGACCCCCCACTGTCCCTCAAAGTGGTTAAATGTTGCTTCATGCTTCAAAATGAGTTTACCTACATGCACATGTGGTTGTGTTTCCTGTGCTGCTGTGAATTAACCTGCTGCTACTGATCCTTCTGTTAATGAACTGTTAGCTAACCCTAACCCAAACTTTAGGAGTCATCTGGCAACAAAGAAAGGCAGAAAACTAATGACATGTCCTTATTTGGAGGGTTTTATTTCAAATGTAACTATGATTTTTGTCTATATTTGTACAATGATGGGTAAAATAAGCAAATTTAGATTACTTAAAAACATCTGGAAGACATCTCGTGACCCCCCATTGGTGTCTTGTGACCCCCCAGGGGGTCCCGACCCACATTTTTGGAACCCCTGTCATATTGGACCATGTATCGTTTAGTCTTACTGAATGTTATTTGTTGTATTACAGTGTTTATGGGGAGGCCCATCTAAGGACAAGAGTTTCAAATCAAAGCAAAATCTATAAACTCTTTGTGCAGCTCATCAGTTTCAAACTCTGTGTTGGGATCAAATTACATCGTCTCCATCAGGGCCGGCCCGTGAGGTGAGGAAGAAAATTTGAATTTAAAAGGAAAAATAATATTGTTTTCTAATACAATCGGGGGTTAAATTGCGGAGTGATGCGAGTATACATTTAAAAGCTTGTGATTCACTTTTGGTTTTTAAAAAATGGTTTCCAAAGCAGTTTTTCAAATCTATTCATCTTTATGATTTACCTGTTTTTATTTGTTATCGTTGTTTTTCTTTACACTTTTGAAGCTGTTAGCTTAATTAGATAGAAAATGTAGGCTAGGCTTAAATAAGCATTTTACTTCTGCCTTCTCAGTCATCACTTCAAACCTGACTGTTGCTTTGTTTAAAGTGTCTGCACTGTGAAAATGAATAAATTCTACTACTATAACATTATATGTATTTTAAATTGTTGTTTTTTTCGCTGTATGTCAGTTGTCTTTCAGTATATATGTGATGTGATTGTTGGTTGAGTTGGTTATAATACAAGGGGCACCAGTTGAAATCTTGCCTTGGGCACCAAGTCAGCAAGAGCCGGCTCTGGTCTCCATCAAATAAGTTCAGTTCAGTTCAGTTAAAAATAAAGCCAAGGATCCTCCCCTCTTGCTTGTTAAACATCCTCAAACATGTGAGGTGTTTGAAGTTGTTTTGCAGCATGCAATATCATCCTCAAATGCGAGTTCAAGTTATGATGATTATTCATTTATTTCAGCCAAGAAAAGATATAAAAATAGAGAGTAAATTTGGAAGAAGAACTGTGATTGAGGCGGTTGTCAGAGCTGCAGAGGGAGCGGAGACGTTAGGAGAGGAAGCCGTGATCATCATCATCCATTAATCAGAGTATTTAAAAGGGACCCGCCGGACTCCCAGAAAAATGTCCAAATTAATACTCCGGCAGCAGCCAGCAGCCTGCCTCCCCTGCTAATGAGCAAAGGATGAGACTATTGATTTCTCCGACAGTGTGAGTGTGTGGAATTGTGAGTGTGTATTTGTGTGTGTGTGTGTGTGTGTGTGTGTGCAAAGCAGACAAAAACAAAACATACGTGGCATTGTCTCCTCACAGCTTTGTCTCTGTTATTACCTCAGATAGGCTGCCGGGTGCGAGGTACATCTTAATGAGGAACATGATGGGGATCCAGATGACGGAGCAGATGACCATGAGCCAGCCCATAACCATGGACCAGTTGGGGTAGGTGTAGTCCTCATAGGTCATCACCTTCCACTGGTACAGACTCAGACCTAGGATGCCCTGCATGGACGAGGGAAACCAGGGAAAGTATGTCAGAATCGGTCCTTTCTTATTCACCCCTGAGGTTTTACAAGTCAAGTACAGATCCACACGCGTCACAAACCGCCATCTGAGGTTGTGTTTACAGATTTTTAAAGAATGCTCATATTTTTTCAAAAGGAGTAGATATTTATCTCTCACAAAATGTGTCTCCTGCTGTAGGGGAACAGTTTAGAGTAAACATTGTTAAACGATGAGCTGTGTGACGCTGGAATGCAAATGTGTAAACAACCTGTTCAGCTATACAGATAAATATGTGCATGTTTTGCTGTAAGTTTGCAGAACTATAATAAATCATGCGATTGTAGCTATTTTTAAGAGCAGAAAGTTTATGTAGAAAATGACATAAAATCACTAGTTCCCTTCCTACTTAAGAAGTTTCTTTCCCAGGGAAACATCCTTTAAGTCTGGTGTCAGAGGGACGAGTTAGAGAGGAAAATACAAGTAAACCCAGTTCTGCAATCCAGCTTTATACTCCTCTGTAAACTGGCCATCCTTACACACCCGCCGTGACATACACTGGTACATGCTCATATACAAAACTCTCCTTGGACTGTCACCTCTGTATCTATGTAGCCTGTTACAACCTGCACCTTCCACTTACAACACATGTTCAGCTGACCTGATCCTGCTGAAAATCCCCAAAACACATTCAGTCATCAGTCAGTCATCATTTCAGTCTGCTGTGCCCAAAGACTGGAACAATTTACGGAAAGCTTTAAAACTGGTCCACTTCATTTCAAAATCAGCCTTCAGGAATTCTCTCATGGACACTCTTAAACACACCTGCACCTGCTTTTAATCCTTTTAACCCTGGACTCCTGCTGAAGCTGTTTGTTGTTTGCTCTGTTCTGTGCTGTCATGGTTAACTTGTCTTTTATGTTTTTACCCTTTGTGTTTGTTTCATTACTGTTATCCCTGACCCTTGACCCCTCAAAAGGCTGTGCCTTTTGCCAGGTCGTCACTGGAAATAAGAATTTGTTCTTAATGACCTACCTGGTTAAATAAAGGTTAAATTAGATTAAATACAATTTCCTGTGTCCGTTCTTTGATAATCAGATGTATAGCAAATACAGTAAGATGTGCTATCTGGGGTAAAAGCCTACAGGATGTGTTGCTCCTTATAACCACAGACTGTATAAGTAATGGACGTAGTATCTGTGACGTCACCCATCTGTTTCTGAGGTGCTGTTTTGAGGTCAATCATTGGCGGCGGCCATATTTGCTGCAGTCGAGCGATTGTGATGTAAAGAGGCGGGCTTTGAGCCTCCTAGCCAACGGCTACAGCTTTCCCGCCTGCCAATCAAGTCAGCTGTGCCTCTCATTGGAAGACTTGCAATCTCAATATCTTTGAAATTGCAGTGTTGTGAAAAAATTCACCCCCCGTACAGTGTGTGCTGATTGAGAAATGAGCTATCCAGACCATAGGCTGTATAAAATATGGACGTAGTATCCGTGACGTCACCCATCTGTTTCTGAAGCGCTGTTTTGAGGCAAATCGTCGGCGGCAGCCATATTGCTTCTGTCGAGTCAGTGTGATGTAAAGAGGCGGAGTTTGAGCCTCCTAGCCAACAGCTGCAGTGTTCCCACAGGCAGCTGTGCCTCTCATTGGAAGACTAGTAATCTTAATATCTTCGAAATTGCCGCTTTAGAAAAAATTCACCCCCCTCACAGTGAGAGGACATCGAGAAAGGAGCTATCCAGACTACACTCGTCTTTTGTACCAGGCTGTAAACATGTTTATTTCTGCTGTAAAGATCGCCTTTTTCCCCATTCATGTGGATGTGACTTTCGGTACTTCTGGAGCCAGCCTCAAGAGGATCCTCGATGAACTGCAGCTCTTAACACTTCCGCATTGGACTCATATTTCTAGACCAGAGGTTGCCGCTTGATCCAGACTACACTTGTTTTTTGTACCAGGCTGTAAACATGTTTATTTCTGCTGTAAAGGGCGTCTTCTTTGAATTGGTGTGTATGTGGTTTCCTGTTCTTCTGGAGCCAGCTCAAGTGGACCCTCGATGAACTGCAGTTTTTAGCACTTCTGCATTGGACTTTTTAGAATGGAGGTTGCCGCTTGCTTATAACACACCTGTAAGTGTTGCTTTATTTGGCCATTACTAATTAAAGAAAAATAATAATAATTGCCAGTCACAAGTGTGTGTTTAAATGGACTGTACGTATTCACTGCTCTTCTCCTCTTCTAACCACTCTTTCCTTCTTCTTTCTTTCCTTTAAGATAAACTAGTGCTGGTAAACATGAAACTTCACAAGAGCTCATTACAGTTGACAGAAAATCCCTTTATCACTCAGGGAAACAAACTCCTGCACAGCTCCTCCAAAGCTAGCATGCTGCTGACGTGTAACATCATTTCAGAAGTCATGTATCGCTAAATGAGTATCCTCTCTGCCTTCTTCAGATGCACCTCATCAAAGGTAAGATTGGAAATAATCACAAGTCTTAAAATACCAGCTCTGTAGTCTGATGTGGCTTCACTGCGTACATGTTTTCCCACACTAAACTCGGTCTGTTCAGAAGATTCATTTGTAATTACCTGAACTGAACTCAGCTAAAATCGAGTCCACTGCTCTACATAGAAGAGATGATAGATGACGGGAAAATGAGAACTTCATTTCTACTTTATGTGCAGCGCCAGCGAATGCAGAGAAGGGAGCTGAAAAGAAGTCTGTGTCCTCTCAGTTGGAATTTGGCTGAGAGAGATTACAATAAGATGAAGGGGGGAGCGAACAAATAGAAGGAGGAAAGACAGAAATCGATCAGCCTGAGGTTGTGCTCAATGAGGTCCCAGGAGAAAGCTGATGTCCCCCAGAGAGCAGCAGGATCACCATCCGGCCACAGCGCCGCTTCATTTGTCATCATCATCTCTGTTTCTGGAGCTTTTATTACAATTTCTAATATTACTGCCGGCCAGTTTCTGACATGTGCTAGAATTATCATATTCTGCTACACGGTACGACAGTATGTGACAAATGAGAGGCTGTTTTACAGAAAATATGTTCTCTGGAATTCAATGTATTTGTGTCTTCACAGCAGCTGTAATTACGTCACGCAAACAATTTGGCGGCTGTCATTTAAAAAAGCACAAACAACTTGAGTTGGCGGCAGAAAAAAAGAAGGAGTATTTTTCTGTTTTAGTGTAACAATAGCTATTTCCCTCTGGTTCCTTTCCAATCGCAAATCAATGAAGTTTGAAGACAGCAGTAAAAATGGAAACAGTTTAAGCTGCACATGTCGATGTCTGTCTGTCTGTGTGTGTGTGTGTGTGTGTCCATACAAGTGTGTGTGTTTGTGAGTGTCTGTGTGTGTGAAAGACAGGATGAGCAGAGCAAAATCAAACATACCGTCAGAATGGTTGGAGTCACAAAGGCCCAGCAGATCCTCCAGAATCGGTTGGGCTGAAAACCAATCATCATTTCAATGTCCTCACAAAATCTCTGCAGACCTGCAGAACAGAATAAAAATAAAAGAAGAGAAATTGGAAAAAAGGAGAGACAGAAGGAACACAGAGAGTGACCTGGGTTTAATAAGGTGTCTTAAAAAAGGAGAGGAGAATTCAAGCCATCCTCATGAGTGTGTGTGAGAGAGAGAGATAGAGAGAGATAGTATCAGTTTCTGTCGTCCCTGAGAGAAAGCGAGGGAGCAGATGGCTTCATTCCTCCGCTTTTATTGACGGATAACAGTGAGTGACATGAAGAGGCAGAGCCACACAATCATTTCAATATGTCACCTGTACTGATGCTCTGACAAACTGGAGGAGAGCGGCTTGCTTTGCTCCTTGGTAACAGCCTTCTGACACACACCTGAGCCCTCGGCTCCACGGGGGACTTGTGCATTACAACAGAGACACCTAGTGGTCACGGCTGGAATGACACTTTGTGCAGAGTGGAGAGGGAGGAGAGAACTTCTGTCCAATGAAACTGAGTTAGGATGTAAAAGGTGGTCTGTTTTACTGCTCTGTTTTAGACACTGATGAACACAATAACTGATATCCCAGAGGGATTTCCTGTTTTCATGCCTTAAAAGACTTGAATTCAGCGGTTTTAAAGAGAGTTTATGTCACAGGAAAGACAGTCTGGGTCACAAACTGGGGATGTTATTTAAAGGACCTGGCAGGGGTACACAGTTCTACTCTTGGACAGTGGGGGTCATGAGATGCCTTCCAAAAAAACATTTAAAAGCTATTTTAAACTACATATTTGATCAACTTATGTCAAAATATAAACAATAATAGCTTATAAACTTTAAATAACCTGGTGCAATTTTCAGAATCAGAATCAGAATCAGCTTTATTGGCCAAGTATGCTTGAACACACAAGGAATTTGACTTTATCCGTGCAATAACATACCTTATCTATTTATCAGATAGAGGTGTACATAGTGTGTCATATTTTATTTTATTTTATTTTATTTTATTTTATTTTATTTTATTTTATTCTATTCTATTTTATTTTATTTTATTTTATTTTATTTTATTCTATTTTATTTTATTTTATTTTATTTTATTTTATTTTATTTTATTCTATTTTATTTTATTCTATTTTATTTTATCTATTTTATTTTATTTTATTTTATTCTATTCTATTTTACCTTTATCATTGCTATTATTATTGTCATTATAATTTTTATCTGTTAGTACATTGTTGTATTCCCCTCTCCCGTGTTGTAAGCTGCTGTAACAAAAGAATTTCCCCCAGTGGGGGATCAATAAAGTATATCTTATCTTATCTTATAAAATCATGCAAAAAAGAAAAACTCATCAATGTTCTGCTTTTCTTTGTTGCCACTTGAGTCCTGAAGGGATTACTATAGATTAAAAGGTAAAACTGATGTCTATTCTATATTTTTGTACCTTATGTTGTAGACCACACTGTCTGTCTAAAATGTTGAAAATGTTCTATAAATAAAGTTGTAAAAAAGATAAAATCAGTAGATTAATTCACAGCAGCACAGGATATATAGCGACAGCTGCACATACAGTCTGTAAGCTAGTTTTCTGCAGACCAACTAGAAGAAGTTTCTCAGGATTTAAACCAGAATGAAACTCACAGATAAACACTGACTGTGCATCTGCTTATCAAATAGTCCTATCACTGCTCCAATCTTAACAGCCTTTTAAAAATATATTCCCTACCAGTCAAAAGTTTGGAAACACCTTCTCATTCAAGGGTTTGTATTTATTTTAATTATTGTAAACACTGTAGATTAATACTGAAGACATCAAAACTATGAAAGAACATATATGGAATTATTTAATGAACAAAAAAGTGTTAAACAAAGCAGAATATGTTTGATATTTTAGATTCTGTAAAGTAGCCCCCTTTTTTCCTTCATGACAGCTTTGCACACTCTTGGTATTCTCTCAGTCTGCTTCATGAAGTGGTCTCCTGGAATGGTTTCTAATGAACATGAGCCTTGTCAAGAGTTCATTTGTAGAATGACCTGCCTTCTTAATGTGTTTGAGACCATCAGTTGTGTTGTTCAGAGGTAGGGTTAGTACACAATGGATAGCCCTATTTGACGACTGTTGTAATGCAGATTATGACAAACCCAGATTATTTCATAGTTTTGATGTCTTCAGTATTAATCTACAATGCTGAAAATATTAAAATGAATAAAAACCATTGAATGAGAAGGTGTGTCCAAACTTTTGACTGGTAGTGTAGATGATATGCTTTGGTTATATGCTTGGTGCATTGTTTAACCACCTCAAGTTGCAGGGCTCTAGGACATGGTCTAATGGATGTTGAGTTTGGCAAACTTCTCATCACAACAAGTTAGGTAAGATACATGGGAGGTAAAAGAATAAGTCTTTAGAATAGTTAAACAAAGACAGCAGAGACATTGGATCAGTCAGGAGTAAAATTACTCATAACCCTCTTGAATGGAGTGACCTTGATCTTTCCCTCTGCTGCTGAATGGAAATCACAGCTCTTTAAAGCGAGCTGGATCTTATGGCTCCATCTCTTTCCAACAGCTATTATAAACAACTGCTTATTATCTCTTTTGCTTCAATTACTCGTATTCAGTGTTACAAAGTTCACCTAGGTTTTTATTCACACGTCTGCCTTGTGACGTGTGAAAACCTCACGATATCATTGTAAACAAAAGGGAAGTGTTTCTACTCCCTCTGTTTCTACAGAACATGTTGTTGATTGTCACTTTGCTATTAGCTGGATTTCTCACCTTGTCTGTTTTTATGAATAGCTATGAATAGTCTTAATATGTTTGTATATGTGAGACTTTAAATCATCAGGATGTTTACTTGTGTGTCCCTTGATGGAGGTTTTTTGTTGTGTTGGATGAGACTTACAAACACGATTCAATATTTGGTTATAGTTGGTTTTTAGGGATGCCTTGCTTGTCTTGTTTATTATGTCTGAAATATCGATAGATCATGCCTTCACTGCTGTTACTGTTTCTTTATTTACATTCTTCCTGAAGAACATCACTCTACAAGCCTCTGCTGACCTTTTAGGCAATTTTACATATTCTTATGTAAGTGTATTCTTTTTCTTCTAAGATGATTTTTATGTGTGGATATCCTAAAATAGATAGTGTTAATGTAGTCTGGAGAACTGGATTAGAAGTGCATTAGTGCCTCTAAATGGACTGGTGAAGAACAAGGGATAGGGATTTAAGTTTTGGCACTGACACTTGAGCTCAAACATTAAAAAACAGCACCAAGGCAGGATGGGTCTTTCCTTTTTTTGTGTTAAAATAAGAGACATTAAATCGCATCAGATCATTTGTTTAGCAGCAGTATATGTCACTAATATATATTATTAATAATAATAATAATAATAATAATCTTTATTTCTAAAGAACTTTTCTAAAAAAAAGTTACAAAGTGCTTCACAGAAAGACACAAAAATAAACAAAGAAAAAAATAAACTAATAAAATAATAATAGTAATAATAATAATAATTGTAAGGGCCATTTCAAGATGTTTGCGTGTGTGTGTGTGTGTGTGTGTAGGACATTAAGTTGTCCACTAGGGGTCTCCCCTGTTCAGTACACATGCATACTTAGGTAGGAACCTTTCTCCGAGGTATCAGGTGTTGCTAGACGTTGAGCACAAAAGTTTTTGACCGCAAACGTGCCGCAACGCCGGGACGCTGGCAAGGTGAAATGTGGAATAATTGCGTTTTATTGTTTTTGATGGACACTATGTTGGATTGGATTCTTGCATGTTGACACGAGTGGAGAAAAGACGGTGAACAATAAAACATCCGTAATTGCAACCAAAAGACGTCAGGAACTTATTTTCACAAGACACACGGGCAAGAGCGCGTCAATTATGTTTAAGCCATAGACTGTAAAAAATATGGACGTAGTATCCGTGACGTCACCCATCTGTTTCTGAAGAGCTGTTTTGAGACCAATCGGCTGCGGCAGCCATATTGCTTCTGTCGAGCCAGTGTGACGTAAAGAGGCGGGCTTTGAGCCTCCTAGCCAACAGCTGCAGTGTTCCCACAGGCAGCTGTGCCTCTCATTGGAAGACTGGTAATCTCAATATCTTCGAAATTGCCGAATTAGAAAAAAATTCACCCCCCTCACAGTGAGAGGACATCGAGAAATGAGCTATTCAGACTACACTCATCTTTTGTACCAGGCTGTAAACATGTTTATTAATGCTGTAAAGATCGTCTTTTCCCCATTCATGTGTACGTGACTTCCGGTACTTCCGGAGCCAGCCTCAAGCGGATCCTCGATGATCTGCAGCTTTTAACATTTCCGCATTGACTCATATTTTTAGACCGGAGGTTGCCGCTTGGTTTAAGCCCGTCTAGGCAGCCCCTCAGTGGCTTTAAGTTTTAGGCTTAGCCGCTACAATAATAATAATAATAATAATAATAATAATAATAATAATAATAATAATAATAATTAATTAATTAAAATGAAAACAAAAAAATAAAGGAGCTCCCAAGTACTAGAATGCACAATAAGACATCAAGAGCAGAATAACATGTTTACATATTTATGAAGACCTTTAAAAAAATAAAAAATGTTTTAAGAAGTGATTCAAAATTACAATATATGTTTGCTAATCTTTATACTGTGGAACAGACTAACATTACATCCCACAGTGGGCACTAGCAGAGCTTTAAGACTCTTTGGTGAAGGGTCATGAGCAGTTTTGAAAACTGTGTTTGAGTGAACAGCAAAAACTAAAGTTTTAGAAAGACACTGATGTCATTACTTGACTTTGCAGTTTGCTATTTTTGTTTTAATGTACCGTGCATGCACAAAGCTGGACGGCTAGCGGCTTAGTTGCATGTTTACAGGGAAAACTGGTTGTTGCAGGGGCATCAGGATACAAGATTAATAGTCTTTAATCCACCAGGCCAGACAAAGCTTTAAGAACACTGTTTGAAATTGCAGCTCACTCAAGAAGACGCTGAATACGCATACACACAATGTTCCTCTATGATTGACTTGACAGACTGATTACACTTTATCGCCACCTGCTGGCCTGGTATCCTCAGAGCTTTCACAACCATTTCTGCATTGACATAGGGACTGAAGGGTTTTTGCAGGAAGAACTTTGTGAATATTTAAGTTCTTGTGAAATGTTTAATATAAACAGAGATGCTCATAAAAAATGAGCAGTTTAAAAATTGAAGTACAAAGAACAGTAAGATGTCTGCAACAAACAATGCCAGAAAAAAAGAGGGGAATGTTTATCTTTTTTTCTCATAATGTGGAGTGATTTTAAAGGGCTTGCTTCTCTGTTATTCATGCTGCCTGTTACTGTATACATGACTTAAAACCACCACAAAATAGAGAGAGGGGACTGGGAGAGAGGAGGGTACAGATAGAGAGGCCCAGTACAGACAGGAACTCACCGTAGAGGTATGAAATCCCCAGCAGTTCAAAGATAGCGATGATGACCAATGAGTAGGAGGCTGCGAACGTGTCGACCAGCTGAAGCATGTACATCCCGTTCTGTGACAAACACACAAGACATCACAAAATCACAGAATGAAGGCTTTATCATATGATGACACCTATCAACTCACCTCTGACTCTTTCACTCATCCTCTGACAGATTATTATAAATGAAACGTTGGAATTTTCAGCTGTTTTTTTTTATTTTTTTTATTCAATTTATTTGTAAAGGGACCATGTACAATATTTGACATAAATGTCACCATCTGATGCATTGTACCAGATTTAGCTTAAAGCTAATTTACATCTGCAGTCCCTTGGCAGGTCACAATTAAAACATCACATTGTAATCAGTGGTTGCAGTGTTGAGCATCCTTTAGCGGATTTTTCAGTTTGGTTTTGAAGAGATTGAGAGATTCACAGTTCTTAATATCCTCTGGTAAGGTGTTCCACTGAGTTGTGGCTTTCACAGATAAAGCTGACTGCCCAAAGGCAGAACGGCCAAAGGGCACATTGCAATTTCTGTACGAAGAGATTCTTGTGGATTTAACGGAGTCCACTGAGCGAAAGTTGATAAACTGACGCAGTGGTTAAGCCATTTAAAATCTTATAAACAAGACACAAATTTGAAAACAATTTAAAATTCTCAAAGCTGAAAAGATGATGTTTCAGGTTTGTTTATACAGAGAGTGAAGTGGTTTAATGACCGTCTCCCCAGCCTGACCCCAGCATGTGATACAATATGACTGTGTTTTTCCCTCTACAGAGATCTGGGGGGATTTTAGTAAGACTTAGTCGCCCCTCTCACAGCCCCGGCTGTGTTTTGCATGCAGAAATCTGTTGGCGTATTCAGAGAAAGAGTCCGAGGCACGGGGAGAATGCTTTGGGGTTTTTTTTTTTTTCTTCTTTCTCTTTTTTTTCTTTCTTTTTTCTTCCTCTTCTTCCTCTTGTCTGCATATATATTTCTGGTTTGTGTCATGTTTGTCACAAACTGTGAAATATTAATGCAATTTATTCTTGCAGCAAAAGAAAAGAAAGAAAACATTTTTCTTCTGTGCTTGTGACTGTGTGCATGCGACCATCACCATCCCTCTTAGAACTCTGGCCTATCTTTTATTGACAGCTAATATCATGTTCTGTAAAAGAGGGCGTGCACACCTAGGAAAGTAAAAGAAAGATTACACAAAGATATACAAAGGGACAGGGAAAGAGAAGGAGCGAGAGACCTAAGACACTTAGATGAAGAGGGACCATCTCAGGCACGGGGAGAATGCTAAAGCATCTCTGTGGTGAGGTGTCTGTGTGTAAAAAGGTGTTTTTGGGGTCCGTCTCGTACCTCTGTGATCATGGGGAATCCCAGAACGAAGAAGCAGGCACAGCAGATCAGCGTGAAGAGAGGTTTGTGTTTCCTCAGGTATTTGGGGAACTCGTCAGACACGGAGGTTACGATGGTCTCGATGGTGGCAAACTGAGAGGGAGAAGAGGAAGAAGGAAGATTAGCCAGAGAAAAGAGGAAACATGTTTAGACATGTATGATGGATGATGTGAAAGGAAGGCAAGGAGATGCTGCTCCAACTGAACTAGGATGTGCCAACAAAATAGAGAAAAGAAAACGTCTTCATTTCAGCTTTTTTGACAGGTTAGCTGAAGAGAGACAGAAAATGCGGGGACTTGAGAGTTGGGGAAGACATGCAGCAAATTGTGGACTGGCCAGGAGTCGAACCAGCGACCTCTGCGACAAGGACTATAGACTCTACGTGGGGTGCCACCAGCCCCCCAATGTCATAATTTCAGACCTTAATTAGATCACAATGAATGTGTTAATGCTGACAGCTCTACTAAGCATAGACTGTCTGTGTTGCAGACAGTGCTGAGAGACCTGCAATACATGGAGTTGTAGTGCACTCTGCTGGGCAAACTACATGCTATCACCCTTTCTATAACATGTCATCATCATCACATCTTTCTGCATTACATGATCCGTACAAAATGACTTATCATAAAAGCTTATATTAAAAAATGATGGAGTACTGAAGTCCTGTGAGATGATTATTTTTATCATGTCTGCGCAAGTTATTATCCTGCATGAACAAATTATAATCTTAGAGGCACACAAGATAACTTGCATGCGCAGGAGCAACATTTTTTAATAGCTCTGCAGGAAATAAACACATCAATATATATGGACTCGCTGTAGATGCACATCTCTCATTCGATGAAGGAATAAAAGTTCTCTCAGACTCTGCAGGTAGAGCTTTAGGAGCAGTTATCAATAAAGTTAAACTATGTAGTGACCTCGGTTACAAGACGTACACACAGCTGTTTAAATCATGTGTCTGTCCGATTTCAGATTACTGTGCAGGAGTCTGGGGTTATTTTAAGCAATCTAAGTGTGAAGCAGTTCAGAACAGAGCTATGCGTTATTTTCTGGGTGTGCATAAAAATGCCCCCAAACTTGCATTGTATGGTGACATGGGATGGGAACCTTGTGACATACGGCATATGGGCGACATGGTGAGACTGTAGATTTATTAATATGCCAGACAACCGGCTAACTAAACAAATCTTCTACTGGGATTATTCTAACAGCTACACCTGGACCTCAGAGCTTGCGAAAATATTTGACAAGGTAGGTCTCCAATATATTTATAGAAACATGTTAACCTGTAGTGTGAGTCAGATTAAAACAAAACTATTTGACACTTACAAACACAAATGGTTAGAAGAAGTCCGGTGTAAGCCCAAACTAAGAACATATTGTCTGTTCAAAAAAATGTATCACCCAGAGCTTTACGTCACTCTTAACCTAACCAGAGCTCAGAGGTCTGTCTGTGCTCAGCTGAGATCTGGTATCCTTCCTCTGGCATTCAAAACAGGTCACTTCCACTCTGTTCCAGAGGAGGAGAGAAAGTGTTCCTTGTGTGATCTGGAGGAAGTTGAAAATGAAATGCACTTTTTATTCTACTGTCCTTCAGATCATGATCTCAGGTGCCTCCTTTTCAAGAAAATATCAGAAAACTGTCCTGATTTGTTTTGCATGTCCGATGAAGATCGACTTCAGTTCCTGTTTACTCACAAAGTGTTTCAGTTTGCTCAGTTTGTGTTAAATGCCGTTCAGCAGCGTAGGAGCACACTCTATGTCTGATTTAGTTGTTGTCACTGCCAAATGTCTGAAGTGTACCTCTGTGCTTTTGAATTACTTTAGGTCATTGTTGGACATGTGCAGTATTGTAACTGCTCTTCTTTCTTCTATTTTTATTTTTCTTCTGATGTTGTTGCTCCTATTTTGTTTTGTTTTGTAGTGTCTTGTAAGTCCATATGGGCTGGGCACCTTAAGGTGCACGACACAATGAATGATAAATAAACTAAACTAAACTATATGTGTCATGGTCATATCAGCTGTCCGGTAAATCAGTCAGGCTCTACAGCAAAGTGTGATCAGCTGTTTTCACCACAGAAATACTGAAAAGTCTTAATCAAGCCAGTTTGCAGCAGAAATGAAACTCTCAGCTGGAAAGCTTCAAGTCGTCAGGTTTAAAACATTCCATCAGAGCAGCTGCTGCAGTCAGAGCATCCAGTGTTGTGAGGTGTTTGCCTTCAGCTCAGCCAACAAACCCATTTCAGGGTAATTTCTGATAAAACAGATAAAATAAATAAGACCATTACCCTAATCCTGAGCAGGTAATGTTTGTGAACACATTGGGTTTCTGAATTTAGATGACAATCAGGAGACCTGACAGGTGGAGTCTGTGCAGAGATTAGCCAATCCAACAAGAAAGTAAAAGGGCCTCATAACCCAGAGGACAGCAGAGGATGAATATATAAACAAGCAAATAGAGGGAAGTTGGCATGGTGTGTGTTTGTGTGTGTGCATGCTGTAGAAACTCATTGGCACCGAACTATCTCTGCTCCACTCCTCGCCTTCCTCCTGAGCTCCCAGAACTAATTTCCCGTCAGCATCCCAAGCCTATTATCATCAGGCTGCTTTCTACAACAAAGCCACCATCAGCCCGCTCCTCAGAGCCGCCGCCGCTGCCAAAGCAAAGTAACATCTTCATTTACTGTTGCTGTTGACTCGTGTCTTAATGTGCCACTGTGCCCTCTGCTCCTCTGCTCGCCTCAGGAGCATCACGCTTGCACTTGGAGCAGTTAGTGTTTTATCTGCAATTGTTTGCTCAGGATTGTACCTGGAGGTGCTCTGGACTCTGGAAATGTTTGTTCACTGCAGTAACGTAAGGAATGCATCAGTGCAGTCACTCACACAATTAGAGTTTTTTGGAACTTGTGAATTGAGTCCAGCACTTAAAAGCTGCATTAGCGCCTTGAGGGCTTAGAAACAAGCTAATATTAAATGAGTTAAATGGAGCTTATTTCCCTGGTCATCAAACACACGGAGGCTCACCTTTGATTACATTTTTACAAAACTGAAATTTGGCTCTGAAGAGTTGAACTTCTTTCTCTCTTATGAGCTCTCAGGGGAAATATCTGCTTCTTTACCTGTTTTAATACTCTCTGTTATTTATGGGCTAACTTTGTTTGTGTCCTGTCACGGGGAAGGTAGTGTTCAGTTGGTTAATCAGAACCTTTTTGATTAACAGAGACTGCATGCTACTGAAAAACCAAGACTGATGAGTGATCAGAGTGTGTGGGAATAACAAAACAATGAGCTGAAAGGCACTAAAACAGACCGTATGGGAGAAGAGAAAAGCAGAGGATGGTGATATCTCTCTGTGGCTTTGTCGCTTTGCATTATACATACAATGCATGCATATTTGTCCCATTGTTAAGTTATACATATTTACTATCTTATCTTAACCCTCCTTTTATGTTCGTTTCTTGGGGACAGCAATAATATTCCTGGGTCAACTTGACCCGGGGCATATTTAATTACTCAAAAGTATCAGAACCCCAAAAAATCCCAATAAACGTTTTTAAAATCTCATTATTAACTCCATTACTAACCATTTAAATCAATATTTAGCACATTGGTGTACTTTAATTTTCACAGATCAAAGTTCAAAGAGGATAATTCACTCATTTTTTATGAAAATTCATGTTAAAACTTTTTATATGTACATTGGAAAGTGATTGGGGTGAAATATGTCACACAGTTGCAAAGAAACATTTAGCATTTGGCACTTCTGACCCCTTTTTAGCCTCCACTTTGACTCCTCGGTCAGGTTGACCCATCAACAGTATCTGTGTAATATAAACATGCAGGGGGGGGTTTCAAATGTGTGAAATGAACTGTTTTCATTTCATATGTTGTTTACGCTAATTAAGCCAAGTAGAAGAAGTTTTATAGCTAAAAAACACGTTCAACATTTCTTTTTGAATTTTTGAATTTTAAAATGGGTCAATTTGACCCGCAACATAACAGGAGGGTTAAAAAGTTCATAAATTAAGCTTTTCAATAATTTTTTCTTTAGCCAAGTATTTCAAAGTTAAGAAGACTGAAATGAATGTTGTTTTTAAAGCTGTACAGTTTTGTTGTTGGACTTTTTAGTGAGAGAAATAATTTATAACTGATAAGAAAGCATCAAAATAATCCTCTTTCTTTGCATTTAGGTATGTTTCCTGTGTTTCCATCTGTCTCTACACACTGTGCACTAAATGCTAAGTAATGCAAAATAAAATGGGACTGTGCAATCTTTTTATCTCTGAATGCCTGACTGTTGAATGCTGTGTGTGTCTCTTGTTTTTATTTATGTTTATTTGTGTCTACTGTTTTTATGATTTTGTATTTTCATTTTACTACTGTTCTTTTTAATGCATCTTTTTGCACTGAAATGGGTTGCACCTCAATTTCGTTGTACAATGACAATAAAGAAATATTCATTCATTCAGAAGCCAAAGATCTTTGATTGCACAGTTAAGATCCGGTATTCTTCCTCTTGAGGACAGTCGATTCAAAAATATCCCAGAAGGAAACAGACTCTGTGAGATGTGTGATTTCAATGAAGTGTACTTTACAAATTATTATGACCTCAGAGAGATTTTGTTTCAAGAAATTGCCTGTAAAAAGCCTGAAATATTGTCGTGGAGAGAGGTGCAAAAACTTAACTGGTTGTTTAATTCTAACATGTTTAAATTTGCTGATTTTGAATCAAAAGCCTAAAAAGGAGACAAGATAGTCTTTTTAAGTAGTGTGCATTTTTATTTGTATTATTTTCTTTTATTCTGTTATAATTTTCTCCCTCAGTTTCCTTTACAAGGAATGATCGTGCTGATCTGCTGCTACTGTATGAACCATCTGGACCTCTGAGGTCATCAGGTACTGGTCTGCTTTCAGTTCCTAGAGTCAGACTGAAACATGGTGAAGCAGCGTTTAGTCATTATGCACCACATATCTGAAACACACTCCCTGAAAGCTGCAGGTCTGCTCCAACTCTCACCTCTTTTAAATCAAAGACTAAGACATTTTTATTTGCCACTACCTTCCTATCTTAGCTCATTTTAAAAGATGTAAATGCAAATTTTAATTTAATTTTTTATATATTTGTAATTTTCCTTTTCTTTTCTGTTTTATCATATTTGTCATTTTAATTGTGCTCTTTTATGCTTGTCTGAATGTCTCCAATGCTTTTAATGTTTTAATGTAAAGCACATTGAGTTGCCCTCGTGTATGAAATGCACTATACAAATAAAGTTCCCTTGCCTTACCTTGTGCACTCTGACCCTGGACTGTGTGAATCTATGGTGTCTTGTAAGCCCATGCAGGCTGGGCATATGATTGTATGCATGACACAATAATAAAATAAAAACTTCAAACTTCTGTTTGTGTCTGCAACATTGCAGTGCCATCCAAAACACTCATATTAACACGCATTAATAAAGGTATACATATTCTTGCTGCACACTGCATGCTGCCTTACAGACATGAAACAGAAGTGAATCTGTGGCTCAGGTGTGTTTGATTATCATTTCAAGTGTTTCCAGTAAATAATGCAAAACAATGATCCACAGTTCACGCTGATATGTGCAAACACTGTTAGGAACTTGAAAGCTGGAGCCTCCTCACTCAATGTAGTGTACTTCAACTGAACTCAAACTTTGCATTACGTCAGTGTTGTTGTTATAAAACTTCAGGGTCAACTTCATTTCACTCAATCCAATCACACAGACCCCCTTCTGCTCCAGTACCCGGAGAGCTCCAGCACTTCAGCTGAAATCAGTCACAGTGGGTGGTGTGTATGGGTAATTATGCTAATTGGGTCAATGTTTGCAGCGTTTATACTTAGCTGGATGGCGCAACAAAAGTTGAGAGTGTACTTCAGAGCAAGCTGAAGTCAAGAGACTGTTGACGCCGACATAAAGATGATGGATGTTGTGGAAGTTTGGAGAAGTTCGGCTACAGAAACAGACAGTGTGCTTTTCTCTTCGATCTCTCTCATGGACTGAAAGACCACAGAATTTACTGACACATGACTCTGATCTTAGACTGAGCTTAGACTGATCTTAACTTTTAGACAGTAAGAATAATACTGATGTTATCATTCAATGAACTGACTGTAAATGAAAACCTGAATTGCTTGGAGTGACACAAGAAAGTTATCAGTGCATTTGAAGCTCCTCTGAGTATTTAAGCCTGTTAGCCAATTAGCTGGTTTTAAAACACACTTACAGTTTTGTTAAATCTCAGTTCATTAATCATCTTCACCTCTTGGATCATGCTGCTGCTCTGAGCTATGAATGTTGTACAATGAAACAGACATGGATGTGTAAAAGCTGTTGATGAGTATTGACAGGAGATTATGGAGATCTTCTGCCCCCTGGTGGCCAAACAGCATTTAAGGATTTGTTTTTTGTAACTTGTCTTATTCAGGTTCAGCAGTCTGGATTTAATGTAATCACACTTTGAAGACAAATACACTACCAATCAAAAGTTTGGAAACACCTTCTCATTCAAGGGTTTGTATTTATTTGAATTATTTGAAACACTGTAGATTAATACTGAAGACATCAAAACTATGAAAGAACATATATGGAATTATTTAATGAACCAAAAAGTGTTAAACAAAGCAGAATATGTTTTATATTTTAGATTCTGTAAAGTAGCCCCTTTTTTCCTTCATGACAGCTTTGCACACTCTTGGTATTCTCTCAGTCTGCTTCATGAAGTGGTCTCCTGGAATGGTTTCTAATGAACATGAGCCTTGTCAAGAGTTCATTTGTAGAATGACTTGCCTTCTTAATGTGTTTGAGACCATCAGTTGTGTTGTTCAGAGGTAGGGTTAGTACACAATGGATAGCCCTATTTGACTACTGTTGTAATCCAGATTATGGCAAAACCAGATTATTTCATAGTTTTGATGTCTTCAGTATTAATCTACAATGTTGGAAATAATTAAAATAAATAAAAACCATTGAATGAGAAGGTGTGTCCAAACTTTTGACTGGTAGTGTGTGTATTTATAATTCTGAGGAGTTTATCTGTAGGAGCTGAAATGTCTCTATATTGATCTGAATGTCAGATTGTGTCTCTAAAGCGAGCGCATGTGGAGATGTAAAACCACACATCATCCTTACTGTGGAAACCTTTCCTTGTTTTCATTGTCAGGACATATTATGCTCTTACGCACAGCTGAAACACACACATGCACACGCACGCACACAAACACACACTAAAGGAGCAGTGGTTACCATGGTATCCAGGCCAAGAGTCAGGAGCATGAGGAAGAAGATGATCGCCCAGAAAGGAGACAGGGGGAGTCTGGTCAGAGCCTCTGGGTACACCACGAACGCAATGCCTGGACCTGTCACACACAAACACACACAAAAACACACACACACACACACACGTGAATAAACATGCACACACTCTATGCTCACATCAGATCAAATGATTGAACTGTTTCAGGTGTGTGTCAGTGAGCAGTGTCGACCTGCTCCTGCTGCCGCATGCTGGTTTGCTATCTTACCTTCATCTGCCACCTTCTCTATCGGCACTTTCAACTCATGTGCCATGAAACCAATGACGGAGAAGATGACAAACCCAGCAAATATGCTGGTGGCACTGTTTGTACATGTCACTATAACAGTGTCCCTGCAGGGGAGAACGAGACAGAGAGAAGAAACAGAGGCTGAATGAGCACATAGAGAGTTCTGCAGTATTTTGACAAGTGTCAGATAAAAGGAAGACAGTTTTATACAATGCAGTAATTGCTGGTTTTTGCACATGGAAGAAAAATGTGTTATGGCGCCCTCTGGTGGTCGAAATGAATACTCTGCAAATAAATGGTTCTAGAAGATATCAGGCGGTTACAGAGAGTGTACACAAGGGGGCGCAGTTAACATTGTGAGGATATGTCTGCTATTTTATTCTCAGCATCCAAAGCCTGATGATAATAGGCTTGGGATGCTTTTTAATGCAATCTAGTACAATCACTTTATTTTATATCAATGCAGGCCTCTTGAATGATTCATGTGTGTGAAAATATCTCAACATACAGATAAGGTCCTGGAGTGTTGTCGGACTTTTATGGTTGAAATTGTTTACACGATTAACTCGAAACGTGATAGAGATCGGCAGGTGTTTTGGTTTAAATCGCGACCCTGTTAACTGGAGACTTTCAGCCGGATGCATCCCTCATAAACGTCTTTAGATGATCATTAAATATCTGATGAGGATATTTTGAAATCTTAATAAAAATTAAATTAGTTTGCATTCCCAGGAACTCCCTCTGTGTTTCAACAGCTTTGTAAACTCCACAAACACTGACACGTTCAGCTGAAGGTCTCCAGTTTACAGGGTCACTTTTAAAACCGGAACACCGGTAGAGACGATTCGCGGTGGGTTTAGAGAAGGCTACTGTTACAAAGCTGCTAAATCAAGAGAATCACAGCTTCTTCTTTTGAAAAGTACACACACATACAAAAAAGATAGAACAAATAAAAACTAATGAAAGAAAGAGAAATCAAGTGAATCACAGATGTGTGTGATGTTATTGTGGATGACGGGCCGAATAAAAACACTGCAGGTAATCTACCAATCAGACACGTTCAGCATTGCAGGCCCTGCCCCCCAAAAGTCCCGGGACCTTTGAGAAGTACTAACCCCCAAGCAGGGTCTTTTCAGGGGGGAGATTATCTACCCCTGAACTAATTTTTGGACCCTGGTTCCTCCGGTTGAAACGCTTGTAGTTCAGAGGTAAAGTCCCTAGTTCTGGGGTAAAGTTCCTCCGGTCGAAAACCGCCTTTAAACACAACTCATTATTACTCTTCTTTCTTCTCTGAGTTGTGGTGATACAAGAAAAAGTTGATTTTTATAAAACTGTTCTCTTTTGATGTATTATTTTAAAATGCAGCGTAAGCTTTCAGAACTCTACTTTCACCACACAGGGGTCAAAATGTTTGTGCATTCAGATGATCCTGAACAACCTTTTTTATGTTCTGTGAGTTAAGGGAGATGCAATGCGTTAGATGAGGGACAACCAAAGAAAGACTGAGCTGTCGGCTGCAAAGAGAGTCATTTATTAATGACATTTCTATCACACATACAGAGACATCTGCAGTGACACTTTGAATTGTCTGCCAGAAGAATAGTTTACCTTTTGTGTGTTTACCTGTAGCAGTTATTGTGAAACTTATTGTAGGAGGAGAGAGTGATGAGGCCTCCCCATGCAGCCGACAGAGAGAAGAAGATCTGAGTGGCTGCGTCTTTCCATACCTGAAGGAGGTGAGGGAGAGGAGATTGCAGATGAAGAGCAAACAGCAGGAAAGACATAACAGCCGGGTGATAACAAGCAGGCGTCAGGTACCTTTGCATCGCTCAGTTTCTCCCACTTTGGTGTGATAAAGTAAAGGATGCCATCGAAGGCACCGGGGAGGGTCACTCCTCTGATGAGCAGAATGACCAGCACCACGTAGGGAAATGTGGCTGTGAAATACACAACCTGAGCAGAGAGGAGACAAGAGAGGGGAAAATGAGAAAGACAGGGAGGTGAAGGGATGACAGCATAAGATGTTTAGAAAAGCAGTTCACTGGAACTCAGTCCTTCAAGACTTTTCCTCTTCACCTCGCTTTGCATTTAGTTTTCACTCATTCCTTCTTCACAGTGCACCGCGTCCATTTCACTTTGGTAGTTATTCGTCAACAAGCATCAATCCTAGACCCAATCATTACCAAAGAGCCAAACAAGTTTCATGGGAAGGACATTATTTTTCCTGCATGTGGAATAATTTGCATTCCCCTTCTCTCAAGCACCATGCATTCCTATGTTTGATGATAACTTAAAGTCCACTAAAGGAAAGTAGACGTGAAGTTCCTGAGAGTCTTTAATGAACAAAAAGTCAGAGTTGTTCTGCAGCTGCATGTCTTTAAATGTTGCAACAGTGCATGTTACATTCATGCCCAGTAGAGGGCAACATTGCACAAGAATTCAACCTGAATAAGCTCTTTCACAAACACTAATATGTTTCTGCATGTTCTCAGACCTTTATCAAGGGAGGGAGGGAAATTGAACTCCAGAGATTGAAGCCAATTTATGTCAGTGAAGAGTCAGATCTGGGAATAATGCAGGGAGAATAATCCTCCTTTCCCTCAATTTCAACAAGGTAACTTATTGCATGCATTGCATTTAAAATCTTACTGTTAAAAAAAGTTTAATTAACTTCGTCTATCATTTAAGGTGTCAGTATGTTAACAATCTGATTGAATTGATTTTCATTGTGCAGTTGTTCTGTGGACAGGTTGTAGAAAAAAGCCCAAATCCTTTCAGATTGAGTCAACGCTGCGTGGAGTTTGTAGATTACATCTTATATTATTAAATATTAAACTCCTGACTTGAAAAATTGAATTTAAAAGCTCAAAAGCTTGCATTCAAAGAAACAAGACAAGTTCTCAGATAACTTTGAAATAGGAGATTATATTGAAAATGACTGAATCTGTTTGTTTGTCAAGCTCAGAGGAAGATCCACAACGACACAACTTCTAACGACAGCAGGAGCTGCACAAAGTAAACATGACTTGTTCTTCTGTTCAGGACCAGCGAGGCTACCTTACACATGTCCCCGCTGCAGGGATCAGAACCTAAAGGGTTCCCTCTACAGCGGACCAGACGTGCAGACAGCAGAGGTCAGAGGTCAGAGAGTCACAGTGTGAGTTCTCTTACCTTTCCTGATGACTTGATTCCTTTGGCTAAAGAGGCGTAGACAATGAGCCAGGCCAGCATCAGACAGCCTGCCAGAGGCCACCGGATGTCTCCTGGGAATTCTATTCCTTTAGAGATGTGCAACACGTTGTACCTGCAGGAGGATCCAAACAGAAACTCAGTCTGAGCACAAAAACAAAACATTACACTGCACTAAAACTCTGTAGGTTAAATAAAGATCTGTACTCCAAAGATTCTTCATGCTATTTGGTCCTCCTTGTTTAAACTGACTCCCCTGGAGGTCTTATTTAATGTAATGAAGGATTCTTTCAGGGCTGCCACATTATTTTAACATGCATCACCACAAATAAACTGCAGTCAGTGATTTAAATTAAATCAGGTGTCAAGAGACTGCACGCCTAAATTGAATGGAAATCAGAAACCTTTTTTTGTGCTTTTTCAAACAGTGATACCTTTATTTCAAGGTCAGACTTTGCAACTCTTTAAAGATTTTTTCACGCCTTTCTGCAGAAGATCGTCTGGTAGAAATAATGTCAAATCAGGAGTTTTGGTCACTTTTTCGAAGGTTTTGTCATCTCTTTCCAGACCAAGTTTGAGTCTTGATCCTGCAAAACTCAATTTAAAGCAGTAAGCATTAACTATTCAACTCTTATTGTTATGAAGAGCCGAGTCTTAGTATCTTCAAACCATGTTCCTCTGACAGATAAGGCAGATTTGAAGGCCAAAATCATCTAACTCTCATATTTGTGGATTAAAGCAGAAATATTGGACTCTGAGCTGAAAACCAAACAGGACATGTTCATTTTCTTTTTATCTCACTGCTGTATTTATCAAGCACTCACTTGAAGTACTCCTCACTGGGGCTGACGTAGGTCTTGTTTCCGTCCACGGTCATGTTGATCAGTTTGCTCAGGTTTCCCACAGCGTTCGCGGACAGACAGAAAGAGGAGTTCTTGATGGAGGTGATGTTTCTGTCCCGCAGGATGCACGTGTCTGTTCCAATCAGAAACCAAAACACGTAAGAGGAGAGACCTGCAGAGAGCTGCTGTGGGACAGAGCTTACTGTCTGCTTTCCACACTGACAGTAGAACAGGAGTGAATGGACCGATGTGATCAGGAGAGACGGATGCAGGTCTGAAGACTGCAGCGAGGACCCTCAGTTAAAACTGTGTTAGAGTTATTTCTTTAGATGAACGGCCAGATTTTATAAAACTAAATATTTTTCAGTCTGTGATTACGTCAAGTTAGAAAACCAGTTTAGTTGTTGACTGCTCATTTTTAATGAAGATATGACAGGGGAAAAAACTCTCTTTTCTAAAAACATTATATATTATATATATAAGACAGTTTTTTAAAATGCACCCTGAATCTAAATGTAAACTATTTTCCACTCACAGTTTATTTTACTAATTAAAAAAAGTTAAATATTGACTGAAACTGCAACTAACTGGCCTCATATCCTTGTTTTTGACTATATTAAACAATGACTAAATCCCTCAGGGGCAGATACTTATGTCTGGGTTGCTGTAACAACTGAATTTCCCCCCCGGGGGATCAATAAAGTAATATCTTATCTTATCTTATGCACATTTTTTTACCTATATCTGGTTAAAAATATAATATAAAATATCAAAAACATAACCTGAACTTTTGACTGCAATGTGCCTGAAACAAAATTCAGGGATGCATTAATATAGTGGATTGAATTGGAATATTATTGAACACCAAGTTTACATAAAAGTGACATTTTGTGCAGCAGGAAGGTAATTTTTTATGGATTGGTGTTGCTTGAGAACTCCTGTCCTATAATAAACTCATACACTCATGTTGTATTTTAACCATTACTTTGAGGTTTTAATAAAATACTTTACTGTTATGTTTGTTTTAAATTAAGGATGGGGTTTTGGCGATAGAATTTCCATAGTATTTATTTTTTTTCAGGTCTTTTGTGATGTTTAAATAATACTAGTGCACCCCAGAATAAGCAGAAATGTGATGTCAACATTCTAATTCAGCAAGCTTAATTTGGTGAATTATTATTTTTCATTCTAATTTTAGATTAGCTTGCTATACTTTTTATAATAGAAATATCTTGTATTTATTTTTCTATTTCTAAGACTGATAGTCCCACAGACTGTAAAGTGAGCCTGCAGTGTCGCATAGCCACCACCAGGGGTCAGCCTCGAGCTCACCGCAGCACTGCAGCAGCTCAGCCAGTTTACAGTAAATTTGTCAAGCAAGCAGTTTTTGTGCTGAATTCACAGAATCTCTGGAGGCAAATATTACAAGAAATGAGCCGAATTTCGATATCTATTCGACGCACATCGACAACAAACAACTGCACGCACAATCTCTCCTCACAAAAACCAGATTTTATCTCCAGTTTCATTAAAAATTAGAGCAAGACAGACTGCTCCAGATGTGTGTTCCACATTCACGGGGTATAAAACACAATATTCTGACGTTATCACACAGGAGAAAAATCTGAATATGTCTCAGATACTCTTTCAAGGCTTAATATTTCAAACTGAGGGCCCTCCTGCACATTTCATCAGAATGAATCTCACAGATAAAGTGAAGTGTTGTGAATTTAAAGTGTTTCTGAGGGTGGAAACACTGCAGAGATCACAGGTCAGGATTCATTATACTGCAGGACACCTCAGCTGAGGGAGTCATGACGCATTGCGCAATGTGGAGAGAGAGAGAGAGAGAGAGAGAGGGGTACATTTACTGTGTGTGATAGTGTGTGTGTGTGTGTGGAGGTGTGTGTCTTACCTAACAGCAGCATGTCTTTGTCCTTACATTCCACCGTGTTCCAATCATTCCTACAGTTAGCCCATGGCAGTGAGCCCTTCAACGAAGCGAACAGGTAGTACAGTGTCCAGCACATTATAATATTATAGTATATGGCTATCAAGACAGATATTATCAACATGGCAATCCCGCAACCTAAAATAAATAAATGAGACGAAATATATAAATTACTCTTAAGAAAAGTGGAGAACTCGTAATGATAAAAATCAGCTTTATTTTTGAATTTGTTGGATTCTTTTATTGCTTGCTCAGTGGGGGCAGTTTACCTTGCAGAGCTGGGATGCATTTCCACACTGACACGGGGCCCTGGCTGGCAAACTGGCCCAGAGACACCTCCAGTAAAAAGATAGGGATCCCGGCAATGCCCAACATTGTCAGGTAGGGGATCAGAAAAGCTCCTGCAAGGGGAATCAAAGAGCAGGCTGCAGAGAGGCCGGAAAAACTAACAGACAAACACTTCTAATAAATATGACTGAAATCAGCACATATGTGGACTTGTGTCTGCTGACACTTTAACAACCAAAACACATCAATACACCTGGATTCACCATAAATATATCACTTTACTGTCAATAACTTTGATTATTATTATTATTATTATTATTATTATTAATAATAATAATAATAATAATAATAATAATAATAATAATAATAATAATAATAATAATAATGTTGAACTATCTCTATTCATTAATACCATATGTTGTGGATTTTTCAGCTTTTCTGGTGACATTAATATATTATTTCAGTGCAAATTTTGCTGATCTTTTCATTTTTCAAATGGAATAAACCACTTAACAAAAAAAAAATGTAAAAATATAATAATAGTAATATAAAAATAAATTATCTTAAGCATATAGCCTATTTTTTTTTTTTTTGGTATAACAATTTTAACCCATTTAAAGGTCTACAAAATTATCAGACACAAAAAACAAAGACCTGATTTAAACTCTGCAAATTCATATTTTTTGTGCAGTTTTTTATTTTTTTCGTTTCTCACATTCAAAAATTTCTGACTCAGTGCCATGAACAAAAAACTCTTACCTCCACCATTTTGGAAGGCAAGATAAGGAAACCTCCACACGTTGCCCAGTCCCACCGCATAGCCCACCATGGACAGAATAAAATCCAGTTTATTGGACCAGTTTCCTCTGGCCTTATTCTCATCTCCCTCCTCGTCATCATCTTCAGCCTGAGAGGAGAAAAACATCTCTTCATTTTCTAATAAGACAGGTTTAACCTATTTACACCAGAGTCCCATTAAAGCATTGAAATGTTGGGCAGAAAGCCTGGTCCTGAGGAAATATCATTTTCGGTGTATAGACAATGCAATGCAAAGAATACTGTTGAAATAAAAATCATTATTATGGTCTAGAAATTAGCTACCATACAGCAACATCAAGATACCTTTAATTATTGAGTCTTGAATGCATATTATCTGAGGATGAAACATGTATTTTTCTCAGTATTTCTCCACATTTTGCAGTTTCTCTGTTTATTTCGTTCTCGGTTGCAGCTCTCCACTGACTGTATATGCAACTCTTCTCCAGCTGCACTTAAAGAGACATTATTACCACCAAACCGGTCGAAATTACTAAATTCACATGCAATTAAAAAAAACAGCTAAGGGCCACATAAACATGGCTGCAAATACCAACAGAGATGCGTAATTACAGCTGCAGCAGAAGGTCTGTGCAAATTCATAAAAGACACTGCATGAATATTCAGAGAAAGACACAGCAGCATGCATGGGAATGTGTGTTTGCGTGTGTGTGGTTGTGCATGTGAGGGATGGGGAGTTCCCTCGCGGGGACTGGAGACAATCCGCAGTCTCGTGTAATACAGAGCTGTCCTATCAACCAGATAACACCTGGGCTTCTGGGCCATACCAAGTGTGAGTGCTGAGAGCAGGGAGCACCGAGAAATACCGCGAGAGTGTGATTATCTTAATCTCTAACCATTGTGTGTCTGTGAGCAAAGATCAGCCAAACAAAACCACAGAAACAGGATCCTTTCTTTTTCTTAAGACGAATAGTTTCATTAGGAGCTGATTCTCCCTCTGCACTGACTGCAGATCTAAAAATCACACTAATTATTAAATACCACCTCTGTTTTCATTCTCTTGTATTTTGCTGACACAAGCACATCTGAAAGTTTTGATGGCACATCAGATTGGTGCAGAGGGATCAGGGCATGATGCAGAGCAGGCACCAAAAAGCTCAAGATCCACCCAGAGTAGACAACTCCTCCCCCCAACTCATTCAGCTTTTTGAGGTCTGAGCTTTTTACGCACACAGTTACAGACACGTTCATTCAGCATGCTCAGGCCACAGCAGTAAAATATTCATTTTCACAAATTCACACTAGGGAACAAAATAACGACATCACTAAAGCCTCAGTTAGAAGAGGAAAATAACAATAACAAACATCCAGATCAGTTATGGCCTCTAAACGTTTACTCCTTACTGTGCGTAAAGCCCGAAGCATCCACTGATTCAGTTCTGAAGTTAGAAGGCAATAATTGAGCACTTTGCTCACAGCTTAAGTGAGGTAACAAAACAAAATCAGTGCTTGCATCACATTTATTCTTAAGGGGACACAAATCATGTGTCCGTCTCTCACTCCACCACACACCATCAGCACTGATCTACCCTGCACGATGATACATGTACATATACAATGCAACAATTCTCCAAGCAGAATTCCATGTTTCTATTTATTTTATTATTTAACTACTATTTATTTTAATGTAAAACTACCTCTGCAACTCACCACTGCACTTGTATCATATTTTTTTAGCCTGTACATATTAGTCATGCCTATTTGTTGTTGTTTTTGTATTTATAGCTGATGTTATTGTTATTATTTTTATTAGTATGTCTTATTCTTATGCCTTGTACAAAGAGAGCACAGTTTACCAAAGTCAAATTCCTTGTGTGTTCAAGCATACCTGGCCAATAAAGCTGATTCTGATTCTGATTCTGATTCTAAAACTCCCAGGGGTTTGCACCTTCCCCTGTCTGGAGCCCAGCAGGTTAATCCAGTCAGCTTTTTTTCATCACCATCACCATCCACCCCACACCTCCTGCCTCCAGCTCTTCCGTGAAGGAAACGGTTCATTTAGCTGACTTACCCCCGTCACGGTGCCGGGCTGAACAGACGTGTTCCCATCTGTTCCCAGTATGATGGTGGTCTGGCTCATAGCCGTCCAGTTGCCCACGGTGTTGTTCTGCTCCGTGGTGGCCCGGAGCGGGTCTCCACCATACGGGGCGGACCCCCCACGGGCTGATCCCACGGAATCCTTCCTAAAGGCCGAATTAGCGGCCACGGCTCCAGGAACCGGTGGAGGAGGGTTGTTTTTAAACGTCCCATACGCTTTACTGCTGTCCGGTTCTCCAGGTTTATTTTCCGTGGAACAAAAAGTTTTGCTCTCGTTGCAGGGGGGCGGCGGCTGGGGCGCCGGGTGGTGGTGAGGGGCGGGCGGGGGACACGCAGCAGTGTTGTCCGGTTTGTTTGTTGTAAGTCCCGCAGCTCCGTCTGGCTGCTGCGTGGGGATGTAGCCCGTTGGAGCGCTGGGCGGCTGTTTGGCCATGTTGCTCTGGTCAGAGAAATCCTGGAACATGGAGGGGACAAGATCAGACAGACAAAAAGCTGCAGGACGGCAGAAAGCGAGGAGAAGCAGAGAGGCTGCTGCAGCCCATATCTGATTTAGAACTAAAATGCTCTATTCTCTTTCTGCAGCATGGTCTGGGCTCTGGCTGCTCTATAGTTTCAGCTCACAGTCCACCGAGAGTGTGTCAGTGTGTGTATGTGTGTGTGTGGGTGTGCATGTTGGAGGGAGGGGGGTTGCTTTGCTTCTCCAGTTCTCGTTTTCTGCAAGATTCTTTAATTTTACGGCCCATTTCCCCCTCATGTCATTCAGCCACACACATCCACTGATTTTATGGGCAATAGACAAGCTGCTGCGGGTCTCTCGGCGTATAGCTCCGCGCTTTCCCCCGGCAGGCATGCGAGATCGCCGGCGTTTCAGCAGTGAGCGGACCCGGGGCAGAGGATTATAAATGACTCCCGAAAAATGTAGCCCTTAGGGGGGGTGGGAAAGAAACAGCAAAATGCCCCAGTTTCGAAAAATTAGGATGGGTAGTAATTCGAAAAAGCAGTTAATTGATTGTTAGGCCTGCTAAGTTGTATTGTTAATTAGAGAGAAAAATGCATCAGGCTGTAATCAGTTCTGTTTAAAAAGGAAACAAATTAATACTTAATGCAGAAACAAGTATGAGACTAAAATGAAGATGTATCCATGAATTGAAAAAAGTTTTAAAATCCCACAACACATGCTTCAGCAAGAAGAAAAACAGGCTTTTTGTTGACACTAAACTGGAGAAAGTTTGAAATGCAAGGATGTAGCTGCATTTCAGCACCTCGGACAGCGACAGTACCTCAACACGCCAAACTGCTGTTTAGAAAAAGTGTGAGATTAACAGGAAACAGCTCAGAATAAGTTCACAAAACAGATGAAACTGCAGGTTGGAAAAGTAAAGAAAATGTTTTGGGAACACTTACCATTCTGTCCAGAGCTCTGTTTGCCAGTCTGGGAAACAGCTGTAAAAAGACAAGGAGAGAACTGGAAGTGAACTACTTGTATCCGCGCAAAGCTCCAAGTGCAAAGCTCTTCTATACCTCCGCGAGGAAAGATCCCAGTTTGCGTCAGTGCCGAGCAAGGTGCCCTTCGCGTGACATTTTCTTGATAATAGGAGTTTGATAAATCATTGGCCTTGGATTCGGATTTTTAAAGGGACAACAGGAACTAAGACGACAGGAGAGCGTGTGTGCGTGCGTGGTTGGAGTGCGTTCTGTGGTTTACGCACGGTGCATGCGTGAGCACTGGACAGACTCTCTCCACGCTGATTAATACACTCGTCTCTAGGGAGATGTGTGATGCTCACACACACATGCACATACACATGGACGCATCCCATACGAGCACACACACACATACAGTTCGTTTGGGATGAAGATTGCTTCGTTTGGAGTATTATTTGAGAAGATCTAAAACACCAGAGACCATGTGGGACTAGATAGTGTTTGCACTGTGCTGAGTCGGGGTTCTCAGCTACAGTTTAGATTACAGTAGCCGCATGGAGAAGAAGTATCTGGAGTGGGAAAGACTATTTGCTTTCATGATAAACTTCGTATCTGTTCTTAACATTTAGGCCTGAAAATGCAGAAACTAGACTTTAGACTTGGAGGTCAAATTAGCTGATGTTCAGTTGTTATAAATCAAATATTCTGCTTTGTTTCATACATATTAATATGGGTTGAGTGTAGAAAGTTTGAAGTTTTAAAGTAAAATAATGGCAGAGAGGATGTGCTAAAAATGGTGTGAACTATAAATAGGTTTTCCGCTTGGCAGGTTTTACGCACGGCGCGTTTTTGGCTTCTATACGTTCCTTCGTGCGTCAGCGATGGGAGCAGTGATAAAGTTTTTTTGGAAAAGTGGGCGAGGTCTCTATAAAGCTACTCATTTGTTAAAGTCTTACGCAAGAAGGAGGTAGTTTTTTTCCTTAAATCACGTGTGTCAGGTTGAACTCCAGCCAACCACTGAAGCCTGGCCTGAGAGCAGTGACGGCTGAGGGGGGGGAATAAAGGCGCCATACTGGAGATTCTAAAACACTGCATTGCGCATACCACTGTACACCTCTCCACTTAAACAGATATGGCATATGGAAGTTTTTGCGTGTGCTGACTGATCTAAGATTAAAATAAACGTCTCTGTAATAATGAATAACTTAACTTCATCATTTTTTAATCTTTAGGCCTCCTTAAAGTGAATCCACGCACAGAAAGTGGAACATGAGCCAAGGACAAACCACAAAGCTGCACACAAACACACAAACCAAAGGGAGGGAATTGATTTCGTTTGAAACATCTCATCCAGACACTTTTTAGCAACGTTGAAATCTTTTTGCCTGACAAAGCGGAATAGCTTCAGGCCTCTGCTCTGATCGACTGCGTCACGCTGGTTGTACATTGGAAGCTGATGTCGACCTGACAGGCCAATTACAGATGTGTTAACGAAAAATAACCAGCTAAGCGCGTGCGTTGTTGCCAAGCAACTGCGTAGAATCAGAGTAAAAGAAAACGGTTTCTTATTGGTCGCGGGGAGGCAATAGAGCTGGACGGAGCACGTGGCAGATAGGCCCATAATAAAATAAAATAAAGTATTATGGCGAAATTTCTACGCAGCCTAAATAAAACAGATAAGACATGAAGTCTATTTAATTAATAGAGTTTTATTAGGTTAAAATATGAGGAATTTATCAGGCTAGTTTTGTGCCATTCAACCTTTCTTACAAAGATCAGGGGAACTGTCTCTCTTAAGATAAGATAAGATAAGATAAGATAAGATAAGATATTACTTTATTGATGGGGGGAATTCAGTTGTTACCGCAACCCAGACATAAGTACAATCAAGAAGAAGTTTCAATAAGAAAAATAGAATAAAATAAAATAAAATAAAATAAAATAAAAATTAAATAAAATAAGTAAAAATAAAAATAGATAAATAAAGCTAGAATACAATTTAGATATATACAATGTTACAATGGAATATAGATTAAATAGCAGTAATTACAAGCAGTATTAAAAATGTTTCAGTAGTGACAGGTTGACATGGTGTGATTATGGTTGGTAATGACAGATTAAGCAATAAATAAAAAAATAATACGGAATGCAATATGACCATGAGTTGTAGTTAGAATAATAATGTAATATAACATAATATAATATGGCAAAGATAATTATAATACAGTATATTATGCAATATAATGCCAGCAGCAGTCAAGAGAGAGAGAGTTCGGAATAAGGAATAACTAGAGGCCTAATATTCTAAAAAGTTGTATCTCGTACAAATTTTAAAGCTTTCAGCCTCTCATAAAAACCTCCAAAGCCTCTTTCAAGTTCTGATTTATTTAAACAAACTGAATAAATATGAATTAAAAGGTCGTTATCATATTTGCGCATGCTCATTAAAATGATGTCCTAAATGTAGATAATTTTTTGGACATCCCTGTCTTTAATTCTGGGGCTGATTTCGTGCTGTCTGAGGGGGGTCGACTCCTCCCCGGTGGGATCGGTGCAGCTCCTCCGGGACACGCGCACAGTCCCACTCGGGGGCCGGTCACTTGCTATTCACGCCGGGCTCCTCTGCTTGTAAATCTCCGTCCGCTCCAGATAAGAGGCTGGAGCGGAGTATTAGCCGCCGCCTTGACTTTAATTACATTGTCAACAGAGAATAATTGTAATTGATTTCTGCTCGTCTTCTGGAGTCCGCTGAACACAAGGACTACTACCACTGCAACACACCAGCACAGACACACACACACACACACACTCCTATCATGCAAACACATCTAGTTTTGATTCTCATGAGGATGTTCAGTGTCTCATTTTGCAGATCTTTGGATAGAGTTTAAGTTTTAAGTTTTCCTTCACCTTCATTTTAAAACACAGAGGCATGTAATTAAGGTTTTAGAGAATCAGCAGAACAACCTCACAGACAACATTTTTGTTTTTATCTCGACTTTATAAAATCTTTTTTGGTTTCCTCCTCTTAAGTATCGTTTTTCTGCTCGAGGTGTCTCTAAACTAACCCCCCTCGTGGAGTGGAGGGCTTTTTCGGTGTCTCCTCGTGCTCGTTAATTACATGAGCTCGTGTAATTAATTGATCACTCCCCCACTGTCTGCCTGAGTGATAAGAAGCCTCATCCAGCTGAAGCGCCTGGAAAGAACTGATTCAGTGGAGGAGGTCACACAGAGGCCCACAGCTCCCTTAATCATCAGCATCATCACCATCATCATCATCATCGTCATCATCATCGTCGTCATCACCATCATCGTCAGTATCAATCCTGACTGACAGAGCCTATTGAGCCTGTACAACTTAAGTCATACTTTTTGTGCCGTTCACGTGTCTTATTCTTTGTAGCTGTGGCCATTATAAAAATAATATGGTCATTTTTTAAAAACATATATAAGACATTATTTTAACTCCTCTACTTCTTTTGAAAAATGGAAAATAGTTGAGTAATTCATGTTGTAATTATTTTTGGTTTAATTGAAAGCATTGGCAGGGTTGTGAAAAATGATGCCTTTCATTATTATTATAATTATCATAATTATTTCTTTTTTTAACAATATGTTTATTGCATTTTTTAAACATTTTCACAGACACACAATTACAATTAAATAAATTCTAAGTTAAAAAAATATATACACATGCACATATATACACATCTATAAAATAAAATTATTATTTATTTATTTAATTTATATATTTTCTACAAATAAGCTAAGAGCATTGGTGCACCCAGAGGTGGGCAAGAGGGGTGATCACCCTCCTGGTCTCCTCAAGTCTTAAAAAACACCACAGTAGTATCCTCTCGGATGCCTCTGTTGTAGATAAAACATTACAGAGTCCTCTCAGGTGGCCCTCCAGTGGATTTAGTGTGATAACATGCCCTCTCAGATGCTTTCCCAATAGATTAAACATGATAAACTGCCCTGATTGTATAGGTTTGGTTGTTATGCAAGGTTTATGACTTACAGGAAAAAGGTGAGTGGTAAAAAACTATCTCAATTATGTAATCTCCAGGTAACCTACTGCCCAGGCCTAACTTTTACCAGCCCACCATTATTTTTGACATTATTTTGTGTAACTACTTAATGGCTACAGAACTCAAGGAGAGATGGGAAGCTAGAGCTTACAAAAGGGCCTCCAAATGCTTCCAGACAGCAGATCTTAATTTATCACAACTTTCTGTGTGCTGGTTCCTCATGGCTCACAGCAGGGGCCCCTTCTATTTTTTCAACCCTGCCCCTCAAACAGCCCGAGGACACCACTGGCTGAGAGACAAACATGCCTGCCTGCCTGTGGGACATTTCAATTAGTTGCGTATCATTTTATATGCCTTGGTGAATGAAAGGCTGTCTGTGAAACTATCTACATTATTATTATTATCTTTGTCCTATAAGAGGACGAATTAAACACTTTAAGAAAACAATCAGCACTTTCAGCTTTTTGAATTGAGCTTTTCTCAGTTGCATGTTGTACGCCTGTTTTTAAAGCCAAGACGTCAAATGATGATGATGACTTAGCATGGCCCTCCATGTCACTTCTTTCTTTCTTGTGCACTGGGCTTTAAAGTAACTGGGACCCTTCTGCATCCATTTTCAAGGTTCAGATGAACAGCTGTGTGACACTGTAGAAAAGGTGTTGGAGTTGATAGATGGGTGACCTACCCACAGCCTTTTTTCCAATCTAACAATATCTTTTCAATAAAACTACACAAACTAACCTTCAAACGTCAACGGTATGAAGGAAAACAGACTCTACCTTGCAGTGCTTCAGTCTGATATCAACTCAGACTACCTTAAGCTTCAATATGAGATGCTAAATGACATTTTCTGCATCTGTATGTTACGTAAAAAGGCCACGAGAGGATGGATTCCACAACTTAAGGCGAGATCACGTCACAGAGTCGTAAAATAGGAAATCAGTACATCAGGCCTTGAACTAGTTGAGTGGATTAATCTCAGCAATCCACGAAGAGCAAGATCAGACTGAAAACAAACTGTTTAGAAGAGCTGACAAGACATTTAAGACATAACCAAATTACAGTGGACAGTTGTCTTTCAAGCCAGCTTCAAGAAATGCGCAAATCTTTTTTTGATGGTATACTGCATGTCCCTTTTCTATGGCAGTACAACAGACCGTGTTGTAACAGCAGTAGAAATTAATTAAAGAGGTAACTGTCAAATCATCAGAGACAGGCAGCCAGTTTCACTGTCTGCTCCTCTTCCTCCTCCTCTTCCTCCTCACAGATGACTACACTCTTTTACAGAGTCCAGGATTCATCATCTCAGGACGAAGAGGAAGGAGAAAAATCTTTAATTGTAAGCAGAGCTGCTCAATGAAGTATGTAAAGAGTCTTCAGTCAGCCTTTCTTAAGCATAAATTCATTTTACATTGTCCCTGTAATCTCCCAGAAGATGGATGAGGCCTCAGGTGAGATCTCACAGAGCTTAAAGAAGCACAACAATGAGGAGAATGGAGAGAGAAATTTAAAGAGATACCTTTCTCGAAGTCCGTTTGTCCCGGTGTTCGTCTCTTTGCTGGCTCTTAAATCTGTCAGAGAAACATTCATAAAAGTGCAGCGTAACAGTGTGCAATCAAGTTCAAAGACATTTAATCATGTTCATGTTAAATAAAACACAAGAGGGAATCTCAAACAACAGTTGATTTTTATTACAAGGCACAGAAACAATCGAGCATGAACATCAGATACAGTTTTAATATCCTCCCTGTGCTGAGAATACATAAAAATGTGGGCTTGAAGTTACACCATGTGATGACGTTACTGCACGCTGTAAATCATCTTCTTGTCTCTGAGGTCAAAGGTGACCAGCAGTGCGCGAGGATCCCTCTTGTGTTTACGCACTGTGATCTTCCCTTGAAGCTCCTCCCCTAAAACAAAACAGAAGACGAAACACATTTAAAAAGTAAACAATAAAGTTACATTGAAGACTTTCCTTAAGAGTCCCTCCTTCCTGTTCTGTGTTTGACAGCTGATGAATGATCCCAGAGAATCAGCTGCTGTGAGGTTAAGCCAAAGACCCCCCCAAAAAAACATGGACGCAGTCTCAGTGACGTGATGGGGTCATCCCTATGTTCCCACAGCCCATTGGTCCCACATTTGTAGAACATTTTCAAAATTAAATTGTGTGTTCCTACATTTCTATTCAATTGAAGCCCTATCCTCCAACAAGATTTTTGGAAGCACTTTATACTGAATGAATGAATGAATGAATGAATGAATGAATGAATGAATGAGTAATTTTATTTCGATCAGCAGAAGCAGAAATCGTCACAATCACAATCATTACAAGAAAAAATAAAATAGGCTGATTGAAAAGGGTTCCAGTTGAAGCAGAGCTTCTACTGTAGATGCCGAAATGTGGGAACACAGGCACGCTCCCCTTAGTTAGGTCACCAACTGGCCTTACATGATCCCTCATACAGATGTATGCAGGAGTGAAGTCAGGAAACTCTTAACTGATGACGTTAAAAGTTTCAATAATTGATTTTCAAATGAATGTCCACATGAATAAAAAACGTATTGACAATAATTGAAGATGAACAGATTAATGAACAGTTGACCATCTCTTTAGAGCCTATATCTTCACTTTGAAGAAATCGCAAGACTTATGTCAGACTTCGATCAGCTGGAGAGAAACTAAAGAGGCTCTAAAAGCTGTTAAAACAATGATATGGGGGCGCTGGTGGCCTAGCGGTCTAAGCGCCCCACATACAGAGGCTATAGTCCTCGTCGCAGGGGTCGCCAGTTCGACTCTTTGCCGTGACCATGTCCTGCATGTCTTCCCCCACTTTCTACTCCCCACATTTCCTGTCTCTCTTCAGCTGTCCTATCATAAAGGCACAAAAAGCCCATTAAAAAAAAAAAATAAGACAATGATAGGAAAAATGAAGAAAGAGAAAAATGAGAGGAGTTGAGATCTACAAAGAAATCCAGTGCCTATTGATGTAGACCGTAAGACAGAAAGAACGTTTGTCTAAGTTTGTGGTCATGTAGTTTTCAAAGCTCCGGACCTCTGAAGGGAAAACACTCCCTCTTTTCTTCAGTGAGTCCAGTTTGTGAGCTGTATGAATTTAATGAGACTGAACACATGTTCACTTCTTTCAGTGTATCTTCAACTTTTCTTCCTTTACATCAAACTTTCAAATAACATCAACAGTAGTCCAAACAACCGCACACACACTGGCTCTGTGTGGTTCTAATAAACTGAAACGAGGAGCTGCTCATAAAAGTGTTCCTGCAGTCCTTCTGCTGCAGCACAGAGCTGCTGGGCTCAGGCCTCTGCAGTTTGAGCACAGAGACGCTGGTGCTTATAGAAATGATGACGCGTGTAACAGCGCTGTGGTTTAATGTATGTTAATCGGAAGTGTGAGTGTGTGTGTGTGTGTGTGTGAACGAATGCAGACCTGCAGAAATCTCCAGATGGCAGCGTGAGGAAGTGCGTTTACAGTACGATGCACGAGCAACCAGGAGGCCGGGAGAGGAGGCTGATGATTATGACGCATAATCACTCTGATTAACTTCACGTTTGACTGCTGGAGGTAAATGAATGTTTATCCACACGGCAAACAAGCATCCCCTCACCCCTAATATACAACCCCCCCCACACACACACACACTCAACCGCCTGCACCTCCTCTCCGCGCTACGCCTTCTTCATCGCTGGAGGTTACAGGAGGACGAGGAGAGAAATTGCTGACTGTGGGGCTTTTTTTCCGGCAAAGCTTCCGCCATCACCGCTGTCACGTCGGACTGGTTACCATGCCAACAGTGCTGTCACTGAGTCTTGGTTGCTGGCGCCACGCTCTGGGTCTGTCACTCCACTGCAGAGAGGGCAGACGGAGGCAGCATTTACACTGGCTGCTTCTTGAGAAACAGACACTGAGCACATATTGCAAAAACTAAGAGTCACAGTGAGCGACCTGTTTGACTTTTAGAGAGACACAACAGGTTTATTTGTTTGTTTTGTGCCAGAAAACTCTGCGTACACCTGTACAGGACAAGATCAGCTACAGGAAAGGCCTTGATTTTGTCCACAGGGATCTCCATGATCAACACAAAGTGAAAGGTACCCCCAGTATCTTTAAGAAAAGGGGTTTGTTAGGGAGGTGCTGAATCCCTAAATCCATATTTAGTAAAGACCTGAGGAGGAAACTTCTCAAACAGTATAACAAACCTTTATCAATAGAAACATTTGTTAAAAGGCGGAGCTCTGTCTCCAGAACTGACCAGGTTTATCAAATCCACTATGAGTTCTTAACTGGATATGAAACAGTCAGATTTAATACTGATGCTGTACCTCAAACCAACCAGGAGATCGATATGTCTGAGGTTATTTCTAACGCCTCTTACAGGCTCCAAATCTGAATTTGTAGCATGCAAACAAAGAAAGCCACTGTAAAACTTCTCTTTGCCAAAGAATCACAATACTATGAATGTTTATAACGGACAGAAAGACTAGATATCTCATAGGAGAGAAAGTATATACGCATACACAGGAGAGTGTAAGCAAAGCTAAAAGAAACTCCCATCAGCATATCCAGGATAATAATCCTTCATATTACATTCATTTTTGCTGGAAGGTAGGTCTAGAGAGCTGCTGTCATTCTAAACTATCCAGCCGACTTCAGATACACCAGACCAATCACAGTCCTTTATTTGGACATAGGGCGGCTTCTATAGGATAACGATACCAAGGTGGCAGCTTCTGCTGCAGGGAGGCCTGCTGACTCTGCTACTAAATGAACTTGATGATGTAGACCGGATAAGACCTGCTGTGTTTTTAAAGAGTCTCGAGATAGCATTTGTTGTGATTTGGTGCTATATAAATAAAGACTGATTGATTGTCTGTTTACATCAGTTGCTGCTCTGCTCTACATGACATGTGTTGCTCTAATTCAGTGGTGTCAAACGTGCGGCCCGCGGAACGACTTTGCAAAGTGAAAAAATTACAGAGAAGACATTAACTGCAATTTTTCAATAAAAGTAACAATTATTTTAAATTTTTTCCTCTGGGGGTCGATTCATTAAGACTTTTTAGAGCACTATAAGATGATCCACTAACTACTAACACTAGCACTACACCCCTGCATACAACACTGTCCAGCAAGCAAACTTCATGCTGGAGCTGAGGGGTCCAAAATAATCAACTTTACCTTGTTCGTTATTATAATCTATCTGTTCTTTTGCAGCAAACATTACACTCTGTGGTGAATGGGTAACCTGTGTGTTTGGTGTGTTCGCAGCAGGTTTCAGGGCTCAAAGAGTAAAATATTCGGCCCACTATGAGACTCATCATGGCAAAAATACAACAGCTGTTTTTGTAGAAAGATAGTTCATTAAATGTGAACATTTTCAGAATGTACTTGTCGTTATTTATAGGTTATTATGTTTTGATTTTACTGGTCCGGCCCACTTCAGATCAACTTGGGCTGTATGTGGCCCCTGAACTGAAATGAGTTTGACGCCCCTGCTCTAATTGGTTGTAGGTCTGTACAATCCTTTCCAGAGGCACTTCTGCATGAGGCCAGTTCTGATGATCTCTGGAAAACAGATCCAGACCCATTCACAACAAGGTGAATAGATGTGGTGACGCCAAGCTAGCAAAGAATGTGCAAAAATCAACACAAAATAAAAGTTACTCCCAGGTGTCGCTAATCAGTTTTAAAACAATTTTATGTGAAGATGCTAATTATATACATTCTCTTCCTAGTTCTATGTAGCCTTGCCTCAGCATAAACTAAATGTTATGTAAGATTTGTGCTGTCCTAAAATAATTAAGAGTTCTTGTGATGGATTTAACGACTGCATGCATGGCTCCTTAAGATCTGCAGGTCAGAGTAAAGGCTGCTTTTTAGGGCTGCATTGAGTTTCTAACCAAGCAGAACAGACACATTTCTGGCTCTCCTGTAAAACTACAAAGACAAAGTTCCAGGGACTGAGCATCAGATCTTTACTGTAGCCAACAGATAAATATGTTACTTCTTGGCGCTCACTCCATCACTGACTTAATGAAGTGGGTCAGCGGTCGACAGGATGGACGCTGGCCAACCACACTGTAACAGAAAAGGTCACTAACACACACACGCCTGGTTTAAACAGTCTGTATCACAACAATGGTGATCTCTGTCTATTTTGACTTGGTGTGTGTGGACTTGACTTATAGGTGGGTGATTGAGGAGCTAATTGGAGTAGCCAGTAGTTTCAGCTCCCTTCCCTTTGGTCTACACTTGCTCCAGATTTCAAGTGATGCTCAAGCAGATATCCAAACTGAAGGAAATGCAAACAGCCATCAAAGTTAGAAAACCAGCTTCACTGCAGAAACTACGGGGCATCCATTTCTGTGTTGCTCAAACATACAATTCCTTACATAAGAGGTCAAGTGAAAGCAACGGGACCTGGTGCTCGTGGGAGCCCCAGTCAATCTCAAGTTGGCGAAAGGCTGCTTAAGGTCAAAAGAATAATTGTTTGACCTTTGTTCAACTTTTGTTACAACTGACAGAAAAGAAGAAGCGTGGGACTCAACACTGTTTCCTGCAAACTGTCCAGATAATCCCTTATGTCTCAGGTTGAAGTATTAAAACGAACAAACTGAAACACCAACTGAATGTCTGTGCAGTCTCCGTGCGACTACAGCAGCTCTGCTGTAATCAGTCACACCAAACTCCCCATGGAGGAGGGCCTCGGTGCCTTCAGCAAACTGGCCACTCAGATGCTGGGAGAAAGAGTTAACCATGTGTGGAAATGAGCCGAGGAATGGAGCTGCGACGTCGTACATCAACATGCCAGTGTCATTAAGCACAAGCAGGCCTGCAGAAACAGCCTCTCTCAGCCCCAACGCAGCTTCTCTCCATGAAATTACACTGGAAACACACGGCTGGTGTTAGTGATTCATTTAAACTGTTGTCATTTCCATTTTTACCATTTAGCTCACGCTTCTACAGCGTTTGAAACACCATCAAGAAAGTGAAGACTAAGCTCAATCATTTTCACAGATAAACACCATGATTTCCTTTGATAGGGCAGGTTGGCTTTGACAGATCTGTTCTTGTAGATTTTATATGAAGCAAATTTGTGGAAATGGGTTTGCACCACTCAGCTCGTGCCAACATCCCTCTTACTCCCAGACTTACCACAAACTGACATCACAGATCTAATTAAAAATAAAGGCTTACAGTTGAAAAAGTCACCAATGGCTAACTAGCAAGTGCACTCAGTTCCTGCATGACAGGGTTTAACTCTCTACACAAGCAGGCGGCAACAGTCTGAATTTGTAGATGTGAGAAACACAAACACAAGTCATTCAGATCTCTATAAACATGGAGTGTCTTCTTCAAACCAAATCTATGTTAAATGCACATTATGGTCAGAGGAATGGGGAGGACAAAAAATATTGTGTCTCCACTGCCTGATTCTGATGCACAGATTCTGGCTTCACTGATGGCACCAGCGCAAGACACCAGTGCCGGTTGTGGGGATATTTGGACCTTACTCATGTACAACAGTGCAGATGGGGAGGAGACCAAGCTGCAGCCTCTGATGATGAAGAATGAAGCAATTGTGGGAGTCCTAAAAAACTGCAGTTCAAGAATGAAGAATGAAGAATGAAGAAATCTTTGTTGCCAAGTGAGCTTGCACACACAAGGTATTTGACGTGGTGAATGGAACACTGGTAATTAACAACAAGACATTAAGGACAATAAATGTAGAAACCTAAAAACTAACCTTAAAAATTCTAAGTAAAAATAAAAACACTATCTGTACAAAGAAAGGTATAGAAGTACTTTTAAGACATGAATAAGCTCACTTAGCTTAAGCCAGAGTGCAAATTTTAGTGGATGAATATATATTAAAAGTGTTCCTCAAGTGTCCACTTGAGCCTGTCTCCAAAAGCTCAGAGAGCCCCATTGACACCAATGTTGAAATGTTGACAGCAGCAAAATCAACAAGTTTTGCAGCCTGGTATCAAAAAAAGGAACAGTTCTGTTGTTAAAAGGTATTTTTTTTAGTTCTTTGACACTGTGCAGGGAGTGTATTTTAATATAATACACCCACTATGATTACATTAAGGCTCAGAGTTATGTAAAGATTTACATAATAAGGGGCCCTACTGATTGGTCTAACAGGCGAGTGCGTTGTGGCTAACAGCCCGCCTCAGCTCCATTTCTTTGCCTCTTGACCAAAAGTGATTGTGAAGTCAGCATTTTCAATACAACGCCCATCATCATTGGGCAATAAGCATCTTCAGAAACCAATGGGTGACTCCAATGAGACTACGGCTTTGTTTTGTACAATCTATGATGAAGAGGTGTTGTCCATCGTTATAATTTCATTATCATGCAGACGGACTTCCTGGTGTTGGCTGATGATAAACCACTAGCTTGTTGTATCAGGAATGTCAGGCCAAAAGTACACAAACCACTCCAGTGTTTCAAAGTGTGAGGACAACAAATGCAAGAGGATATACTGAGAGGTTGTATCACCAATCTGCAATAAGAAAGAGCCAAGCATATAAAATAATTTGGGTATATTCATGTAATCACAGCAGCATTTGGTTGAGGCACACAGATGCACATCTGACTTCCACCTCAGCCCCCTCCTCCACACTGCAGGGCTGCTCATGGTCACGTCTCAGTTGATTCTCTATGACATCCTCCTCCTTGCTTTAATTTACTGTACCTCTTGTTCTCCTTCTCAGACCTTTTCTGTTCACTGCAGAGACGCAGAGCAGATGGGTTGTATATCCCGAGTCTGAACACACAGCAGCACCAGCCCATGTTCTGAGTTACAGCTCTGAAGAACATGAAGCTTGGCTCACCGGCTTGCTTTCTGACAGCTCAAGGACCCTCAGAGTTCAAACCAGAGGGGGGGCGGAGAACAGGAGGATTTGTTAAAATTGAGCTTGGACAGGTGAGGGCTGAGGGGGTGGAGCAGCATCACTCTGGACTGAGGACAGAGGGTGTGAGTCATGGAAGTGGGTGGGAACACGCAGTATCAGGCTATCCAATGAAACATCTGAAAAGGACCTCTGCCCGAGTTTCAGATCCTCTGAGAGGCCTTAAGAGAAGGTAACCAGGCCACCGCTGCACCTCTGAGGATCATGGGACTTTCTTGCAACAGAAAAAGTGTGACCTCCTTTTTTTCGCTGGTGGACATTAGGCAGGTAAAAGTGTGAAAATGGACCCTCCTTCTCAATACCGGAGCTACACAAACACATCAGAGCATGACAAATGATTCGCTGTTTAATTTATTACGCTGCCAGCCGGGAGGATTTGCAGGGATGTTTTGTTCCAGCCTGCTGCGTGCCTTCTCTCTCTTCCGCCGGCACCTCCCACAGAAGCGCAGTCTCAGAGTTAATTACTGGTGCACTCGTACAAACACATCAAATAGGATTCAGTCTCTGCTGTGATAAATCACCACAGACAGAGTCAGTATTAAAAACAAACCACTGGATGTTTACGCCTGGCCCTCAGTGCAGCTGATCAGAGATGAAGGTGCTTCTCAGTCAACACCCAGGACGAGAGGCCAGTGTGTGTGTGTGTGTGTGTGTGTTTGTGTACGTGTGTCCGTGTGTTTTTAAGAGTTTTGTAATCTTCAAGGTGACTTTAGGAAGTTTTCTCTTACAGCCAGAAGTGAGTTTGGTAGAAAAACTATGCAAGTACTCTCGTGAATTTAAGGGTGTAGAAGGAGCTTTATATATGTGTGTGTGTGTGCGTGTGTGTGTCAGTGTGTGTGTGTGTGTGTGTGTGTGAGTGATTGTGTGTTGTAAAATACACCAAAGGAGCCTAGCGGGAAGCTGCTGAATGCTGTTAAAAACTCCATTTCTGGTTTACGGCCCCTGGAGGAGGCTCTGGGACTGTCAGGGTGCCGAGGTGGAGCGAGCACATCAATAACCTGCCTCTCACTCAAATACACACACACATACACACACACACAAACTTTCATTTTATTCTCCTTTCCAACTTTTGCTCCTCAGTCTGTTTGGTTCAGAGTAAAAAGCAAACATCCAGACTGATGGATCTTTATAGCATCAACGTGTGTTACAGATCGACGCTGCAAGATCGAAACCTGATCGTTCTGACAGGAACATGTGTGTGCGTCTGTGTGTTTGTGTGTCTTGGCTAATACTGTAATATGTCACTCTGCCCTGCAGTAGCCCCCAAGAGGCCAGATGCTCTGCTTACTGTGGAATCAGCTCAAGGATAAAAAAAGAAGAGGGGAAAGACGAATGGTTTTCAGCTGTGTGTGAGAGAGTTGAATTTTATAGGAAGGTATTAGATACACCAAGAGACCTGCACCTGTTATTTAGAAGGACAAGACATTAAGAGGCAGTCATGTTCTTTGCACTGCATAAAGAGCATGCTCAATTCTATCATTAGACTCTCTGGTGCAGTAACTAGTCGTGTTTCTAGTTGCTTTTCAAATGCAATAGCAGCATACAAAAAATTCTGAAATTTAAAAAGGACCCATAACTTCTCATCAAGCCGACAACTGTATAAGATAAATCATCTGACTCTGCAGCAAGGTTGCACCTACGTCAGAACAGTTGCATCCAGGGAGGAAGAATATCTCGTACACGCACGATGGCTGATTATCATCCAGGTGTGTGCTTCCTGTCTTGGAAATACTCGCACTCTCTCATCATGGGCAACATGAGACCTCTGGCTAATAAGATGGACGAGCTAACAGGACTAGCCAGGAGTCAGACGGGGTTTCAGGAATGCAGCATGGTGTGCTTCACGGAAACATTGCTGCATCAGGATATTCTAGATCACAACGTCTCCATTGACGGCTTCCAGACTGTCCGGGCAGACCGGGGTAGCACCGAGAGCGCTGTGGGCCTCCGACCATATTATCTGCATCCCCCCTCTGCCAACCCAACTACGGCGTCCAACGTTCTCAACGTTGCCATAGCCAGACTCCAGACAGACCACCAGTGTGCCCTCTTCTTGATCTCCAGGGACTTCATGTATTTATTTTCTACAGAGCTTATTATTGTATTTGTATAAATTATTTTGGATAGAGCAACTGTAATGACAGAGACTTGGTGAGTCTGTGATGAGGAGAAGTGATGCTTTAAAAGCAAGCTGCAGCAGATCAAACAAAAAGACATTTTGTGTTGATTTTTCTTATGATCCATCACCTATTTGATATTTTCTTTATGAACTACTCACACAGAGGTTCAGGTAAAAACAAACAGAGAACACAGGCGGACATTATGCACCTGATACTCAGAACAAATCCGTCTTTGTTTCTGCTCGTTCATACTCCTGAGCTGTGTTAGCATACTGTCGTCCTCAGCTCTCAGATTCAGCCGTGTTTATCTGACCCAGCGGAGCACGGAGCCTGCGATAGCGTTCGAGCAGCGTCAGAGGGTTTGACGCTCTTATCGCCTCGACTGCTGCCGGCTGGAGCTGAGCGTGGCTAAGGGCTGCCTGACATGCAGCGCCTTCGTCCCTCTGCAGGTCATTTATTACAGTAAACTCCATCTAATATCTGGTCAGTGAGTGGACAGCCGGTCCCCAGAGGCTCATCAATCCTCACATCAGCTGACACGTTGGCGATTCCCATTATGATAAGGCACAGGGGAAGGCCAGAGCATGGAGCAGTTTAAACACTGCATCATTTCACAAAAGATGGGTAAGGAGGGAGCATGGTGTGAAGAAAAGTGAAAATAAGTCATGAGGTGAATGAAAACTAATTATAATTTTACTGTGATCAAAGATTCAGAACTCCAGATCTTATTAAAACAGAGCTTTGACCTATATTTACTCAGATGATTCAAAACTAGAGTCTATTTTATTCATTTAATTAGTTTATTTGGGGGATTTCATGTCTTTACTCAGAGGATAGGTCAGTGGATAGAGCTGGAAACCAGGAGGGAGAGTGGGGAGCTACTTGTTGGAATCAAACCTGGGCCTGATGCAAACTCATTTTTCAAACTTAATTTTATTTCTGTAACTACAAACTTTTAATTTCTTTTAACTAACTGAGTTTTAAGGAATTTTTTAAAACTAATTTTACTTGGATTTTAAAATATTTTATATTTTAATGCGTATGTTTGTTTAATGTCATATTCTAAATTAGTTATTTTCGGACAAGGTATGGCGTCATGGAATTAACCTGATATTGGATCTACAATTAGATGTTGGGCATACAGGCACCCTGGGGGGGTGTCAAGAGGTCTGAGCCAGCTTCAGGCTGCAACTCGTCCCAGAAAAGACTCAATGTGTGAGTCTTAATCCTTGGGATGAAGTTCTGAGATGAATGGAATGATTAAAAGTTCATCTTTTGAGCTCAGTTGTGATTCTGTGTCCAGCGGGACAGTAAGACTCTGCAAGTTACTGACTTCAGAGCAGCGAAGGGGGCTGATTATTTAGAATAATCCCTCCTAATTTAAATAAATAATAAGACCCAACACTATTTACTATGTATGTTAAGTTACATAAGTACAGAGAGAGAGAGAGTAGATAAAACATAACTGTCTGCATATCAAATTTTAATGTTTGAAGTGTTTGCTGTATGTTTTTTTGTTGATTGTTACTGTTCTGCTTTTTGTTTTGAACTCTGTAAAGAACTTTGAATTGCTCTTGAATGAATGGTGCTTTATAAATAAACTTGCCTTGCTTTGGGCCGCCCACTTGAGGACTACAGCCTCTGTGCATGGGGTGTGCGACTGAACCACTTGGTCACCCCTAAAGTCTGTCTTATGTTGTTTAAATGTCTATTTATACAGACAGGTTTGCTGAAAGTGTGAATTTTAGTTCTGAAACATTCTCTGTGTTTTGCTCGGTACTCTCACTACAGTTTAATTTACTCACCAGGTAGAAAACAAACATACTGAACTTCACAACAGTTGTACCTGGGCGATCCTAACTTCAGATTAACTGAGGACAAAGCAAAGCACCATATCCTGACGTGTTTGAACACGCAGAAACGTATTTCCCTCCGCCACGCCTCACAGAGAGCTGCCCCGCAGAGTAAACTTTAATCTGCTGAAACAGCGTTTCCACAAACATCTCACTGGTCAGTAACAAAGCGCTCGTCTTGTAGCGTGTCATGATTCAGAGGCCCGCGACGGGCTATCAGATGAAGTTTTACATGCTGTCTCTGATGGCTGAATGTGATTTGTTTTGATCCCTCTCTGTCTCACGGGGTGACAGATAACGGGTGTCAACCAGCCTGACTACATCTCCACCACAGACAGATTGCCTGCCGCAGCTCGCTGTGACGCACGGCCAGGTCCACGAGAGGAAAATAAACGGATGTAAAACTGAAGAGGATTCGGAACTTTACTGGTCTAGTGAGCTCCTCTGTGCATAAAACACATGTACATGACATGTAAATACCACTGTTGTCCCCAGTGGCAGATCATGTCTTCCAGCTACAGTTGACTCACACTGTCCTGCTCTACTCTGGGAATCTGTGTTCAGGTCAGGAGTGACCCAGCACTTGGTACTTTGGTCATTATTGTGGTGATGTTAATTGTTGATGATGATAATGGAAGGTCTTAAATTGGTTGGTTGCTCATTGTAGATGTTCCTTATTTTGAAAAAAAAAATTAAAAAAATCCTTAATTACTTTTGTGCATTGCCTTTACACTGCTTGGCAGTACCTGCACCCACATTTACTTGAAGCACTTTGTTACTCTTACTGATCTTGTTTCCTCTTGTCTAGATCTTTGCTTGTGTTGTTCTTGTTCTCGTATGTACGTCGCTTTGGATAAAAGCGTCTGCTAAATGACATTGTAACATTGTAACATGTAAATACAAACCTACAGTGTGGCCTACTGTGCTGTGTGTGTGTTCACTGACCTGCTTGGACAGAGAAAGGCTTCTCCAGGAGGAAGACTGTCTGTTTCCAGTGAGTCTTTGTGACCTCAGGACCCGTGGAGAACATCACCTGATAAGAAGTGAAAGACAAATCTTAGCTGGTGCTCTTATTTCTCTCTGAAGAGTGAGGAAAATTAGTGTTGTAAGGTCTACTTACTCCAATGTTTAACTCTGTACTACTTAAAAACCAATACTGGGTATGTTTCAGTGTAATATACATAAAAACAAAAGCATTAGCCTTACTGTATACCTATGGGAAACTATGCTAAACACATTCATATCATTTATTGTTGTACAGGAAAGTAACCAAAGAGGATAACATAAGAAAGTAGACAGAAACAAACCTAGAATTACCTTAATGATGGTCTTGAAATATTCTTAATATCTAAATCAAGACTCACTGAAAAACCGTTCAATAAAAACGTATCATATTTCACTAAAAGCACAGTGCACTGTATCTATTAAGCAACTGCATAATCTTACGTTACATTGTTTTAGCCTTATCCTAGTAAAGGTGGAGATTTACTGGCCCATCCACTGCATGCAGTGCGAGTCTCAGGTAAAATAGGAAGTGCAATCAAAAGGCATGTCTGTGCTGCTCACAGAGCTTGGCATCGGCGTTTCCAGCCGGCCGGCTCTGCTGGGTAAGTGCTTATATCAGCAGTCGGCTAGGACGCCCGTCGATCGCCAGTGAACGCCTCGGGGAGGAGGAACACGCTAAAGCGTGAACATAATTGAGTTTCCGTTAAATGGCTTGGCTGTTGCCGGTGCTGCTTACCTTGTTGCTGCAGCCTTTGTCAAAGAAAATGTCAAAGTAGCCGACAATTGCCTGCAATGAAATATGAGGGTCGTGTTAGAATGTGACAGCACAATAAACCCCTGGATTTGTTTGACTACACTGCAGAGCTGAGAGAGAGAGAGAGAGAGGCAGGAGGCAGAACATGGATCAGCGTTTTAATGAGCTTAATGAAAACAGTGAGATGCTGTGTTCAGGAGCAAGGCAGTAAAAAACAGACTGGGACAAAATACACTAATCAAACATTTACAGTCACCTTTACAGAGCTCCTTTAAAGGAGAAAACATCTTAATTCTCTCGCCATGCTTACCATGTCATTGTTTAAATGTGTGTGTGTGTGTGTTGTCTGAAGTGTTTTATCCACCCTGTTACACCCTGACTCAGTGGATCATCTAAAAACTGCATTTCCTCCAGCCCTCCTTCCTTCTCCAAACCAAACTGAGTTTCATGTTCAGGCTGAGTCAACAGCAGCTCCCACACGCTCCCCCTCACCTCATCTGGGGCACTTGTCACAGGAAAAAGAAATAAATTATGGGGCAGCCCCCCGAACAACATCGAGGCAATTCTGCTGACAATAAAAAGAGAAATCAGCTCGGTACATTAAATTAGCAATGGTGGCTATTTTGTTGACAGCACTTTGGAAACACTCAGCATAGAGGAGGAAAATAAACTGTTTTTTTTTTTATCTTAATAACATGAATGTTTGATCTACTGAAAAATGCAAGAGAGGGGAAAGAAAATTAAGTGACAAAACTCTGCTCCAAGGGAATCCATCGTTATTCTGATTTGACTTTGTGAGAATAAATAAGATAATGAACAAGCAGGTCAAATATCTGTTTAAGCTTTTTTAAGTCTTAGTCAGGATAAAAATGATGCTCTGTCTTTTCCTGCAGTCTGGAAGTTGAATTCTCAAAACCAGCACAGAAGAGTCGGTCCTTCTGTAAAGATATGCTCTCTGCTTCCATGGATTTACAGACCTCTAAACACTACTGACTGAAAACCAATTCACAAATCTTAAACAAACTGAGGGAAAGTCCAGGGCCAGAGTGCCTGTAGGTGACCGTCGTTAGATATGTGAGGTAAAAAAGCACCCCCCGGGCTTGTTTTCCTCCCATCTCTCCCCCCACTGGAGGAAGAGAGGCACTCTATCAATCTCAGGCGTGCACTTGTAGTGGCAATGATGCAGAACTAATAGCTTTTAATCCTGACGCAGCTGACAACTTGGAGGCCAGCTCTCTGAGACAAAGAAGAGCCGAATCAATGCGAGAGAGGGGAAGGGGAAAACGGGAGGCAGAAGAGGGGAAAGGAGGAGAAAGGGAGAGGAAGATACAGGGGAAAGGAGGAAAGAGGCTGATGAGGGGAGAGCTGATTAAAATGATGTGATATCTGGAGAGGGTGCTTCTTTTTTTTCCATCTTTTTATCGTTTTTTTTTTCCACTAAAGAACCTAAATTTGGAGCCATCTGTTCAAAAGAGCCCAAAGTGTACTTAACTGTACACTTGTACTCATATACTGCCAGAGAGAGTTTGTATTCATCAAGCATCTGTATACAGTACACACAAAGATACACAGATGCAGACTTGATAAAGTGGATGCTGTCAGCATCTGTGTTCAACACTCTCCCTGCACCGAGCCTTCAATCAACCTTTATCGACTGAGACAGGCAGGGGCGGCACTGCTAGCTCACAGCTAAACCTCCAGAAAAGAACCCAAAGTGGATAAAAGAGCATGTCAACCCAATGCAATTATGGCTTTTAATGAACGCTACAAAGACGCTCGGTGCTGAGGTAATTAGGAAATTAGCCGTAATTACTCGTCAGGCAGAGCGGATTCACCTCTCTCAGTCAGAGAGGCAGAGATCATCCTGAGCGCGCCGCGCCGATGACAACGCCTCGTAAGCGAGATTGATTGTCACTTCTGCGTTGAGCAACTTTCACACCGCAAGGAGACGGGCAACTTCAAATTTAGGCCAGAGAGTGAAACTTGAAGATAGAGAAGCTCAGTGACTCTGACTCATTGCAATCATATCTGACAGACGAAGAGGGGATGTAATTACCTGGTGCTTTAAGTGTGCAAAAGCTGCATGATGGGTAATAAGGATCTCAGTGACTCACACCTGATATGGACTCAAGCTGATCAGAGACTTTAAAGGTGACATATCATGCAAAATCAACTTTTTACTGGTTCTCTACCTGAAATTTGTTTCCCTGGCATGTCTACAAACTCCACAAAAATGAAAAAAATCCATTCTGCCCCTGTTCTGATTTCTCCACCTTTCTGTAATCGGTGTGAAACGAGCCGTTTCAGACTTCCGTGTTTTTGTTACTTCACAACAATATCCGGTCTGTCACGGAGTCAGAGCTCGGAGCTTGTTCAGCCCATAGACTGTATAAAATAATACTGAATCCCTCCTCCGTTTTTCATTACCTGCACACATGTGTGCTAACAAGGAGCTTAGGAGGGAGGCATGCTAGTTGTAGGCTGTCTTAATAAACACAAAGGTCGGTTTTACTCTCCACGTCTGCAGATTTGAAGATCTAGTGGATGATTTTTATTTTTCATGGAAAAGTGCTAGCGCTAGTTAGCATAGCCACATGTCGTAGCTGTAGCTGTGTACCAAGACACACGTCGACATACCGACAAATAAAACAACAAGAAACACAGAATCTGTGACCAATGGTTCAGAAAGGTCCTGCTGCAGGCGCCTCTCCGTCAGGATCAGATTCTGGGTCAGATTCAGAGGGTTGAAGTAACGCGAGTCTGTGAGCAGCCGTATATATTCAGCTAACATGTAAACATTAGATCAACGTGCTGGAGAGCCGAGGCCACACCCACTTCCTGAGGGGGCGTGCTCAGAGAGAAAACAGACTGTTCTGAGGAGGGCTGAAGAAGAGGGTTTTTCAGGCAGACCAAAATCTGATTTCAAAGTGTTTTTTTGAGCATGAACTTTGAAGACATGTTTTGGGGACCTATTAGACCAATATATATTGATGACCACCTTTAAATGCTTCTGGTTCTGAGCATGGGGATGGGAGTTAATCTGACTTCTTAAGGCCTTTAAAATAACTTACTGATGGCTGAAACAGCACCTCATTACAAGTTACAAGATTCAAACATAAACTCTAGCAGGGAACTAAAAACTGATTAAACAGCAAAAATACTTCATTGAGATCAAAGCTATCATCACGAGATAAGAAGTGAAACATCTTTATAAAGTATGCACAGCTGCTGTATTTCTCATTTTCTGCTCCACCTCACAAACATGGACAGTGACAATTATTATGTCAACAGATTGTACGTATCCTTAAAACTGCATTAGCAGATTTTCAACCACTAGGGGGCAGAACATTTTGAGAACAAGTTGAAACTTACCAAGCGGCAACCTTTGGCCGCTTGAATTGAAGCCAATGCGGAAGTGTTAAAAACTGCAGTTCATCGAGTGTCCACTTGAGGCTGGCTCCAGAAGTACCAGAAACCACATACACATGAATATAGTCTGGATAGCTAATTTCTCAATCGGCACACACCAAATTTTTTTTCTAATGCGGCACTTTCTAAGGTATTAAGATTACGAGTTTTCCATTATGAGAGGCCCAGCTGAATTGATTGACAGGCGGGAACACTGTAGCTGTTGGCTAGGAGGCTCAAAGCCCGCCTCTCTACGTCACACTAGCTGGACAGCAGCAATATGGCTACTGCCGACGATTTGCCTCAAACAGCGCTTCAGAAACAGATGGGTGACGTCACGGATACTACGTCTATATTTTATACAGTCTATGGTATTAATGTACCACACCTTTGAATACGTAAAATGTATGTTCTTTATGCATCCAAGAATTGAGAACATTTTTGTAGACTAAATGACATCCAACACTGTTTTTCCTTATAATAAAATTAGTAATAATCAGGGCCTTTTGTTGCTCCATTTCCCACTAAGTTCACCGCTAACTGTTCCTGCTGTGTAGTGAGACAAATCGAGCTTTCTGCTTGATAAATTACAAATCAAGTGTTGAAACTAAACTAAACTATACACCAATCAGCCACAACATTACGACCACTGACAGGTGAAGTGAGTACTATTGATTATCTCTACAATGGCAGTGGGTGAGATATGTTGGGAAGTAAGTGAACACCGTCCTTGAAGTTGATTCCTTGAAAGCAGGAAAACAGGCAAGTGTGAGAGATGGTGGTGAGGGCTAGATTGCAATGGCTACGACGGGGTCAGAGCATCTCCAAAACTGCAGCTCTAGTGGGGTGTTCACAGTCTGCAGGAGTCAGTACCTACTGAAAGTGGTGCAAGGAAACCCAAACATGCAGACTTGGGATGGCCGTACTAACTGGATTTTGTCTTTCCTGTTAAAATATTTTATTTTCATCTCTGTTAGGAGGTGTCAAATTAAAACAAATATGTTTTTAATATAAACGGCCTAGCATAGATTTAAATCAAGAATATTGTTCTCTGCAGACTCGGGTATAAAACACGAACACTTAAATTTTTATGACTCCAACAACCCTCTGCATTTATGGTCTATCTTACAACTTTTGTAATCTGCACATGTTAGCTCTCTGAAGAAGAGAGGAGGGAGGGATGGAGAGTTTAAAGCACAACAGAAACAGAGATAGAGAAAGCATAGGGGAAAGGAAGGGTTAATGTAAAACATGGAGGCACATATGCACACCCACGCACCAAAAACAGGACAAATCAGAATGAGCGCTTTTCATTTTCATCAGCGTTTAGCCTTGGGCCCCGGCTCTGTCTGTGATAAGTGATGACAGTGGGCTCCATGTCGGCCCATGGAGGAGGCTCCGCAACACTGCAGCTCCCCGGCCCCCATTCTCACAGAAGAGAGGGGGGAAAATTAATAATTATCATCATGGATAACACCAACAGGGAGCAATTCATCATCGCTCCCCTTTCGGCCCGGCTGTGTGTCAGCAAGCCGCGTGGCCCGGCCAGATACTATTATACGACGGTGGGGGGCGTAGAGAGGGAGGGGGGAGAGGGTTAAAGGGAGGGAAAGGGAGGGGCACTGAGGGGGGAGGGAAGGAGGGGGCGGGAGAGGAGAGGGCTAATGCGCTTTTGATGGGGTTTATCCAGGCGTGGAGGCTTCAAGCACGACCACCTCACAGGCGAGTTGGTGTGAATCCCCCCCCCCCCCCCTCTACTACTCCCCCATCTCTGCTCTCAGCCTCTCCACCCGACTGCTGCCACTCCACAGAGGAGCAGGACTCATCCTCTGCTATGGTGCACCTCTAATCAGTGACTCATGATACCTCTGAGATAATAAACACAAACCACTGTACAGCAACAGTCCAAGAATGTAAAACTGATGATTAATGGTTTGTTGTTTTTTTGTCTATTTGTCTTCATTTCTTTTAACTCGCCGATGTTCATTTGGAAAATTCTGACTTTGGAATGAGGACAAAGGAAAATAAGTTTACTACAACTCTTCCTGAACACTATATTTCAAAGTCATGTCATTCACATTTGAGTGTCACTTAAAGTCTTGGGTCAACCTCTCTGGTCAACTTGTTTCCAACTACATCTTCTATTGGTTACTTCACTCTGGTTAGTTTTAGTTAGTTTGTGTTTGAGGCTTTTATTTTGAATCAACTCGCCTGAAATATTCCTAAAAACAATGAACTGTATAAATATGGAGGCATCTACACCTCCTCCTGTCAGCAGAGCTGTCAATCATTGCATAATACCAATTTTCACAGCATCAAATTAGCTAATTAAAGCTAATAAAAATTAAACTTGGACACAAATCAGCATATATGAACCAACTATAATGACAGAAGTCATGTTGACATGAAGTATTTTGATTTATTAGTTTAATCCCATGTTCCATCTGCTCACATGGAGGAGGCAGGCTTTATGACCTATACTGCAGCCAGTCTGTAGTGGGACCGCAAAGAGTTTTGGCTTCACTATTGGAGCTCTATCATGTTGTCCATGTTTTTATACAGTCCACGCACTAGCAGAGGCAAGAGGATGATTGTTTTCTGCAAGTTTCACACTGTGCAGTCCTCATCCCCAGACAAGTCTTTGACAGAAAGCCACTTAGTTTCCATCACTGCGTCATACTTCAGAAACATCACCTCCTCAATTTTGAACATTTTAAAAAAGTTGCCTGCTCCATTTCTAAAATCTTACATGGACTTGCTCCACTGCTTAGAGGACTATTGTGGGATACCATATAGGCAAACTACATTTAAAGGGAGGTGAGGTCTGGAACAAGATACCGGTTGCAATAAGGGAATGCCCCACTTACCCCACATTCACAACCCATTTTAAACGGTGGCTCAAGACACATCAGGTCTGTAATCACTATTTTGTATCCAATGCTGTCTCTCTCTCGCTGTGTGTGTGTGTGTGTGTGTGTGTGTGTGTGTGTGTGTGTGTGTGTGTGTGTGTGTGTGTGTGTGTGTGTGTGTGTGTGTGTGCATGTGTTATTTCATGGGTTTAATGTATGCATTTTTACTTGTGTGATACTCTGATATGTTGGTCCATGTTTGTTTGGTCCATTCTCCGGACATATCTCTTGATTATGCTGAACAGCACTTTAATGCGCTAACTTGCACTTTTGTATAACTTATACGTGCTCTTGCGATGTATTGTTGTTTTCATTGTCATGCTATCATGATGTGCTGTTTCCACATGTTATTTATCTTGATTGTTTGTTAAGAACCCTGTTTTGACCTGCCGGGGACTACGGATGAAAATTAGCCTTATGGCTAACTCTGGCATATCTACATTGATGCAACGCTGAAGTGTTCATTAATACGCACTGTCCCTTTAAATAAATAAATAAATAAATAGATACATGGACCTGCAGCAATGCACTTTGCATCAACTGCTAATATTGACTACTTTCTGAGCAGGATACTTTTGAAAGGACAGAAAGACAAGCATGTGCATGAGGTATTGAATGTTAACCAGAGATGTTAGTGCCTCATGTATTTTAGCCAAAGTCTGAGTTTTTCAAATCCTCAAAATACAGCGAGGGAGCTTTAAAATGTTGATCCTTCCATGCTGACATAAATCAGTGTGTTCAGCATTTGTTAATAACCAGCAGTTGATAGAAAAAGCATGGGAACATGATTGTTCTTGACAGTCAGCTGTTACCCCAAACCTTGTTATCCATTAACAATTTCCCTTCTTAATGTGCTGAAAGTCGTCCTTGAAGTTGACAAGTGCCTGCCCTGTCAGTCCAGAAGGCCACCCCCCCTTACCCCAACCCCACATAATTTAAATTTGATGGAAAGCAAGCTAGAGATGGATCGCAGAGACTTTTTTCCTTGTAGCGCTACAGTAGCTACATCAGCAGCAGTGTAAAATTAATTACAGACAGAAACTTGCTCTCTGTTGCCACACCATCAGCATACATCATGAGGAAGGGATGAGGCATTTCTGCTATCTGCTCTACAGTTCAGGAAAATGGATCAAGGAGATGTGGATGCCATACCAAAAAAGGCAAGGGTAAAAACATCCTGAGGGAATTACAGCTCCAAGTTTAAGAGAAAGTTTCAGCACATACATTAAACCTGCATGTGCTGTAGCTTTGCAAAGAATATATGTGGTATATGAGGTGCAGGGGATGCGTGATGTAAAAGTAAGGCAGCGAAGGCGTGATAAAAAGGGAAAGAGTGAGAGGATTTGTCTTGTGTGTGAACAGCGCAGACGCAGGGGTTGTGCTGTTCATTTAATGCAAGGTTAGGCAGGCTGAGCTGATGAATGGACTGTCGACGGGAGAACAAAAGCAGGCGCTCCATCACAGGACGGGAGGCGCTGCAGCTCTCCCTCACCAATTCTCGAGCACTGGTCCAGGAGCGGTTTACCCTTCACACATCCTAACCTTAACTACTACTGAGCAGCCGCAGCCGATACTGACTGCAGATCAGTATCTTTGAGGTAACAACACCTTTCTCCTGCAGGTCAATAATCCATCTGTAAATCATGGGACATGCAGGCTGGAAGGAGGAGAGCACAACGAGTACAAGTGGTGCCTTTTACACAGAATGTCTGCAGAGAAAAGCTAGAGAAAACAGAGATGAAACAAGTGTTATTGCTCCTCTGCATTTCAGCACTGCAAGTGAGGATGATCAGAGGCGTGAAACAGCAGCAAGAAAACAGGGGAAATGAATAGTGTCCCTGAACGCATAAAGAGATGTAATGAAAATGGAAAAGTACACCTCCATGTATGATCCAACCATCTGTTTTTGTGGGAGCAGACCCCCTAACATGTGTGGACGCACACACCAGAAATAGAAACTGGATGTTTTCAATTACAGAGCAGAAAAGACAGGAAAAATGAGAGGATGTTTACAAATCCCATTAAATTCACCAGCCTCACCCGGGGAGCACAGGCCAGATAATAACCACCTATTGATTGTCCATTAAACCAATACACCAGACAGTGCAGTAACACTGCAGCACAACACAAGGCTGTCCCAACACAATGGGCTGTTTCACAGACAGAACCACTTCTCACAGTGCATTGTGTGGATGGCTGCAGTTCAGAGGCTGTTTGGTGGTATCACACAGAGAAAAGTAGCTCAGACACAGGAGGAAGTTCAGGTGGAGGGGGGTCTGGGGGTTAGGGGGGGGGTATGAAGGTGGCCGCCAGCACCTCACCAAATAGAATCATAAACCATTGTCCATGCCTCAGCGCCTGAAGCTCACTCTCACTGAGGACGCACACTTTGTGTTGCAGTCACCGGCCAAGCTGACCTACAGCACAACTCAAAGGCTCGGACAGGTTTTAGATGAGTCATGTAATGTCCAACACAGAAAGAGGGGGACACAGTACAAGATAATCAGGCCGGCATGGTTTCATGGTTCTAAAGATTATCTTGATAGGTTTTCATGTGGTGTGAGGTCTGTCTGGAGTGATTTTACTTCCCCTGATGACTGTGGCCGCTAGGGATGGCCAATGATTTTCAAATATTTGAATATTTGTTCACTTTGTAAAAATTGAAGAGTTGCTTAGAATATTTTCTCATTTTAAAAGTACAATTTTTCATCCTTTTGACCGGGTTCTGGTTGTAATACGGTATTCCTGCAAGACGGTGTCTATAGAGCGTCTTAATGCTAACTGCATTAAATAGCAAAAGAAGAAGAAAACATTTGCAACAGTTGCAGTGAGTTTCTCAGTTTCTGAATCTCACACTGCTACACATGTATTTCCAGAGACTGAGCATGGCTGTTAAATGTAAACACACACGCCACACTGCGTCACAGAAACACCAACATAAAGGGGGGTGGTTTTTGAGTATTCATTTAATAGATGCCAATGATTATCAAATAGTATTTTGGCTTGAAATGCCCATCCCTAGTGGCCGCTCCAGTTTAAAATCATGAATATTGAACATGTTCAATATCCTGATGGTCACAATAGTAAACATGAAGCCCAAAGTTAGTGGACATCAGAAAAGGAGGACAAACTCATTGATTTGGGCCGACAACACAAGTGTAATACATGTCCTGTGATTATTGGTCCAAATTATAAATTGCCCTTGTTGTGTTCATTGAGACAGAAAATGAAGGTCTAATGTTGAATACATAGTTTAAGAGGAGGGCAGAGAAAAATCTGAAGCAAAATGACTTTAACTGATCAATTGTTAATCAACTTGAATCTGAACACAACTCATAAAGATGAGCTTTCAACTGTAAAGAGGGCCTCAGGATGATCTCTGTGTGGGTTCATGCGCTACAAAGAGGTCTTACACTAACTCTCTAATAATCACAGATTTGAATTATAATGGAATAAACTGGTCATCCATTTGTCTTAATGAAAAAATGATACATAAATGATACATGTCATGATTTATTGATTTTTGTGGCTGGTTAAATAAATATTGTGAATTCCCAAACACACCAGATATTTCAAAGAACATGTACATCCGGTCACGGATCTGGTGGAAGTCCTGTCTAAGCAAAAAGTGTATTCATTGATTAAATGGTCAAGTGATCATTTAGAAAAAACTAGATATCAAGCCTCCTGGGGTAAGAGAAAGAAATTCCCAAATGCTGCAGTCATAAGTTGAAGAGCCATGGTTGAGTCTTGATTGCGAAAGTATGCAGGTAATATCCTGTACAGCAAACAGGGGAGCATGGTGGCTGACTTTTTTTCGGCCATGATAATCGGGGGGTGAAGAACAAATTTCGTGACAGCCTGATCTCACCAGTCTGGCTGCTCAATAAAAGGAGCTCCTTTCTCTCAGTTAGGTGTGCGCAACCTTCAGTTGCTTCCTCTGGGTTTTGTTTGAAGAGTGTGTTGTGAGAGAGTGTGTATGTTTGTGGATGTATTGTGGAGGGAAGGAGGGTGGCAAAAGGATAATTAGAAGACAGGATTGATCTCTCAGGAGTTTTTTTCAGATTACAGGTAGTTTAGGCCTGTTCCTTAGTTTGTCTACTCTTTGCAGTAGAATTAGTGTGTGGCTGTGGAGCTTTACACCTCCACTCCACCTTTTAGACCCCAAAGGCCTTACATTTGTTTGTACTTAAAGGGTTTTAAGTTTCTTTTTGTTAGTGTCCCTGTCCATGACCTCTGACCTTCATGTCATGGGGCTTGCAGACACGTAACACTGAGGAACAGAGAATAGGAGCACTCTACTGTCGTGTTGTTAATAAATCCATCCATCATGTACTCAATCATGTTAATTAGGGGTGCAACGGATCAAAAAAAACTTGCGGTTCGGATCGGATCACGGTTTTGAGTCACGGATCGGATCATTTTTCGGATCAGCAAAAAAAGAACAAAAAAAAGAAAAAAGATGACAAGACAAATATAACTTTGTCCCTCCATTTATTTTGTAATACACTTTGCCCATTAAATAAAAACAACATTCAACTCAAAATGTACTGCATGTGCAAAGCACCCTATCTGTGGGCCCAGTCCTGCCTCATTCACTGCATTTCATGGCATGGCAAGTGAAGGAGCAGAGGAACTTCAACAGTTTCACGCCATTCTTCTTTCAATCGTTGATTTTCACCGTCCACTTTTCTTTGAGTTGCAAACTTGGAACACCGTTTTATTCTAGGGTGCTACAGCTGGCAAAGTGCCAACATGCGAACTGCTCCAAAAACGAAAGTGAAAGTTAAAAATTGCACTGCACAGTGGACTCTAAGTGACCCAGTAACAGCCTATCTGCGTATCGTTGGCATGGAGACAAGTCCCGGTAAACACGAGGTGACCCGACCAAAACACAGAGTGAAGGAATAACAGTTCGGGGACCACAAATAGGCGGCCGGGTGCGGCCCGCGGACCGCGTATTGACGGCCTCTGGTCTAGTGGGTGCGCAACGGAATTTCATAACGTGGCTCAAGCACATTCAGCATTCACTGTATTTTACAGGGAAACCCAAAATGCTCCCATACATGTGACTTACAAGATGCAGGAGGGTTTTCAAGTTCCTCTGCTCCTCCACTTGCCATGACTACCGCTGCGCTTGACGAGTGAGTGTGGATTGAACATGCGGTCATCACGTGAACACGCGCAACTTTTTTCATCAACCGATCCGCGGACCACGTCCGTGCCGAAACGTGGAGAGGCATCCGTACGGATCACGGATCAACGATGATCCGTTGCACCACTAATGTTAATAATGAATTATTTCAGCATCAATATCAGTGAAATAAAGTGTTATTTCACTTTAAGATATTGAGTGTAAAAGTCATGCACTCAACACTGAAACTTAAAAAATACTTATTTGTCTTGCAATGTAGGACAGGAGAAATGAGTCTACTTGTTATACTTTGGAGCATGTTTTCTACAAAGACAAACACTGCATGAACCACAAACATGCAAAGTGAATGGAAAGTAGGCCAATGTTAGGATTACAGTATTAAACAAACTATAATGCAACTTCAGTCACACAGTTGAGTGAGAAAGATCAGTCAACATCCAGCAGCAACAAACAGTTAAATATGTCTCACTGATCATGCAGATATTTCTGTTTGACTCTTTAAATATTATATTTGAAAGTCAGCAGCAACAACTCTTTCAGGAAACAATGTATTTGTTACTGGAGATAATTCACAGCAGCTGCTTCAAACAGATCTTAAGCGTAATAGGAGCGTTATGTTTACCCCCTGAGGGCACACAGAGGAGGAGATATATCCAGGACAGAGGGACTGAGGCTGCTCTTTAACTTCTCCTCCTGAGTTTGCTCTCAAACAGCTCGAGCCTGCAGGTCACAATCAGCTGAATAACTGCCATGGCTCTCTGTTTGTGTGATGACTTAAAAAGTTATTCTATTTACTTCTTTCTTTTTTTCTTTGACTCTGAGAGAAAGTGTTAAACTGATTGAAACATAAGAATATCTATCTATCTTTAAAAAGCAGATTTGATCCGGTCTACGTTCAGGCCCCGGTGTGAGAGGTGTCTTTGTTTGTGTGTGAGAGTGTGTTCTGGTATTTGACACATGACAGGTCAAGCAGGGCTGCGAACATTCACCACGTGTATGACATGTAATCCAAAGTCACATAGCCTTTCTGCTCTGATTCGATTGAAACTCTATTAAACATCCGACTGACGGACATCCTCTTTAATATAGGAGCATCATCCATCAACGTGAGCTGACGGATGTCTCTGCTGTTTGTTCTGCCTCGTTCCTTTCACACATATTTGTGATAAATGACAGGTAGGACAGTGGATTCCTAAACTTTCCTTTCAGCTCTATGTTTTTATGAGTGTGATCTTTAATAGAGATTCCTCTAAGACAGATTCTCTTAGTACATGCCGGCAACACTGATGTACACGTGCTATAGGGGGACATTAAAGCTAGATAAACATTTTTCACTCTATGATAAAGCACTTCAATATTCTCTGATGATATAACATCCTGTCTGTGCATGATTTAAGAAGATGAGCTAGCTCGCAGCTGTTTTTCACCCTGAAAGGTGACCTTTCTGGAGCAAGGAGAAAGCATGAGTTCAAGAATAAAGGCTACATTTATGTACTAGTCTTTATTTAAAACAACTCATTGTGTTATTTTTTCCTCAAGTAATGTGGAATCTCTTTATATTGCAAATTTATGACTTTATTATCTTGGAGAATTATTTTTTTCTCCATAATTGTCATGTTTTTTTTTAAAGAATATTTCTCCCTTCACCCTTCTATATTCTCCATTACGTTTAAATGTTTTTTATTTTTATTTGAAATAATTTTTTGACATGAGATCTCAGCAACGACATTTCATAAATTTGATATATAATAATAATTAATAATAGTAATAATAATATAATAATAAAAATAATAATAAGAAGAAGAAGAAGATGAGAATAAGGAGGAGGAAGAGGAAGAGGAAGAAGATGAGGAAAAGAAGAAGAAGGACAGAGAGAAGGAAGAAGAAGAGAAGGAGCAGAAGAAGAAGAGGAGAGAGGAGAGCAGAAGAAGAAGAAGAAGGAGGAGGAGGAGCAGAAGAAGAAGAAGAAGGAGGAGCAGAAGAGAAGAGGAGGGGAGGAGAAGAAGAGAAGGAGGAGAAGGAAGAAGGAGGAGGAGGGAGGAGAGGAGAAGCAGAAGCAGAAGAAGAAAAAGAAAAGAGAGAAGAGGAGGAGGAGGAGCAGAAGAAAAGAGGAGGAGGGAGCAGAAGAAGAGAGAAGAAGAAGGAGGAGGGAGGAGAAGCAAGCAGAAGAAAAGAAAGAAGAAGAAGAGGAGAGAGGAGCAGCAGAAGAAGAAGGAGGAGGAGGAGCAGAAGAAGAAGAAGGAGGAGGAGGAGCAGAAAAAGGAGGAGGAGGAGCAGAAGAAGAAGAAGGAGGAGGAGCAGAAGAAGAAGAAGGAGGAGGAGCAGAAGAAGAAGAAGGAGGAGGAGCAGAAGAAGGAGGAGGGAAGGAGAGGAGAAGAGAAGCAGAAGCAGAAGAAGACGAAGAGAAGAAAGAAGAAGAAGAGGAGGAGGAGGAGCAAAGAAGAAGAAGAGAGGAGGAGGAGGAGCAGAAGAAGAAGAAGAAGAAAAGAAGAAGGAGGAGAGAAGGAAGCAGAAGCAGAGAAGAAGAAGAAGAAGAAGAGGAGGAGGAGCACAGAAGAAAAGAGGAGGAGCGAAGAAGAAGGGGAGGAGTAGAAGAAGAAGAAAAAAAGAGAAGAGAAGAAGGAGGGGATAGAAAAAGAAGAAGAAGGAGGAGGAGTAGAAGAGAGAAGAAGAGAGGATTAGAAGAAGAAGAAGAAGAAGAAGAAGAAGACTCTTAGCGCAATAAACCTCCAGTGTTTCTTTACCAATGCTTGCTATCACAGAGAATATTCCAGACTCGAGTGAGGATAGATCCAAAGCTTTCACACATACATCACTGTATCACTTGTATGAAAAGGTAGGCTTGTCTTTCTTACACAACAGAAGAATGGAGCATTGGTATGTATTTCTTTATAAGGCCGTACTACAGGAGCTGCCGTCTTATTTATGCTCTTTATTGACTCCTAAAGCTGTCAAGTGGCTGTCATCTTCGGTCCCGTGGACAAACTATTTTTATCATTCCTCGGACTCGCTCTGTTTTTGGTAAAAGTGCTTTTAATGTTTTTGCTCCCTCATCCTGGTCTGAGCTTCAAGGTCACCTAAAACTGGATTGTCTAATTTGATTGGAGGATTTTAAACTAGGATAAAGGATAATCTGATCAGGTTGTGCACTGTCTTAGAGCTAAACACTGCTATTTATAATTGATGTAATAGTTATTGTCACTTTATGTTTTGTCTTGTCTCACTGTGAAACTTTAATGCTGCTGTCTCAGCCAGGACTCCCTTGTAAAAGAGAATTGTATCTCAATGGGAATATTCCTGGGTACCATAAAGGTTAATAAAATAAAATAAACTTTGTCAGATTTAGGAGCTGTTCAGACTTGCTCCTTACACTGTGGATGTGTCAGTATATGAGAGGACAGTGTCTGCATGTGTTCACTCACCGTGCACTCTTCGGTCTTTGTAATCTTCAAGCAGAACTCTGATGAAAACTCCAGCTCAGACAGACACACTCTGTTACAGTCAAACGTCTGTGGAGAGTCAAAAAAAACACACCTATAAAGAGCACAACTTACACACATAAACACTGAGAACAACATGAACTGTAGACAAGTACAGAAAATAAGAACAAGATGCAGTCGTTACTGAAGAAATACAATTAGCAGCTGTACACTGCGGCTCACTGGAGCATTTGGGCCTAATGACCTAATCAGAGCCGGCTTTGTCAGGCTAGTTCAGACCCTCACCTCTGATTGTACTTAGAGTTCTTAAATGTATCACTACTTGTGGTGTTTTAGCCGGACTTTGGCTCATTTGGAGGAAATCTGAAAAGCTAATTAAGCTGTTCTCCCTTACAAGGGAAAAAAGTGGCTGCAGCAGTGAACTGGGCTTTTATGCTTGTACTTGCAGAGGATAGGACAGTGGATAGAGCAGGAAGCCCTCTCTCTAAGATAGGAGAGAGTGGGGAGTGGCATGCAGGAAAGGGGCTCCAGGTTAAAACTGAACCCGATCCACCCTGAGGTCTATAGCCTCTGTACATGGGGTGCACTTCTGTACACATTTAAAGAGACTTCAGCTTTAACATACCTCAGATTGAACATTCCTATCAGCTCTCACTGTGAAAAACCTCATCTGTAAAGCAGGAATTTATAATTCCATGAAAGGACTCTCAATTTTACGGAATAGCAGCCAGACTTAATGGAATGTTATTGGATCGTATCAATGGGAGGCGATAGATGAGAGTCCATGTCATTTGGGCAGAGGGGCTGTCTATTTGTCACTGGAGGGGAGAAACTATCGATTAGAGGATTCAAATTCCATTATATCAAGTTCTGGCCTCATTCATCACATCCACAGATCCACAGATGGGTGGAGGACATGCTGGGCCTACTTAGCACACATGCCGACCGGCGGAGAAACACAGGATTGTATGAGAGGCGAGAGGAACACAGACAGACGGAGGAAAGGTATCTGTGCTCTTAGGTTTGGACTATGTGTGTGTGTGTGTGTGTGTGTGTGTGTGTGTGTGTGTGTGCGTTTGTTTTATCTCTGTGTAATGTGTGCGCGCTCCCATCAGCCCAGTGAAAACGGCTCTATCCACAGGGGGCTGAGAGTAATGAAGTTTCCTAAAGAGGAACTTAAACAAAGATTAGACAGATCAATCACCCAGCTCTACAGCATCAGCACGCACACACATACACATACACACACACACCTTCAGGGCCATATCTCTCACTCCACAGCTAACTCATGCTCTCATTCTCTGCCTGTAGCCTAACAGCTTGGACCCCACAAACTCTATTTCTCCTATTTGTAGTGTCAAGAACCTCCTGAGTTAGGATCAGACTGGTATACTGGTTCACCAATACGTTGTAAGCCCATAAAGGTCTCAGATATCAGATAAGGGGAGGTGGTGTAATCAATGATGAATGTGAGGTTACAGTCTGATTACTCATGATTTTGGTCTCAGTACTTGGTCCATGATTGATATCATTTGTGTGTCATCTCTGACACGGGACTTCCACCAGATCCGTGTCCGGTCTGTCTCTGATCCGCTCCAAGCTCTCTCGTCTGTCAACACCCACCGGTTGCGTTTTCGGAACGCAGCACGGAGCAGGACTGGCGGATAGCTGGAGTCATGTGACCAAGGTTTTACTGTGGCAATCACTCAATCAAGGATTCTCTTTCTCCTCTCCTCATCCATGTTGTCTTTATCAGCCTCTGAAAACCTCTGACTTGATGACTCCAAGCCTGCCTCTGCTCAAAATGACATTTTGTTGTCATAGTTACGTTAAAAAGTAGTGTTTTATTCTGAAAAATAAACTGATGTTTTCATTTAGTTGTGGTGCCTGACTTCCTGTCCCGCTCCATCTGATCTTTTGCGTTCCGACCAGCTGAATCAGAGACACAGCTGGAACGCAACGGAGCGGATCCAGTGGAAGTTAACAGATTGACTAAAATAGAAACCTATCAGATCAGGTGCTGTGACGGATCAGAGACGGACCGGACACGGATCTGGTGGAATTTGGCCGTTAGTGACAAATTGTGTCCAAACAAATGTTCTTTGTCCTGCTGCACAGCTCGCATTTCTATCAGCTGTTAGCGTTCAACAGAACTGTGCTTTCCAAAGTTGGAGGAAGTTCCTGAAGTTGAAGTTTAAACTTAATACAACATTTCAGAAATGAAGACTCAAAGATTAGAGAGAAGTTAAAGTCTAATCTTATAAGCCTTTTGCAGGGTTGTGACGAGGGCTGCCAATATTAGTCGACGATTTTGATCGTCGACAACTTATTTAATAATCAACGTCATTGTTGTTTTTTTAAGCTTTGTTTTTCTCTCGAAACTGCCGCTGTCTTGTCTGCCTTTCTGTCCTTGACGCACATGCGCAGTAGTGGTAATCGGGGTGAGCCGTGATGTCACCGGAAAAGTTATGCCCAAACAGTATCATGGCTAGCCGGCTAAGGAGCTTGAAAGTTTGGGAGCATTTTTTCAAAATAAAAGAGAAGAATGTGCAATGCAAAATCTGCAAGGCAGAACTTGCCTCCCATGGCAGTACGACGGCGATGCACGAGCATCTGAAAAGGAAGCACGTCGTGGCTGATTCAATTTCTGCCGAAGAGGGACAGTCGTCTCGGTAAGCTAATTGGTTAGTTAGCTGCTAACATTAACGTCAACAGTGAGCTATTTAGTTAAAAAATGTCAGAAATGCTGCTACAAACTGCAAAGTTCATTAAAAGTTGTCTTTATTTTTAGTTAGCACATACCTTAAACACTTCAAGCTGGAAACGAATGATGGTTATATAAGAGCAGCTGCATGCTGGTGCGATAAGACTAGTCGATTATCAAAATAACCATTTGTGGCAGCCCTAGTTGTGACGAGGGATGTGCATGTTAAGACGACTAAATGATTAAACGTCGTCATCAGAAGTACAGTTTTTATCATTCTAGGCTAGTTATGTCAGTACTATGTTGTGTCTAAGCTGTAGCACAGCCAGCCACCACTAGCCAGGGATGTTCCTTGTGTTACTAACTTCTGCAACAATGCTTCACTCTACTATTCGGATGTAAACAAGCACTGAAGTCAGACGTAGCAAAGCTTTTTTTGTCAGTAATTTGGTCTAGAGAATGGAGATTACGTATGTAGGCTGTTTGTGATTAAACTGGCATTATATATGTATGTATGTGGATGTTCACTGTAAGGAGGACCAAAGGCTGATGGTGCTAGATCTGCTTTTGGCAAACTAATTTGACAATATTTACTCTCAGACTCTGTGCTCCTGTGTCCAGCCATGTCCCAATTATGACTTTTTCTTGAGTGTTTTTTAACCTTTAGAGAAAAGTCTCTCATGACTTTTACTGTCATTTAGAAGTAATGAGTATTACCTGAATATAAAAGCTACTTCGAGAATCAAACTTCCACATCTTTATCCAACTTTTAAAACCACTACACTGTAGCTTAATGTTGCATGACATAACCCATGAGTGTGTTTACCTGTACGACTGCAGGTTCAGAGATGAGTGTGTCTACTTTCATCGCTACCACCGACGCCTCAGGCACCACAACCCTCTTCATGCAAGCCATGTTAAAGCCGTACACGTCGTCCCAGAATGCCAAGTGGTCTTGATGCTGCTGTTTGTCCCCGACTGCTACCAGGCTGATGTTACAGAGGTCGGGATAGACTGAGGAGAAAAGGAAAGCACTTAGTCAGGGATTAATCAAACGTGAATAAAACAAAATAAATGCATTCACTGTTCGACATGTCACAAGTCGGCTAAGTCTTTAACGATCTGACAACTTTAGAGAAAGTGGAGGCAGCTGAACAGAGTGAAGAAGCAGTTCCACCTTTTACACATAACAGTGTCTTTGATCATGCTCATACTCTCTGCAGGGTTAGCTGGCCTGCAGAAGCCAGAGACAGCAGCATGAAAAAGTACCTCAGCAAAATTAACAACCAGCAGAGAAGCTACACTCAGAGGTAGAAGGAGCTGGGCTACTGGCTGAACCATCTCTCACAAAAGATGCAGTTTTCTGCAGACACTGCCTTTTTTTGTTGGTGTGAACTTTGCTGTTACTTTCATTTGGCCTGTAGTCTTTCAAGCAGAGGTTGAATTATATCATTTTTCAATTCAATTAACAGGTTATGTTTTTGAACCATCTCCAAGACAAACCATTTTAAAACCAGTGACCAACAACTGTCTTAAAGCAACATTATGCAAGAAGGGTGTTTCTTCCCTCCTCTGATTTTGAGTGCAACTCACTCTTAGCATCCTCTGTATTCAAACTTGTTCTCTTCTTGACTTCCTTAATCAATGTCTCTTAGTTCTCTTTGCCTTTGGTTTGACTTCATCATTCAATATTTGGAGCCAGGACCTCTGATTTACCTTATGGGCTTATTAATAGATATCTTTGAGCACTTTTTGTGGAGATCATCCCCAATCCACCCAAATCACAAAGTCCAAGATCAGAGGGTCAGGGCAGGGAAGCGATAACACCAAAGTCTAATCATATTTATTATATTTGTAGGTATAAATTGTTGAATAATCTTACTTTAGATCGGACTGGAGAGTGTCTTTAACCTCCTGTCAATGCACTCCTCATCCAAAAGTAACAAGGGCAACAAACAAATGTACCACTCCCCTCATTTTTTGAGGTCACTGCATTAGAAATTAACTTTCTTTGCTCGGTAATTGTAAGGCCGTCCGCTCATCGCCAAGCGAATCAATTCAGAGATTTATCTTCCTCCAAAACAAAAGATCATTAATCATAACTAAAGTGCAAATATGTGTCTCACAAACTTCTTCTCTAAGAGCAGAAACGTGCTCAATACGTACAAATTGAATGGCTTTAAAACCGTTCAACAAATGTAATCAGAGAACGCCTCGGCATCTTGTGGGTGTGGAGCTCTGCATCAATTTCATGAGGCTGCTTTAATGACTGAATCCATCACATGTTCACAAAACATGGCCTGATGACCACTTTGTCCTACTTTCATACTTTTACACTCTGGACAACAGAAGGATGAAACGAGGGCAGCTGGACAGTACCATAAGTGATTCTTTAAGGTCTTATTGTCACATGAGTGCTGATGTTAAAGCTTCAGCTTGTCAGTCGAGGCCTTCTATAGAGATCTTGAACCTGACTGCAGGGGTTTGCACCCCTCAGCTTTTAAAGGTGACATATCATGCAAAATTGACTTTTTAATGGTTCTTTACCTGAAATATGTTTCCCTGGCATGTCTACAAACCCCCCTAGAATGAAAAAAATCCATTCTGCCCCTGTTTTGATTTCTACACCTTTCTGTAAATGTGTGTGAAACGAGCCGTTTCAGACTTCCGTGTTTTTGTTACGTAACAACAATATCCGGTCTGTCGCGGAGTCAGAGCTCGGAGCTTGTTCAGCCCATAGACTGTATAAAATAATACTGAATCCCTCCCCCGTTTTTCATTACCTGCACAAATGTGTGCTAACAAGGAGCTTAGGAGGGAGGCATGCTAGTTGTAGGCTGTCTTAATAAAAACAAAGGTCGGTTTTACTCCCCACGTCTGCAGATTTGAAGATATAGTGGATGATTTTTATTTGTCATGGATAAGTGCTAGCGCTAGTTAGCATAGCCACATAGCTATATGTTGATAGCTGTAGCTGTAGCTGTAGCTCTAGCTGTGTACCAAGACACACGTCGACATACTGACAAATAAAACAACAAGAAACACTAAATCTGTGACCAATCCTTCAGAAAGGTCCCGCTGCCTTTCTGGCAGAGGTCGGTTTTACTCCCCACGTCTGCAGATTTGAAGATCTAGTGGATGATTTTTATTTATCATGGATAAGTGCTAGCGCTAGTTAGCATAGCCACATAGCTACATGTTCATAGCTGTGTACCAAGACACACGTCTACATACTGATAAATAAAACAACAAGAAACACTAAATCTATGACCAATCGTTCAGAAAGGTCCTGCTACAGGCGCCTCTCCGTCAGGATCAGATTCAGAGGGTTGAAGTAACGCGATCTCTGAGCAGCCTTGTATATTCAGCCAACATGTAAACATTAGATCAACGTGCTGGAGAGCCGAGGCGCATCCACTTCCGGAGGGGGCGTGGTCAGAGGGAAAACAGAGTGTTCTGATGAGGAATGAAGAAGAGGACTTTTCAGGCAGACCAAAATCTGATTTCAAAGTGTTTTTTTGAGCATAAACTTTAAAGACATGTTTTGGGGACCTCTTAGACCAATATATATTGATGAAAAAAGCGTGATATGTCCCCTTTAAAGCACTCATGTTGGGCGATAAGGTCTGGGATGGAGTTGGTATTATGGATGATCCCAAAGGTGCTGAATAGGTTGTGTTCAGTTAGGTCAAGTTTTCCCATTAAACCATTTCCTAAGGGACCTGGCTTTGTGCACAGCCTCCAAGTCAGAGGTGAGCTCTTGAATGAAATAAAAACTCTCCAGGCCAAGAGTTAAGACAAACAAACTTTGTTTCCAACAGGATGTTAATTGCACGCAGAAACAAAGCATCTCCTCAATACCATGAAGCTTTAAATGCTGACACTTTAAGCCTCTAAAGTGGCAAACAAAGTTAAATGAGTCAAATTTCTCTGCGGCAGAAAATTTCATTAAAACAGAAGAGATAAAAAAATGTCCACCTCGTTTTCTTTCTCAAGCAGACAAGAGCGACTACCATTACTCCGTTGTTCATTATCCCCTTTATTACCTGAGGTAGGCATGCTGAATGAGGATGCACAGCATACTTAATAATGTTGATAGAGCTCCCTCTCTTATTTTCAATCAACTATGCAGTGGTTGCGGTAAAGACTGGGGAAACAAACACCGATAGATGATGGGATCCTGGTCTACAGAAATATTTCTCACTTGAGGATGAATAGATTTTAAAACATTGAGATTTAAGACTTTCAAAGCTTTTCTCAGTTAAACATTTAAACAAATGGTTTCATGGTTGACAGTGTCTTTTTCACCTCAGACAAATAAATGCTGTTAAAAATCACCCTGGATGTATTTTGGTTGGACAAGCCTTTGATTTTTTTGCAGCCTCAGAAAAAACAATTTTTCATACAAGATGGAAAGTCTTGGTTACTAACCAAAGAAGGTCATTTTTTAAAGCTTGAAGCCCGAGCACCAGCAGTGATTATTGTCTCTCCTCAAGTTACATAACACTGTCTGTTGAATGAACATTATCCATGTCTGAAAATGAGCATTAAACGTGAACCTTAATGTGTCTCTTCATTGTGTTTCCACATCTGAATACATTCCTTTGTATGGTTAATATGCTTGGTGATTAAGACAAAGCTCAGAGGCTTCAAGCCATTGGTATCCCTACTGTGAAGTAACATTAGCCCACACAGAGGCCTTAGGCCCAAACTAAACTCACAATACACTCAGAAGAATACATGAAACTTAATATTTAGCATGTAACATACTGCCATCACTGATGAGGAGTTTTAATAAGACAGAAGGAAAAATATGCAAAGTGTACTGTTGTAGAAACAGTATCTGACCGTGGTGTCTCATTTGGTGTCAGAGAAATCCATAAGAGAAGGCGATCTCCTGAATATGCACAGGCTGAAAGTAAAAGGTGACAACCAGGGATGCACCAATGCAGTTAAGCTTGAGTATCTGCTGATTTTTGCCCTGTAGACAGACATCAACCCATCGGAAATATACGTACCATGCACTGATGTCTGTAGCCGATGTGCCGATGTTAATCTGTATCTTATCTCCTCTTATTAATGCAGAATCATTTAATGCTGTGTTGCAAAAGCTCATCAGCAGAGATCATCAGCAAGATTTCCAGACTGCCTTGAATGAATCAGAAGTGATCCAAGTGACCTCCGTTCAACTAACATTTAAAAGTTGTTTTCTTCTCCTTTTTGATGGAAGATCTGACAAAGTTTACATTTTTATCTTTGTGTTATTCAAGCAAACTTAAGACTTGTGAAGTGTAAGTAAATCACAAGAAATTGGGTATATTTTTAGGGTTCATAACCCCAAAGTAAGCCAGAGTGAAGAGTCTGTCTGTCTATTGTTGAACTAAGAAGTATAAATCAGCCTTTAAGGCTGATTTATACTTCTGCGTTGAATCAACAGCGTACCCTACGCCGGGGGTCCGCGTAGCTCCCGTACCTACGCAGAGGCCTACGCACGTAGCTGACGTGCACCTCCTCCAAAATGTAACTCCCCGTAGGGCCGACGCGGACCGCAAGCTCTGTGATTGGTCCGCTCGGCGGCTTTGTCTTTCCCGCATTTAAAGCACTTCCGGGATCCCGGACATCGGCCGCACATCGGCCGTGTATTTCATCTCCTCCTCTCTATTCTTCATGTAATCATGTCTGTATGATAAACAGCAACATGTATCAGCTGTAGATTAACATAACACGCTCTGAATCGATGTGGAAAAGTAAACAGAGATCGTAGCGGGGCCGGAAGCAGGCGGCCGGCTATCAGAGAGACCACACTGCCCTCAGGCGTTTCGGCGGAGAATAGCTGTGCGACACGGACACATCGACGCACAAGTATGTGGTGCTCATGTCTGCGTCAGCCCCTGCTGTGTAGGGGAGACGCAGAAGTATATATCAGCCTAAGAAGTAACCAGAACTTGAAACTGATGAACGGGTGCTTTCCAAAGGGAAGTGATGGACCAAGAAACGACAGCATTTTCATTGCAGACATAAATGCAGCGCAGGAAATGAAGTTGAGGCTGGAAGTTAATTTCATAATCGCAGACTAACACCAGAAATGCTGACAGTTGATATCCTATACCCCAATTTTAACACATCCTGTATCCTGTAACAAATGGCAATGCAGAAAACCTTAACAACTTAAAAGTTCAAAAAGTTTAAAGTCTTCTTTATTGTCAAATAAACTGCAGTATGCACTAGACATACTGAGGATTTGAAATTGGGTTTCTCTCTCAGACCCTAGCAACGACAACAACTGATAAACATAGGAAAGCTAGAAAAAGATAAGAAGTAAGCTAATAAAAATAATAATGAAGTTTAAAACAGTGCAAAAACTTTGCTATAGTGCAATTTAAAATCAAAGTGAGTGTGTGCGTTTCAGTCCTGAGGAAGACAGACCTCAGCGTTGACTGGGGGGGGTCAGTGACCGGGTTAAGTCTGTGAAGGGGGCACTATGGGAAGAGGGGGCAAAACAGGGAGAGAGTTCAGTATCCTGACTGCCTGGTGGATAAAACTGTCCCTCAGTCTGCTGGTTCTTGCCCGGGAAAAAAACTAACAATTAGTATTTGTATTAGAATCAGCTATTGGCTGAATTTCTATTTCTAACAGTGGTCTCAGCTTCAGCCCTGATTTCCACAATCGGTGCATCTCCAGTCATAACTCTAATCATAAATGTCCATTTATAAAGAAATACTCCAGAGTGTTAAATTAATAATACAACATGTGCAGCATCAACTCAGAGACCTGAGAATTATGGACTCCCTTACTTAGCTAACTAAAGGCTTTGTGTTCCTCCTGCAACTATGAGACCTCTAAAATGCAGCACAGACATTAATGTGAGCCCGATCAATATTGTAGAAGCAATCAGGGACAATCTAGTTTTTGTTACAATGAATCAAGTTTTAATTAATATCTGTCATTTCATGGACCAGGGAGAAACTGTTCATGAAGCTGTGGTCGCTTGGAAAGTTTCTACTCATACATTAATGCTTTTTAAAGCCAAAGCAGTAAACTGATGGACTTAATTCATGACTCACTTTGTCGAAACATAAGTTTGACTTCAAGGAGGAATAAAGGAGGGGAAAAGGAATTTGGAGTGTGGTTTTGAGTATGTTAACTCTTGAGAAATCCACTTTCCTCAGCCTTCCTTCTCCATAAGTGAGCAAACTACAAACTTTCACCTGCCATATTTAATAGATTAAAAAATAGAATCCTTTAAATGCTTTGTTTATTTTGCCAGATATGTACGTAAGTCCTCAGTCTCACAACCTTCAACACATGGAACCATAAAATGTGTGAATGGATGGTGACAGCTCAGTGATGGGCAACTCATGGCCTCTCATTATTAGCCGGAGCCTGCTTGTGACCCTGTGAGTGTCACCAAAACTAATGACTGCACACACACACACACACGTATGTACACGGACATACACACCCAAACAGCACATTTGTCACTCCGTTTTAGTCTGATTACTGAACCGAGTGAGTAATTATGAAGGCCAGGTGAGAGGAGGAGGGGGGGCTGCTGATTGGGCAGATTCAGGACGGGCCCGTCTGAGAGACGAACTGAGAGAAAATGGTGATGGAGAGACGGATAGGTGAAGGAAGCAGGGGGTGCTGTGGTGAGGATGGAGAGGGAGAAAGACGAAGAGGAAGAAGAGGGGGGGCACATGGGCGTCCCCAGATTCATGGCTTTGACATCTGCGTCCTTCTCGACTCGCTGCTCGCAGCCCGTTTGTCATGCCCCCCCATCCACCCACCCCCGCCTCCTTCTCTTCGTCTCCCCCATTGGTCGGCTGTGAAAGAGGGAAAGTCAGCGTGGGAGGGGGGGGCATGGGACAAAAAGATCCCTTTTCCCTGGACGCTGCACTGTGCCAGGCAAGCGGGGACACATTTAAGGATGAAGGGGAGGTTAATGTAGTGGGGAGAATGAGGGAGCCGCTGTAACTCTCCTAATGTAGCTTAAACACACATACAGCAGCAGTGCTGCAGGGCTGACTAATAACTCAGCACAGCCATGTGCACACACACTCTGAATCTGAACATAAACTTCAGATTAGAAGTTGATTTATCATTACATGTATTAGAATCAACAGCCACTGGATTAAAAAGTGAAGCTCGGTACCTTTGTTCTCATCACTGCATTATTTCACGTTTCAGTCTGGCTGCACTGAAATGCTGAAATGTTTGCTTCGCAGGTTTGCATTCAAATACTGCCTCAGGCATGTTTACTCCTGAATGAAAACACCACCAAAGGGTCTCCATTCATAGTGCTGACATCAGCAACTAACCTATACACAGAGCCTGGCACCGTTTAGGCTGAGTAAGGCCTGGGAAATTAACTGGATGGTTTAAATATACAACATTATACATCTTTACTGACCTGGACGTATCATTTTAAATACCAGAATGGTCACAATGAAACTTTCAAACTGTATCAGTCTGGAAAAACTCCCTTACATTGCCAAGTTGAGTGTGTGTCTGTGGGTCTGTGTTAAGTGTGTATCTTTGGTTTAAGGCAGTGTGTAAAAAGGCTCACCAGCGTTTGCATTGTTTGAGGAAACTTGCATTTTTTCACATTGATCGAACTGTTGGGACCATGTTTTACCGTGCTTTTATTGAATGTATTCTGTCCTTTTCTCTAGTGTCATGGTTTGTCCAAATCTTTCTAAAAGGAAAGGAATTCAATGAACCAGATTGTTAAATGGTCACGAAGTTGACTGGTGAGCCACAGACATTCAGCATCCCTGTGCACTAAACAGGTACAGCGGATAGCGACCTCTATTCTAAACGATGCCTCACACCCTCTGCACATCGAGTTTCAGCTTCTTTACTCTGGACGACGGTGTTTAGTCCCAAGGTGCAGGACAAAGCGGAACCAAACAAGCTTTGTTCCTGCTGCTATTACTGAGCTGAACAAGCCACAGCATTTCCTTTCTCACACAGACGGAAACTCCAATTTTAAGACTTCAGTCCAGATTTTCTTGTTTTGTAATATTGTTGGGATTATTTCCTTTATTGACAGGACAGCTGAAGAGAGATAGGAAATGTGGGGAGTAGAGAGTGGGGGAAGACATGCAGCAAAGGGTGGACCGGCCGGGAGTCGAACCGGCGACCTCTGCGACGAGGACTATAGCCTCAATACATGGGGCGCTTAGACCGTTAGGCCACCAGCGCCCCTAAGTCCAGATTTTCTTATTTATTCATGTGATTTTATAGTTTTTAGCACTTTTTTTTATATTTTATCATGTCTATATGTTATATTAGTTTAAGGATATTTCAGTATGTTTAGCACATTAAGTAGTCTTGTAATTCTGTAATGACCTAACATCTCACTGGCTGCAAAACAACTCAGGGTACAAATAAAGCAACCTGAATCTAATACTGTTGAATTGTTTTTCTAGGCATCTTTGGTGTTGTGTTAAAATGAGAGATGCCAATAAAAGCTCACCTGAGAAAAACTAACAACTAATATCATAAAACCAGACATTCAACCGACCAATCAGCTCACAGCCCTGAGCCTTAAATTTGTCTGTTGATGATGATAAAACTATCTGAGGTGAGCCAACATGTGAAGACTGTACTGTTTTAAAAAAGTAGCTGTTACAGATATTAAGACAGATCTTGCAGCCACATGCTGACCACCCTTCATCTGAAGAACTAGGTATATTTTTGAGCTTATCTTTGTTGATGAGACCAACCTCAGCTATCGTGAGGGAGGGCTGTATAGAGGAGCATCCTACAGTAGTTTGGTTCAACCAATATTCAATGTAGGTAATACAAATAAAAGTCTAATGCTGGTCCTACTTGAGACAATCTAGGTACATGGTTTTAACACTTAGACCACACCACACGTTTCACCTGGTTTTGGGTGCTGGTATAGAGCAGCTTGTGGTGGGTCCAGTGAGAGCAGCCTGTGCTGGGAGTGTCAGGGTTAAAGGCTTATGACGAGCCATACGCTGTCCTCTGACCTGTCACTTTCTGCCTCACTCAGGTCAAAGCTTCGCCTGTCCCTTCTCCCTCACCGTCACATCTGTCTCTATAGGCTCAGTCTCTCTGGCTGTCCATCAGTGTGTGTACGTGTGTGTCTCTGAATGAGTGTGTGTCTGTGTGTGAGAGTGTGTGACCTCTCCCTGGTGTCCCAAAGAGCCACTAAAGGCAGTGTGGTGGAACCGTTCCTTAGTTGGGTCACATTTGGCACAAGCCATTAAATCTGGTCAGAGGAAGGGAAGGGAAGGGGATGACTCCGGAGACTCACACACACTCGCACGCACACACACACAGAGGAAAATCCCAACAGAACATGGCCTTTGCATCTGTATCCAGCTAGTGGTTATGGGAGTCTTATTGATTTGATTGTAATATACTTTAAATTCCTGGATTTGAACATGTACTTGGTGTTGTTTGTTTGTATTTTATATATTTAGGAAGGTGCTGAAATGTGGTTGCCTGCACCGCCGTCTACAATTTGACACATCCTCTGGGGAAAACATGACAGGCACTCCAATCATTTCCAGATGTGTTACTTGTAATCACCACAGGGGGCCAGCATGAACACTTTGTCCCAGCTGACGGATGAAAGTCAGTCAATCTGACCTCAGTTTCACACCACACTGCCCCACTCACACTCATCAGAGGGGGGGAACAGCCATCACTGTAATTCAACAGATTTAAACAGTGTTCCAAGGTGCTCACAAATTCACACAAACAGTATTCAAATATATTCAAGGTTTAAATGTCAGAGTATTTGAAGAGAAGAATGGGATGTCTTGATTTTATTTCACTGCTGAAAAAGTCATTCATCTAAAAGGAGGGACTTATTAAAAATGCCTAACATGAATCAGTGGACAATTCATTCTGAAAGTTGAAATATACTACAATAAAAAACTCTCTGTACTGCAATACATCTTGCAGTGAGGAGAGCACGTGTCTTACCTGAGCCGGTGTCAGACAGGTAGAGGTCTCTAGCGTACAAAACTGAATCCAACATGGACTCCATCAGCAAGAAGTAACCCTGAGGAGAGAGGAAACACACGTTACCACTCCTGTCCTCAGGAGAAAGTTTACAGAACAAAGAAACCAAGGACACAAGCAGCATCTTTTGGTTCTTTTGACAGTCCAGGGCAGGTAATAAAGGCATGCAAGGGGAGACTACAGGAGCGTGGGAAAATTCAATTATTTTTTAATTTAACACCACTTGGTTGGAAATCTGAATTAGCCGTGACTGACTCTCGAGACGTGTCCACGTGGTCCGCCTCACAGCATCTCCAGGTTTGACCCTGAGATGACCTGGTGTTCTGCTCCAGCAGACGGCACATTAACCGTGGCATTATTCCATTAATGCTGAAATTGAGTTTTGTCCACATCTTGTTGGATTCGTCCTGAGTGGCAGATACTGCTGACAAATGGCTTTTTCCACCCCCTGCCCCTCCGCACAGCAGAACAACCAATCAGACAAGCCCCAGTTGCAGTTCTAGTCTCTTCAATATGGTCTTTCTGAAAACAACATTTGGGCGGATTCAAACATATGGGAGGGCTTATCTCCATCTGGGACATGGAGGCGGAGCAAGATCTGCACCTGAACATTTTACTGTAAGTGATGATCCAACAGAGCAGGGACAGAAGTGACAGACTCCTTAGGGGACAAAAAAAAACCACATCAGAGCTTTTAGATTTGAATATGAGAGAAAAAAATGTTCCCTTTATGTTTCATTTGGATATTTGTCTTATAATTGTCCTTGTGAATGGTTGATTTTATCTGTATGTTAAAAGGAGGTGTAAGAAATGTGCCTTTTGAGTATTGCAATGCCATGTTTTGAGTTGGCATTGATATTAGAAACACTGTAAACTTCTAGTAAATTACAGAAGGACTTGTGGCACTAGTTTACTTTGAGTTATTTTCAAACCCTGTCTGTGAGAAAGAAGGGATGTCATTGATCTTCAGCTATTAGTAACTTCAACTTCAGAGTAACAGCAAAATGAACAACCTTAGAAAGGAAGATGAAGACATGTATTGCAAGCATAAACAAAGACAAGCCTATAAAAGGCCATCAGTGGTGAAATGTGTTGTCTTGTGGGATTCTTGCATGTGCATACTGTGGACCTGAAAGGCCCCAAAAGCCTTAGTATTCATGGTACAGTTATGAGGAGCTATCTCGCCAATACTGAAATAAAAAAAATCCTCCAAAAACTACCACAGTAGTGTGTCTTTTTTTGACCATACTGAGGTTTTAGTAAAAATCACATACATGTGCCATTTTAGGTTAAACCTACAGAAAAAAATAACTCTTATTCTTTAGAGTTCTACAGCTTTGGCATTGAGAAAGGGTCAGGGCCAAGGTCAGCAACTTATAACACCTTCATTTAATATGTATAATGTACACACACCAGCCACTTTATTAGGTATTGCTTGTTAACAAATAGCTAATCAGACAATCAAATGGCCGCAACGTAACGCATTTCGGCATGTAGACGTGGTCGAGACAACTTGCTGAAGTTCAAACCAATCATCAGAATGAGGAAGAAAGGGGATTTAAGTGACTTTGAACGTGGCATAGTTGTCGGTGCCAGACGGGCTGGTCTGAGTATTTCAGAAACTGCTGATCTACTGGGATTTTCACACACGACCACCTCTAGGGTTTACAGAGACTGGTCCGAAAAAGAGGAAATATCCAGTGAGCGGCAGTTGTGTGGACGAAAATGCCTTGTTGGTGTGAGAGGTCAGAGGAGAATGGGCAGACTGGTACGAGATGACAGAAAGGCAACAGTAACTCAAATAACCACTCGTTACAACCAAGGAATGCAGAATACCATCTCTGAACGCACAACACGTCGAACCTTGAAGAAGATGGGCTACAGCAGCAGAAGACCACACCGGGTGCCATTCCTGTCAGCAACTCCTGTCTTTTACCAGCAAGGTGTACCTAATAAAGTGGCCGGTGAGTGTATAGTGCGCTTGTTGCTTGTCGTCAGGGTTCTGCCAAGCGGCAACCTTAGGCGTTGAAAAATGAAGCCTTTGTGGAAGCACAAAAACCTGCAGTTCTTTGAGTGTCCACTTGATGCTGTCTGCAAAAGCCAAGGATTACACATGGATACGTTATCTATTTGGAAACGGTTGATTCTTAAAGGTTTGATTTGCACGTCATGATTATATATCTTCAATTGGAAATATTTTAATACTCTCAGTTCAAGCTGTGTCCATATTAACAGTTAACTCTGCTGAGGTCTTAAAATCAGCTAACTCAGCAGTTATTACTCACATTACTCTGAACATTTCCACTGCCAGTAAAGTACAACAAGGTGAACAGGACTGCATGAAACAGTGATGCACTTGATTAAGTTATTCTGTGACGTCACTGTCAGAGTCTGAGACATTCTATTTTCTATTTCTCCATCCTCAAACACCTCCGCATCCTGCACCGCATTAGATGTTTGATTGGACAGTTTGGGCCTCTATCATTATATTTATGTGGCTGCTTCGTGAGAAACTGCAAGATTGTGCGACTGCTGGAGTCTGCAGCTCTGTTAGATATATCTTCAACACAGTCACATTTAGTCTGAGCAGATTTAACTGATGTTATAAACCCAGAAATATTTCCCCATGAAAAATAAGAATAAAGCCACTTTAAGGAAAATAAATACTAAGTTACATTTCTGTGTGGGGCGTTCAGTCTTTTTTAAAGATATCTAAGAAATCATTTTGAGAGCGGTTCGTTCTCGGTGTATAAATAAGGAAAGTTAAGATGTCAACAGACTCACCTATTTTAAGGACATGAGTCATAAAACCTGGCAAAAACAGAGAAATCTTGACTTCTCTTTCCCTGCAGTTTGACAGAGAAGCAATTGAAGAAATTTGTAGTTTGAACTCAACCATGTGATGGCAAAAACAAGACCACAAAATGCCCTCAGTTGTGTTTTAGAATCCAATTTATATACTCTCTCTCTCTCTCTCTCTCTCTCTCTCTCTCTCTCTCGAGCAGAGGGAAAGAGGGACAAGGAGAGGTGAGGGCCAGGACTGAAGATAAAGACTGAACGGAGGGATGTGTGTATGATGAAGAGGAAGCATAGAGGAGGGGGGACATGGAGTGATATAGAGAGAATCCAGTGGCCAGCAGAATAGTAATGCACAGAGATAAGCGCCTTATTATTCAAATAAAGAAGACAAGCTTTTATTGGAAAGAGGAGAAGAGGAGCTGGCGGCAGACGAACAGAGGGAAACAGCTGATTTATAACTAACTCCAAAAATCGTCACCATCTTTGTCATGGGCCGGAGCTGACAATGATGACACTTGATTAAACTCTCTGTGAGGCGATAACGGGATACATTCTCTCTATTGATCAAAAGTGGACCGGTCTCGAACCGAAGTCAGGCCCTACGGATCGTCTGCTGCTGACTGTTGTGGTCCAGCCGATGTCCTTAGCAGCAGCGCAGGTCGTTTTTAAAACCCTCACACAGAGTACACCAGGCTCGTAATTTAGATCCCAATTTCACGGGACACTGCTTCACTTGAAGGAAAGAGGATATGAGCGAGAGAGAGAGAGAGAGAGAGAGAGAGAGAGAGAGAGAGAGAGAGAGAGAGAGAGAGAGAGATGCCTGCAAGCAGAGTCACACCTTACTTTTATCGTCAACAATGCTCCAGGATTATCGCCCACTCCCCCCCACCCCCCTACTTTCCATATCCTCACATCTGCATGGACCACACCCCCTTAATTTATACATCTGCAATGTTAATTAACACACACAAGACACAGGAGAACTTCACATTAAAAATCATGGTCATATTTTGTCAGCACTGGATGACAAAGGACATCCTGTGCCTTTAAGTTCAATCAAAACTGGACGATGCAGCAGTTTGTAACGATGTTGAAGATCAGTGCACAGACAGCGAGATGTCCATGTTAAGTTTCAGTCACGGCTGCTGTGTAGTATAACAAGAAGATGTTGAAAAGTTGGACTATTACTATAAAAAAACCCTTCTTGTAGTCGGTTAATATTTCAATTATGAGGACAGGGTTTCAATGTGGTGTCAAACATCCTGAGGAGGACTTTACAACATTAACTTCTAATTAAAAGCCATCACATTTTGAAGCTGTACCTTCACAGAGCAGTGTTCAGATGTGTCATCCCTTCACTCTTTATCTAAGTCTGATGAGCTCAGATGTAATTCAAGGTAGATACTGGCAGGTTCTAACTTTCTCTGTCTTTGGTTGCACTGCTGGTATGTAGGTGTGACTTTCACCTCACTCTAAGAGTAATCCAAACAAAGTCCTCAACATAGACTGTGTAAATAATGGAGGTAGAATCCATGATGTCAACCATCTGTTTCTGAAGCGCAGTTTTGAATCCAATCATTGGCGGGAGCCATATTGGAAATGTTGAACTCAACATAACTGCTGTGGAGTGATTGTGACGTAAAGAGGCGGGCTTTAAGCCTCCTAGCCAACAGCTATAGTGTTCCCGCCTGACAACCTTTCAGTTTTTCACTTTCAGTTTTTCTATCTCATGTCTGTAGCATTTTCAGTTATCAGTTTTTCTACCTTGTTTGTAGCATTTTCAGTTGTTCTATCTTACATTTGTAGTATATTCAGTTGTTGTATTTCATGTTTGCAGCATTTTTCTGTTTTTTGTATTTTATTTCTATGTAGCATTCACAGTTTTTCTTTGTAATGTTTGTAGCATTTTCAGTTTTGTATTTTATGTATATTTTGTTTGTTATGTTTGTTTTATGTGGACCCCAGGAAGAGTAGCTGCTGCGTTAGTGGCAGCTAATGGGGTTCTGAATAAAGAATAAAGAATAATCAAGTCATCAGTGCCTCTCGTAATCTTAATATCTTTGAAATTGCCGAGTTATGAAAAAATTCACCCCCCGTACAGTGTGTGCCGATCGAGAAATGAGCTATCCAGACTACACTCGTTTTTTCTACCAGGCTGTAAACATGTTTATTTCTGCTGTAAAGATCAGCTTAATGAACACGTGTGTATGTGGTTCAGGTACTTCCGGAGCCAGCCTCAAGTGGACACTCGAACTGTCGTTTTTAACACTTCCGCATTGGCTTCAATTCTTACAGCTGGAGGTTGCTGCTTGGTCCTCAGTAGTTTGTCTTTAAAAAGTTTGAACCACAAAAAATCTTTTTTTTTTTTTTTCTGACACACTCTTTTCTGAGCTGTTCACATATTTTTAACACTCTGTAGCTGGAAGGCAAGAAAACATCAGTTTTATTGCAGGCTGTTTCATCTTTCCAACAGGTTCACTGCTGGGCTCGTATACTGAGGCTATGACTGCTTCTGTTTTAATATGAATGGATTGAATTGACTCTGATGTTTACATCTCTAATTAAATAATGGGGCACTTTTAAAGTACATTAGCATTCATGATAAGCCCTGTTTTTTTCTCTGTAACACCACAGACATGATGTATGTGCAGCTGTGGATATGATTGGATGTGGATTAAAGTTGACTGACTCATTGATTCAAACTTTAAGGGAGACACTGCACCGAGGCAATGGACAAACGCATTTCAGCTGCTCTCATGCGCCTACAGTTTATCTCTAGTTACTCAGCTTTCTTACTCATCACCCAGGTGTGTTACATACTAGATCCTGGTGGTCAAACCCCCTCAATAACTGTAATTAGTCCTGAACGAGAGCGACTCCAGAAACAACCTGATCACACAAATCAAATCGGATTAATCTGCTTAAAAGGAGTCCAGAACATTTATAAAGTTCATGATTTCACTCTTCCTGTTGACAATGTGGCAAAAACGTTGCAGGTAGCATTGGTAAACAGCATGGGGAACATGTTTAATATCACTCTCGAGAGGAAGTCGTACAGGTGCTGCTGTTAATTTCTGCATCTGTTAAGGATGCAGTTGTGGAGCGCTGGTGGCCTAGCGGTCTAAGCGCCACCACATACAGAGGCTACAGTCCTCGTTGCAGGGGTCGCCGGTTCAATTCCTGGCCGGTCGACCATTTCCTGCATGTCTTCCCCCGCTCTCTACTATCCACATTTCCTGTCTCTCTTCAGCTGTCCTATCAATAAAGGCCAAAAATATAACTTTAATAAAAAAAAGAATGCAGCTGTATATCACACTGGCTGTCTAAAATGTTTAAAATCTTCGATAAATAAAGTTTGAAAAAAAAAAAAGAACGCAAACGGGAAAATGCTAAGTTGAATGTGATTTTTGATAGCATAGCAGGCTAATATTTAGCCTTTATTGTGAGTGCAAAAGTTAAGCTTAATGTTAACTTGACCTGCAAATAGGCTGATTAGAATATGGTTGCCATTTTTAAATCAATAAAATCATCACACTAAGCGGAGGGGCCTTGACTCACCCTGTCAGGATTCTATTTCACATAACGGCCCCCTCAAATATCCCTGATACATTTGTGTTTAATAAATACAACATTTAATCTCAAACTGCTCTGATTCACTCACTTTTTTGAACCTATTTTCACTGATCGATACATGAGTCTGCCGGCTGAGTGACACAGACAGGCAGAGGAGTTAGTGAGAGGAAACAGCTCCGTTTACCGTCAGGCAGCCCGGCTGGTGCAGGAGATGCACTGCAGTACAGGCGCTGTGCATTTCCATAAAGGAGACTAATGAAATCCTAATGAGAATGGGATGGAGCAGCTTATACACATTAACAAAATTAGCATATAAAACACATTGCCCTGAGTAGGTAACCACACACTCACACAAACACACATATGCAACAATATGGCAAATACGCTTTAACAACTCTGTTAGTTATGTCAAGACTTTAAGCTTCCTTAAGGAGGTGTCTCTGCTCCTAACTTTACACAAAGCTACATAGATGGAGTACTCTTACAAAAACTGACTGAGATGTTTCTGCACTCAGACCGGGTTTGTTTCTTTAGATTCTGGAGGCACAGTAGAAAAAAGGGGTTTTGTGTGTTACGACTCGCAGGTTTCCATGTACATCAACCCTTGGGGAATTAGTGGCAGACAGTAATGGGTACCAAGAGGCATTTTGGTACAAAATCTGCATCAGCAGTTTACACTCTCCTCCGCCCTCCAGTCTCTCCTCTCTCTTTCTGCAGTCTACATACGTCTTCCTCAATTACTGCAGATCATCATCACTTCCAGTCCCAGGAGGGCTGAGGCAAAATAAAGGAGATGGTGTGCATGCTTGAATGTGTGTGTGTTTCTGTGTGTGGCAGTGCTTCAATGCTTCAGTGAACACTCGAGGCAGCACCTTTACATCAACACGCCGAGTCCGTGCGAGGATGATATGAAAATTAGCATAAACATATCACACACGCGTGTAATAGATTTTGGTGTGTTGTTTACGCTTCATGAGTGTAGATTGTGTAGGCTCCAGTATCAGCCTTGTTTTCATTTGAAGGCATGCAAATGAGAGATGGAGGGGTTAGATAGTGTAACAGCAGAGTTATCTGCAGCACAGTTACAAGGTTACAAGAAGCACTGGCTATTCCTAAATTAATTACAAAGACATTTGAAAAATGTTCCATATTTACATAGTAAAATGTTTGAATTAAGTATGCACATTCATTTAAGATATGAAACAAGATATTGTACAGTGTAGGGATGTAAACAATAAATCGAGTATGGGTTAATTGATTGTTAAGAACTTACTCAAACACATTTTTTGTTTTGATTTTCTATCACGTGGAACAAACATCATGTGGTCTCATATTTGGTTCAGCTATCAGGGAGGTGTTTGAAGTTTAAAGCATGTTTTGACGTGAATCAGCTGACTAAAGGTGTATCGCACAGCAGAGACGCTCAGCTGGGGGCTACGGCTGAGTGACAGGTCTCCACGAGCGCTTTTTCTATCCGCCGCCGGACTGATTATGGCCCGGTTGCGCTCCCAACTGACACCTGACCGCGTTCACATGCATATTTTTCTCAATAAGAACGAGTAGACAGAAAACTGGACACTTTGAGTCTGAAATGTGTTTCTGTTCAGTTCCCTTCTTGAAGTCTGAGCCTTCACTTTTATGACTGTATGTCATAGGGAATACTGACAGAGTAGCATCATGCTAACAGAGCTAACACTGGACACAAACGCCACATTGGAAGGATTTCACCTGCTGTGGGCGGACAGGATACAGGAGAGCGACACTGAACTAACTGGTGAAGAAGGCCAGCTCAGTCCTGGACCCTGTGGAGGTGGTGGCTGACAGGAGAATTATGGCCAAGCTGTCGTCTTTGATTGACATTTATTTTTCTACATATATTCTTGTTAAATTCTTGTACTGTACACCTTCTTGTTTGCTGCTGTAACTCCATGAATTTCCCCGTCGTGGGACGAATAAAGGAGTATCTTATCTTATCTTATTATTTTTATAAGCCCGCTCCACATGTTGATATACAGCGTTTTACATTTTGGACACATCAATACGATCTGTTGCTATTTAACACCATCAGTTATATACATTTTGTCATGAAGGAAACTTTGATTCAAGGGAAAAAACGGATTTGGCTTTTTTTTTTTTTACACGGAAAACATTTATGTTTTTTTTAATGATTAATCGATAATTGATCGTTAACATTTCCAAAGATGGATCACGGTAAATACTTAAAATTTACATCCCTAGCACAGTGTTAAAATCAGTGTAGTGAAGGGTCAAGCTAAGTAGATATTTATATTTATCTGTATTTAAACTTGAAAATCATTGAGAGCAAGCCCTCATTTACAATGAAGCAAAATAAAAGATATAACCCTAAAAGAATGATGAGCAATTAAAATCAGACAATTAAAAATAATGTTACAACCATTGAAAAATAAAGTTACATAAACACAGTTAAAACAGGTACAATCTGAGGTTAAATTTTTTAAAACTAATGATTTAAAATGATTGAAAGAAACCAGTGCATTTATTTTTAAAGTGCTTTGAAGTGAGTTCCATGCAGATGGTGCAAAAACACAAAAGCCAGATCTACCTATCTCAGAATGAACTCTGGGAACCTTAAGAGTAAGCCAATTAGTTGATCTGGTGTGTTTTGCTCCAGAGGACCAAACTAGCATTGAAGATAAGTATGATGATAACATCCCAACAAGCGCTTTATAAACAGGTAAAAATAAAAATAACCTTTTTCAGCCAGAGAAGACCATCCCACCTTGTTGTAAAGTATGCAATGATGAGTGCTGTAACTATCACCAGTAATAAAACGCAGTGCAGAGTGAAAAACGGCATCAAATTGCTTTAATGTAGAGGCTGAAGCATGCCTGTACAAAATGTCACCATAATCGAGCACTGATAAAAAAGATACTGCATGTTTGTTGGCTAACACTACAGATCACAGATCTGGTTATGCATGAAACAAGGAATACATCTGACAACATCCGAAAAAGGCGGGACTATCGTATATACTGTTAAAAAATATATACTTTCAAAAATCAGCTTGACATAATTCCCAGTCAATAAAGACTCACATCCCTTCCAAAGACTTGACTCTTGTTTGGATTTTGAGAAAGGCACCTTCACATGAAATCTTTGTTGGTTTTAGCTTATTCAAAATAGAGGTCAGCAGCATGCACATTAAACTGTGTTTGCCTTTGAGCACCTTTGCAAAATAAAAAGTTACAGCTGTGGATTCACACACACACACACACACCATAAAAATCCTAATATGCTTGTCTTTGCTGAGGTACTTGTCGAAGCATTCACAGGCTGTTATTAAATTCATCATTGTGAGGGAACATGGAGGCCATTTTTCCTGCACAAAAACAAAGTCATCTGAGCAATGCAGGGTTATGGTTTTGAGTTTATGAGGACGGCTGTTTGAGGGATACATCTGGCTGTCAGCTTCATACTCTGCATGTAGCGTTTATTCAGCTCAGTGAGCACTTACACTCTTCCTTCTGATGTTTTGACCAGATGAAAGAAATGCAACATTGCCTTTTAGATACATTCAGTATATATCACTGAATTGAATTGCATTGTGGGTCTTTCTGCACCTCCATGCTTAAAGTAATGGCTGCCTGTATGGCCATATGCCTGTGCTTCAGTAGACACAAGATGGGGCAGACTAAGAACAGAGTGTTGGTGTAGTGGGTTGGTTGCTGTGGACGCTCATCTCTGGCTTGTTGTAGGCTGATAACGATGGTCTGATCTGTGAATGAATGAAATGCTACACCTTCCAATAACAGGAAATATGTTGTGATTCATAAAATCAAAAAATAAATGTGGGAAATATGTTTCAGGAAATAAAAACAATGAAAGAAAATAAAGAGAAAATAAATAAATAAATAAAATAAAAGAAATAAATAAAAGAAAAAAATGTATTTAGAAAATGCAAAGAAATGCAAATTATTAAATAGTCAAAATAATGAGTTTATACTGGTAAAAAAAAATGTGATTATCAAAGATGGGATGGAAGGCACTGTGCAGGGGTTTAATACTTTCATTTTTGAAGTGTTTTACCAGGAAGACTGCATTTCCCATGAGCACCATTACCCACCGATGTAAAGACGTGGCTCTTTGCAAAGCAGCATTCTTTATGGAAGCAAGTGAATGACAGAGTCCTGAGGAAATGCTACATTCAAAGGCTACGTTCACACTGCAAGGCTTAATGCTCAATTCTGATTTTTTCACAAACGTAAACATGGAGCAAGTCAGCATTTTCGCCTTTGTTACAAAGTTTTTGGTATACATACAATGCACACACATGCAGTGGACATGCACTTAGGGAGAGATGTCAGAGTGAGGATGCTGCCATCAACCAGCGCACCCCAAGCAGTTGGGGGTTCGGTGCCCTGCTCAAGGGCACCTCAGCAGTGCCCAGGCAAGTGAACCAGCACCTCTCCAGCCACCAGTCCACTTGCCAAACTTCGTCCATACTGGGACTCGAACCAGGGACCCTCCGGTCCAAGCCAAGCCCCTATGGACTGAGCTACTGCCGCCCAAAATGTGTTTGAAAGGTACAGTTGTGCTCATAAGTTTACATACCCCGGCAGAATTTATGATTTCTTGGGTAGTTTCTGTTGTCTTTCTGATATAAAAAGAGTAAACACAGTTGTATGACAAAAATTTGCTTCACCCAACCACTAACCATGAGTGAAAAAAAAGTTTCTCTCTTATCATTCATATTCACTGAAAAATGGCCAATAAAAAACACAAAATCTGCCAGGGTATGTAAACATATGAGCACAACTGTATATTTATTATTTATATTTATAAGGTCCAAGACCTCGCTGTCCTTCCATTGACTTGCTCCATTGTTGCTCTCCTCCATTTTTGCAAGGCTACCATTGGCAGAATTGTAACGTGTGTCGCCATAAAGTGACTTGAAAGAATCAAATGCGCATCAAATCCGCCTTGGCCGCTCACACTGAGGTCCCATTGAAAAATATCAGATCTGTATCTAATTCAGGACCACATATGGAAGTGGTCTAAATCTGATTTGAAAAAATCTGATTTGGGCCAGATTTGAGTGTTCACACTGCCTCTAAAAAATCTGACCTGGTCACTTGACCCCTAAAAAATTGGGGCCACTTTTGCCTGCAGTGTGAACATAGCCAAATTCATGCTAGTTTGTCGTGACTACCAGCCCTAGCTTTAACTATCCACTCTACTGGATGTCACAAACACTCAGTGTACACCAAACAACCAAAATAGGCCAAATAACATCAATCGGGATAATTTCATCAGACTTGTTATTTCACAGTGAGCTGATTTAAAACTACTTCCTGAAGGTCTTTGGAAGTAAGTACAGCCAATAAATCCTCATTAGAACATGGACACACCTGTGGCACTGTCACTGTGTGTGTGTGTTTGTGTGGATACACACGCCTCTGTCAGTTTGTGTGTGTGTGTGTGTGTGTGTGTGTGTGTGTGTGTGTGTGTGTGTGTGTGTGTCTGACAGTCAGTCAGACTGAAGGACAGGATGACTGATGACTACCACACTCTTTTTGGGCAGTTGAGTCTCCCAGCACTGATAATGAGGCTAAAGAGGAAGAGCTGCCATTAATTTGACTTCACATCCCTACCACACACAATGATACAGACTTTGTGTGTGTTTGTGTGTGTTCCCAGTGATTCTGTAGTCAAACTATGTTCCCCTCAGGGACGTTGGCACAAAGAAATCCTCACAGTTGGAGGTTTTCTTTTCCTTCTTAGTAAAACTCACGAAACGTTCACTGCTGCTGGAAGTCAAATGGATATTTTGGGAGTGTTTCTCCAAGGTGAGTTAGCATATAGCCCAAGAAGCTCACTACTCAGGGTCACTGGCCTTCACCTCTGTACACAAACTGTTATCCAAACTATATATGACACAGAATCAGCATCCACAGGGGAAGACCACACGTGATATCAACAGCAAAACAGTTCATGTTGGAGAGACTCCCAAAAACTGATTGATAATTAGGAATGATGACAAGAAATTTACATTAAGACCACCTAGAGACTTCAGAAGATCCAGGGTATTCTTGTTTTGTCACTTATTTTACTGACAAGTCCACAACAAGCAGTGGGGGACACGTTTTTTTGTAATGGCGACTACAATGATGCGCTAAGTTGGCACAGCTTGTTGGTTTAACAGGCCACAGACAAAATCACAATAGCCAACAATAAGGCCTGAATTGTTTGTAATAAGTGAAAATAACAGCTTAAGTAAGCAAAATGTTCTGGGTATGGCCTAAATGGGCAAATGAGACCATCAGAATATTGACAGATTATTTCTATAGAGTAAATTTAATGCATGGAAATGCAGCCAGGGGGAAGGTGTTGGAAGAAGTCATTCAGAATTTCAGAGCATGCTGCAGAATCAGACTTGTTTGCATTTTCAGTGCAAAGATTCTCGATGAGCGATACTTTTAGATGTTAAAAGAAAGCAGGACGGGGCGCTTGTGGCCTAGCGGTCTAAGCGCCCCACATACAGAGGCTACAGTCCTCGTCGCAGGGGTCGCCGGTTTGATTCCTGACCAGTCGACCATTTCCTGCATGTCTTCCCCCGCTCTCTACTCCCCGTATTTCCTGTCTCTCTTCAGCTGTCCAATGGAATAAAGGCAAAAAGCCCCCAAAAATATAACTTTAAAAAGAAAGTAGGAAACAATTTAAACATGCACCGAAAAAATCAGCATGTTGATTAGAGCTACTTTGTCCACAGGGGGCGCCAAATTTGACACCAACCCCAGAGTCCCCACAGAAGCTTTCATATAGGAAGTTCTGCTTGCTAAATGTGCAGATGTTTGTATTTATTAAAAGTACTTCAGGCCTTATTTCTGGATTGTAATATCTTGAAATAAGATTCATTTCAAGACTTGTCTGCTGAATGTGGCTTATATTAATTGGAATTAAATATTTCTAATAAAATGAGATAAAAACAATCACTAAGATTTGAGTTTCTGTAACGAGGTTCACTGAATTCAGGACAAGGAAACCAAAGAAGATGTTAAGTTCTTGTCTAGTTAGGTTGGTAACAAGCGTTATAAGTTTCAGCTAGTAACGCCTACTTTTGTATCATGCCACAAAACTTAGTTAATTCCAGCTATCCTCCATCAGTCTGCTCTCATGTCCGTATTTATATGTCCGTTCCATTAAACACCATCGAGCCATGCAGGCCCATCACCTGTGATTGATCTCAGAGTGACAATCTTTATTTAGCCTTTGGGAAACTGAGCTCTCCTCCCCCCCATCAGCCCCCCGCCTCTTATCTGCTCTGTTTGTTTTTCCGTGTGCTGAGAGAGAGGACCGATCAATGTTGTGAGTTATGAAATGACAGTGGTGCTGCTGAAGGCAGTCTCTCAAACACTGCCAGCCACGGCAGACAGACTCTCATTTTCCCGCTTCTCCTCCACCAGCACCATCACCAGCACAGATACACCACATTCATCACTCATCTCTGTCTATTAGCCCTGTAACCACTGTCTGTCTGCTCGCTCCAACAGCTCTGACAGCTGGACTTCACTGATATAATCCTCTGTGTCTCTTCCATTACAGCCTTAATTGACAGGTCACTCATTTCCTTTGAAGAAAACTTGCAAGGTCATCTCTTTAAAAAAATAATTTAAGAGTTTATGAAAGTTCAAATAATACTCTGGTCTCTTTAATCATTGTTTTTACCATCTGTTGTTTATAACGCCATTTATTTTTGTCATGACTACATTTTGCATGCAAATAAGCAACTAATGTTCAATTATAGAGCACCAAGAACAGGTAATAATGGATGCTTACATACACTACCTGTCAAAAGTTTGGAAACACCTTCTTATTCAATGTTTTTTATTTATTTTATTTATTTCCAACACAGTAGATTAATACTGAAGACACCGAAACTATGAAATAATCTGGTTTTGCCATAATCTAGATTACAACAGTAGTCAAATCGGGCTATCCATTGTGTACTAACCCTACCTCTGATCAACACAACTGATGGTCTCAAACACATTAAGAAGGCAAGTCATTCTATAAATGAACTCTTGACAAGGCTCATACTACAATGTTACAATGTTACAATGTCATTTAGCAGACGCTTTTATCCAAAGCGACGTACATACGAGAACAAGAACAACACAAGCAAAGATCTAGACAAGAGGAAACAAGATCAGTACGAGTAACGAAGTGCTTCAAGTCAATTTGGGTGCAGGTACTGCCAAGCAGTGTAAAGGCAATGCACAAAAGTAAGTAAGGAACTTTTTTTTTTTTCTTTTCAAAATAAGGAACATCTACAATGAAGCAACCAAACAATTTAAGACCTTCCATTATCATCATCAACAATTAACATCACCACAATAATGACCAAAGTACCAAGTGCTGGGTCACTCAAGAGCTGAACACAGATTCCCAGAGTAGAGCAGGACAGTGAGAGTCAATTGTAGCTGGAAGACATGATCTGCCACTGGGGACAACAGTGGAGAACAGTCTAGATAAGTGCATAGTGCTTCTTAAAGAGCTGGGTCTTTAGCTGTCTTTTGAAAGTAGAGAGGGACTCTGCAGATCGTATGGAGTTGGCCAATTCATTCCACCATTTAGGGGCAACAGAGTCCAGCTAGTGATTTTAATTTTGAGGCCTTGTGTGCTGGAAGCACTAGACGCTTTTCAGAGGCTGAGCGTAGCGGGCGAGAAGGGCAGTAGACCTGGATGAGGGGTTCCAGGTAAACTGGAGCGGTTTTGAATTACAAATAATTAGAAACCATTCCAGGAGACCACTTCATGAAGCAGACTGAGAGAATACCGAGAGTGTGCAAAGCTGTCATGACGGAAAAAGGGGGCTACTTTACAGAATCTAAAATATAAAACATATTCTGCTTTGTTTAACACTTTATTGTTCATTAAATAACTCCATATACAGTATGTTCTTTCATAGTTTTGATGTCTTCAGTATTAATCTACAGTGCTTCAAATATTTGAAAATAAATACAAACCCTTGAATGAGAAGGTGTTTCCAAACTTTTGACTGGTAGTGTAAATACAAACTTAGAACAGTATATGGTTGTGGTTGTATTTCTCCTCTTAGAACAATGAGGGTATCTCATGGAGTTTTAAACCAGGGGTTGGCTTGGGACCCCCTGGGGGGGGGTCACAAAACACAAATGGGGGGTTGTGAGATGTCTTCCAGGATGTTTTTTTTTTTTTTAATTATCTAAAAATAGTACATTTACCCATTATAGTAAAAAAATGTAGACAAAAATAGTTGCTAAATTTGAAATAAAACCTTGAAAATAGAAAATGTAATGCATTTTCTGCCTTTCTCTGTTTCCAAATGAACTCTAAGTTTAGGGTTAGTGACCAGCTACTTATCAAAAGCATCAGTAGCAGTAGGTTACAGCCACATGCAAATTAGGTATATAGGCTAATTTTCTGCAGACCAACTAAATGAAGGGCCGAAAAGTTTGGGAACCCCTGTTTCATACCACTGGCTGTGCTACAGAGAAATGTTGGTAAATGAGTTGTGTAGTGTAGCATCTCCAGTGTGAACACAACAAGCTGTCAATCTCAAATAACCAAATTACCTTCACCTGGATGATCGAGAATCTTCACAGACAAGCTGTCAATCTGTGTTGGAGTTATTTTCTGTTCTTGAAATCATGTCCTGCTTTATTTAACTCTCTTCTTGAGAAATCACCCTTTTTAAAAGACCCAAACACATCTCATTGGATGTCTTCAACTAAATCTGGAATACTTTCCAGTCCACAGAAACACGTTTTCAATCCCAGCACAAGCAGTGATGGATTAAAGTACTTCTCCTTTTACATCCTTTATAAGAATTAATGCTTTTCTTCCCCACAGTAAGCCCGAGGAGAAGCACGGAGCATGGATCTGTAGGCCTATTAATTCTACACGTTTCGGATTAATTACACTGTTCAGTGACAACGGAATCACCACACTCGTACTATTCTTTCTGCATCGACAAACTGGAGTGAAACAGTGTGAAAGGCTCTCTGTTTCTGTTTCATCACTCGTAAATGTGTACAAAGTAAAGGAATACAGAGCATGTGGACTCTGCACAGAACTAAATGCTGGATGCTAATCTATTCTTAGTTACAGAGCTCCCTCCGGTGCATCCCTGTGCAGCCATAGCCTTGACCCAATTTGGCTGGTTCCTGTTGGAGGCCTTCATGGGCCTTCTGTCTGGGCCTGTGTGTGTGTGTGTGTTTTTGTGTGTGTGTGTGAGAATCTATTTTAAGCAGGGTCAGGAAACAGAGGCATTCATTAAGCGATGTCAGGCCAAGGTATTAAACCCTGATCAAAGTCACAGAGGTACTGCATTTAGGTATTTTTAGTCCTTCGTTTACCATGTTGACCAGATAACACAGACTTAATAAATGGGCATAAATCACTTCTGGTGGATGTGTCACAGTGATAATGACAAGTGTGGTTTGTTACAACTGGTATTAAATTGATTTTAGAGGACAGCAGTTTCTCTTTGAGCAGGTATGCAGACAGAAACACAACAAAAAGCAGTTTATGCATCATTTTACAGAAATGACAAACAAACTTACATTGGCTTTAATAAATACGTCTCATTAACTGGACTTGTTTCATCATGCCATAAACTGCTGCATTCTGATATCATGATGTGCACGGCTTGGGTAGTTTTCCACAAGACAGTGGACACCGTTACTTCTTGTTCAATTTGTTTTATTTTTTTAAAATATAATTTTACTTTATTTCTTGACCTTAGATTTAAAAATATTTTATGTTTTCATGCTTTTGTTTGTTTAATGTCATATTTTAAATTGGATATTTTCTAACAAGGTATGGCGTCATGGAATTAACCTGATATTGAATCTACAATAAGATGTTGGACATACGGGCACCCTGCGGGGGTGTCAGGAGGTCTGAGCCAATTTCGGGCTGCGACTAGTCACAGAAAAGATTCAATGTGTGAGTCTTAATCCTTGGGAAGAAGTTCTGAGATGAATTGAATAATTAAAGGTTAATTTCGGTTAAGACAAGATCAGTTGTGATTCTTTGTCCGACGGGACAGTAAGACTCTGCAAGTTACTGACTTCAGAGCAGCGAAGGGGGCTGATTATTATGTTGAAATGCTGACTTGTTCTTCTACTTTCTACTTATTTTTCTTCTTCTGTAAGTTTTTTGGCTTTTTTCACAGCCTTCAAACTTTGACTGATTTTCACCGTTCAACTATTAAACTATTCAGCTCCTTTACCTCTTTCAGGCCATATATTTTCACATATTCAGCCCTTATACTTTTTGAATTATTCAACTTTATTTGAACTTTATTTTAACATTGAAACAAATGGGGCGGAATATTCAAATCCACTTCAACTTCTTCAACATCTACAGCTTATAGCTTCAGCATACTTTCACTTATAGACTCCATTCAGACTTTAAACTGTTCACAAGACATTCAGCTGTCTACACATGACTCACTTTTTTGATATCTTTCACAGTTTCTGAGATTTCACTGTTCAAAAATTAATCAAATTTCAGCTCTTCCCTCACTTTAACATTGGTGTGTGTTGGATGGAACACTGGTGAGCAGAGTGAGAGGTTCAAATCTTAGAGTGGGCAGGCTGGGAAAACAATGTGACATGCCCTCTGGAAAAATTGCCAGAAAACTTCACTTCTTCTACTTTTTCCACTACTTCCACTTCTTCTACTTCTTCCACTTCTTCTACTTCAACTACTTCTACTACTCTTCCACATGTTCAGCTGTGTTTCACAGCTTTCAGCCTTCAGCTTCAGCATTTCAATGCATTTGCTTTCAGGAAATGCAACCTTTCTAGTTTAGAATAATCCCTCCTAATTTAAATAAATAATAAGACCAAACACTATTTACTTTGTACGTTAATTTACATAAGTACACAGAGAGAAAGAGAGTAGATCAAACACAACTGGCCGCATATAAAATGTAAATGTTTGAAGTGTTTGCTGTGTGTTTTTTTTTTTTTTTTTTATTGTTACTGTTCTGGTTTTGGTTTTTAACTTTGTAAAGCACTTTGAGTTGCTCTTGTATGAATGGTGCTTTATAAATAAACTTGCCTTGCCTTGAGATCTTTTGTACTGGTTCACTGTCCTGAATAACTGCAGTAAATAATCCTGTTTTATTTCTCCTCATGTTAGATAGATGGACAGTGTGAGGGCTAAACTCATTAACTAGCAGATGTTTAATTATATGAAATTGTTGTTTCCTCGTCATTAGCGCTGAAATGTCGATCTTTGCAACTGATAAAGTGTACAGCATCCAGTAAAACTTGGATGATATTGCAGAAAACTCTGTTTTACATGTACTTGTTTAAGTCAGTTCATGTGTGTTTTTATGAGCAGTGATAACGGGGGTTAAATGAGACCTTTAGATAAACATTCAGTCAGATTATGTGTTTCTGTTTTCTATATAAAAGCGTTTCTAGGTAAAACTGCAAGACATGGCTTCATGGAAATTCCTCTTCTTTTTAAAGTCACTGTATTTGTGGAATGAAACATTTTGAAATATTTACTAGATTTATTTTATAACTAATACATTCAACGGTGTGGACAAATTATTCAGACAGTAAGAGATGTGACTCTATCAAAAAGGAAAAACTAACACCAGAGGGAAATATGACATCTAAAGCAAAAATATAAAAGTAAAAAATTACACCCTAAAGTGATGACTTTCCAGAATGTCTGGAAGATAAGAGGACACTACCTGGCTATAAGACAAAGCCATTAAAGTTTAATACAGTCTGAAGCCATTTACACTGCAAGTGAGAGTCTCTTCCTGTGACAACTGTCATTTTTCCATTTTATACCGGCCGTTTGGAGAGGAGATTTTGAGGTTCTGGCCACTGTGAGAAATGTCTGCCATTGCTGGCGTGATGAGAAGTGACTGAAGAATTCTTAGATTTATTAGCGCCCTGTGAGCTGGTGTCATCAGAGATTACGCCCCCTATCCTTCACTGTTCCACCGACACGTCAACCATCGAATTTCAATTTCCCTGCTGAGAGGATGGGAAGGCTCTGGCGGGCGACCCCTGCTCGTGACCCTGGGGTTTCACGATGGATGGGGGAGGTGGAGGGGGGACAGATACGGGATGCTCATGAATTAGGGATGACTTCAGCAGTGCGTTCAACTTTGGCCGTCCTGCCTGTATCGCCACTGAGAATCTCCCTGATAAATGGGTATCAAAGGGTAGAAAGACTGCTCTTCCTGGTTAGATATTCAGAGAAGCTCATGGTCGCGTTTAGCCCCTTTAAGACATGTTAAAAATATGCACCTTGGATTCAGCATGCTCATTGGAGGGTAACGGACCAATCGAAGATTATGCATCACAGATATGCATAAATATATTTGACAAAGAGGGAAGATTCATCTCACATGTAGCCACACTTGTTAGCCTCAGAAGGGCCAATACAGTAAATAAAAGTGTAAATGTATTTTCAGTTAGAGTAGTTCCAAGTAATAGAAAAAATGCCAGTGTAATGTTTACGACAGATTAAATACAACTAGTATTGCATGTTGACACTCAATCGATGAGCTGGTTCTAAAACTTCTAAAAGTTACTTTATAGAGGTCCCGATGAGCCCAGCTGTTAAATCCTGCATCCCATGTACAGAGGCTAAAGTCCTCCAAGTGTTCAATGTTGACCCTTGACCCTCTGCCAGGTCATTCCCACTTTCTCTTCACAACTTGATGGGACAGACTAACGGCCAAATCCCACAAGATCCGTCTCCGGTTTGTCTCAGATCCGTCACGGCACCGGATCTGATAGGTTTCTCTTCTAGTCAATGTGTTAACTTCCACTGGATCCGCTCTGTTGTGTTCCGGCTACGGATACGATACGCAAGACTTCTATTTTTGCTGGATGTCGGAGCATGACTCATCAATCTCAACAGAGCAGATAGAGTGGGACAGGAAGTCAGGCGCCAAAACAAATTGAGAACATCCGGTTAATTTTCAGAATAAAACACTCTGTGTTATCGTTAGATCGTTTTTAACTTAACTACGAAAACAAGGTGTCATTTTGAACAGAGGCAGGCCTGGAGTCAACAGGTCAGAGGTTTTCAGAGGACCATAAAGACAACATGGATGAGGAGAGGAGCAGGAGAATCCTTGATTCAGTGATTGCTGCAGGAAAACCTTGGTCACATGACTCCAGCTGTCCGGCGGTCCTGCTCCATGCTGCGTTCCAAAAACGCAACCGGAGGGTGTTGACGGACATGAGAGTAGGGAGCCAGACCGCAGTGGATCAGAGACGGACCGGACACGGATCTGGTGGAAGTCCAGTGTCAGAGACCGTTTAAAGGCTCAGGTAACCTTTGCTGATTTGAGTGTGACACCATTAGTTTAAAATACTGAACTTTTTCACTGTATTCTAATGTGATGAGATACTGAGTTCTGGGTTTTAATTAACTGTAAGCCATAGTCATCACAATTAGAATAATTAAATGCTTGAAATATTTCACTCTGTGTGTATTGAATCTATATAATATATGAGTTTCATTTCTTGAATTGAACTACTGAAATAAGTTAACATTCTGTTTTGATGTAGACAGGTGGGCACTTCCTGGAGAGACTCTCTGACACGTGAATTGATTGATTCACATCCTCAGATTCAGATATGATTAACATACGTTTGAGCTGGAGCTGAACTTCTATCTTTTATTCTGTCACTGATTTTAAGAGGCTGTGAGATTAGAAGGCTTTGACTTGAACGCCCACAATCAAACACCTATAGATGTGTACATACGAGTGTAAAAAGGCACTCACCATCCACTCTGAGATGATGATGTCCACCTTGTCCACAGGGAGGGTTATGTCTTCTATCCTTCCTCTTATCAGAGTGATCGTGTCCTGCAGTTGATTGGATCTGTTGGAAAAATTTAAGAGTCAGAGGACTTTGAAACACAGCTCAGGTCAGTTCTTCATCAACTGGATCAGGCAGAGAGTGGTTCAGAGTCAGCTTAGTGTTGTTCTGGTTCAAATCCAAACCATATCAATGAAATGGAATGGTTTAATTTTGGCAGCAGAGCAACTTGTAGACACAGAACCTGAGTATAACTGGTCAGGGATAAATTGCCTACTTTGACATAACAGAACAAAGAGCAATTTCAATGTAGATTTGGAGTCTCGATTCAAATCCCTTGCTGAACGAAGTCCTCAAAGAAATGCAAACTATGCAGCTGAGAAAAGAAATCTGAAAGCAGCTGATTACTGCAGGTAGAAAATAGATGGACAAAAGCTGCAGTAGTCAAGGAGTATGTCCAGGGACTAGAAATGTGGCACTTAACACTTAAGTCTTACAAACAGGAACCAGGAACTACAAATGTCGATCTGCCACCCTGAGATGGGACATTATTTGAAGCCACCGTCCAGATTGTTTAGCAAGAAGCAGTCTGAAGCTTTTCTGGCATTTCACTGTGGAGACTTTTCTGCAAGATATTCGTCTTTCTGCACATTTTTGGCAATACAATATATTTCCCATGCAGGTGTAGGAATTTGTTTGAGATTGATACCGACAACCCTTTTTTTCCTTTTGTTTATAACCTAAAGGTGTAGGTGCAATTTTTTTGCAGACCAAGTAAAAGAGGATGATAGCTTTTCATCACAAGTGCTTCCCTGTTGTTTTATGAACAGGGCCGGGGTAGATATAGCCACTAGGGATGCACTGAAATGAAAATTCTTGGCCGAAACCGAAAATGAGGAAACAAAGGCCGAAAACCGAAACACAGAAAGAAATTATTATGCCAATTATTAGTACCATTGCATTTATGGCTATGACTGTGTACTAACCTCAGTGAAATCAAGGATCTCATTGAACATATCAGACAATGTGGGTCCATGACCATTATCTGTTTCAGAGAGACAAGTCCTTTTTTCTGCACTCTGTTCTCCTTCTCCATCTCCAAGCGGATTCTCTGCATCCATTGCGGCCTGGATCATTTCTTGTGCACGCCGCTTTATTCCCACATCCAAGTAATGATCTTTATAACACGGATCAAATACAGTCGCGATGAAGTGCAGAGGATCCGAATAGATCTCAGTGAAACGTGTGCTGACAGACTAAGAGTGTACTTTTCATTGTTTTCACTCTGAGGTCCGTCTCAACCTCTTTGCTTAGAAGACACTTTAGTGCTGCAGTTAAAGGAATAACGGATGCAGACATGTTGGCCAATATCCAGACAAGCGCGTACTGGCCGCGGTTTTTGCCTGCATCATCACAACGTTCTGTTTCGGCCGTGTTGTTTCAGTGATAGAAGTCTTTCAGCCGAAAAACCGAAAATGCACTTTTGGGCCATTTTCGGCTGAACATTTTTGGCTGCCGAATTTTCAGTGGTATCGGGACCTAAAAAGTGGGATCGAGGTCCCGATACTGATATCGATACCTGGGCTTTGGTTTCTGCCGATACCGATACTAGCCGATCCGATCCGATCCCGGTATTGATTCAACAATCTCTGTTCTTTAATGTGAGGATAGAATCATGTTATGGCAACTTCAGGCTTTTCTGACTTTGTAAACCAAAATAAAATGAACATTTTAAAACTGACAGTATCATTATTCAAGAGATTATAAATGTGTACCAGCAGTTTGGTGAGTTAATCTTCACAACCAACGGATATTACAATTCAACTGTTAACCTCAGCGGTGGATAAGAGGAATTAAATATTCTGTATAAAAAAAAAGCTTCAAATGAGAAAATAAAAAATATGTCCACGTAGTGTTTCCCACAAAAGTACAGTGTACCTGTGGCTGGGATTAAAATCATTGAATACATTATTACTCTACCCAGCTTTGCCCTTACTGTTTCCCTTCTCCGTGTCTGATACTGTGACAATATTAATTAGCAGCACATTTTATAAATGATGACGTAGGAGACATACATGGCTGTTGTAAACACAGAAAAGCATAGAACTGAGATGAATAGATCTGCCGGATGGATCGGCACTATATATCAGCCCCTTGTCACCGATATCCGATCTAGCTTTTTGAGTCCGATCTAGCCGATATCCGATACCGGGATCACTAGTAGCCACACATGCACATCAGTTCCTCACTTTTGCTTGTTCGCAGTAAAAAAAAAAAGTCTGAATGGTGAGAGCTAACTAAAAATGTTAAGTTGCAGGGTGTGACTTAAATCAATGAGCTCAAGGTCGATTCAAATTCTTTATAGAGTTGAGGATAAGTGCAGAGGCAGGTTCTGACTTTGTAGGCTCATCACTAGAGAGTATAAAAATAGTGATGGGGTACGTTTACAAATCACTGATTATGCTTCAACGTCACTGAAGCTAGAGCTACAAGTCAAGAACATCTGTTTCATAATTACTAACAACCTTTAGAAGAATGTATTACATGCAATTCAGACGTACTGTATGTCAAAACTGTGAAAGAGTCTTCTTCAATACATTTTTCAGTCCTGTCAAGATATGTAAATAACATTGTTTCTTTCCAAGTACAGTTTATTTCCAGAGGTTTGTGCACCATGTGGGAAGAGTGAACAGGGGTAAACTGTAAGTGCAGGACAGCAGAGGCGTCAGGCTCAGGTAGGGACTGTACACTCAGTGCTGCTGTTTAAATGATCCCTCCTTTCAGACCGGCCGGTCCGGGTATCAATCTCTGTGAATATTCCATTATCATGACAGCTAATGTTACCGAGGACAGAACAATTACTCACAGCGGCCCAGAGTGCATTTCTGTGGCAGCGATCCTTATCTTGAACTGTCTCTCCCCTCTCTGCTGCTGTGCTGCCGCTGCTATCGCCTCCTCCCAGAATCCACCCCCCCCACCCCCGACGCTTCACCCACAACCCCCTCCCCACCTCCCACCTCCTCCACCTTTCACAAGAGGGAAACACTGTAATCTCATTATTGGGGTAATTTAGAGGACAATGTCAGGACTCAGGGGAGAGAGTCAGTATCTGTGCGGCTTTGTGGGCGTGTGTGTGTCTCTGTGTGTGTATGTGTGTGTCTATGAGTGTGCATTTGTGAATAGAGGGAAGATGGGTTGCACAGTTAAAAGACAGCCGTTATTTTAGAAAACTGTAATTATTAATTAAAATGAATGCTCTCCTCAGTATGAAAGTCATATATTGGTGTTTTTTGTTGTTGTTTAAGACTAAAACATTTCCAATATCATAATTATAATTATAAGGGTTTTTTATATCAAATATGTAAGAGACAGTGTGTCGTGAGGAGGTTGTTTCAGCAGAATGGAGCCCCCCTCTTGATAACAACCCGATAACGACACAAGAAAGTATTTATGTGGACTAGAAGACATGACTCTCCATGGGTGAAAGAGCTTTACTCCATTTTAATTATATTATTGCTAGTTTTAAAATACTCTGTCTAAACTAAAACTGAGGACGTGTGCTGATCAAACAGAATTTGATGTCTGAATCATACGTAACTAGGGTTGCAAAATTCCAGGAACTTTCGAAGTTGGAAACTTTCCATGGGAATAAACCAGGAATTTACTAAATTGAAGGTTGGCTCTTAATAGGGAACTTAAATCTAGTTGGGGAAAATATATTCTAGCATAATCCTGACTAAAACAACCAGATTTCATGCAAGTACAGTTGAATATCTATGCTATTCCTCAATCACATGCACATAGCACACTGCTTACTGCAGGGCTATTGAGACCACGCCCCCTACATGCACTGTGCATTCCTCCATCACATGCATAAATGATTTCTAGAATCCTGCAGAGGCTAGGCTTGAGAGGCTTGAGGGAAGATGCTTTTTTATTTGCATGTTGAATAGGACTTTGTTGGAGGGAGAGAGGCTCTTATCATTTAACATTTTGAATGGGACTTTGTTGGGATTGCATTTTTGTTGATTTTTGAATGGAATGGGTCGAGGGGATGAGTAATATTTAACTCAACATTCATGTTTTTGTTCTTCAATGAAATAATTGACTGTTCAATAAAATATTTAACACTTGATAAAGTTCTACTTACAAATAAATCTGTTTTAATTGTATTATTTTGGATAGATGTCTGCTTATAACGCAACAAATACTTATTCTTGGATATGATACCTTTGCATTAAATTACCCTCAATTCCCATAATTCCCATAATTCCCATGGAAAGTTTCCAATTTGGAATATTTCCAAAATTCCACAGCTTAACTTCCCATGGAAATTTACCAGAAACTTTTTCAGAAATGTACCAGACATATTAATATAATTAAAACAACTAACTTCAAGACATTATGCTGCTTATCAGAGGGCTACTTATCTCATAATCTAATCATTTTAAAATAGTCTGTTAAACTCAGTTTGAGCTGTGTCCAAAGTAATGTCTGTAACCTTCTTTAACTCAGCTGTTATCACTCACATTGAAGTGGACGTTTCTACTGAGGGTGAAGTAAAACAAGGTCCCCGTGAATCACTGCAGCATATTTCAGTTTCTCTGCCTCGTCACTGTCAGAGTCTGCAACGCTTTCTGTCTCATCTACTGGATCCAATACTGTGTTCTGCTAAATGTTTACTTCATGCACCATCCTCTGTTTTTTTGCTCTGTTGTGGCCTACAGTTTCTGTCTTTAAACCCTCCTGTCTTTTCCTCTCTGATTCCTTCTCTTTATTTTGTTTTTCTACTGTAAACAAGCGTCAAATTTTCCAGACAGCTGTAGGCGGATTGATATGACTACAGTTAGTACACCAAAGTCTAGGATAAGAGCTGCATCACTAACAGTGTGTCCTCTGTAGCAACATTATGGTATCAAGAAGTCAAAGACATTTCTGTGGCATACTGACCAATCAGAATGAAGTATTTGAAACAGCTGTGTGATGAACATTTATTGAAGATGTCTGTCACTAGTGGATGAAAAGCTGTTCAGCAGCCTTCTACAAGGTTAAATATGAATGATTCTGATATTGATCAACATACAGAACTCATAATTTGTCAATCTTAAGTTTGCAAAACCATTTAAAGTTTTCAATTCCACTCATCTATGTCAAAATATCTCTCGGTTTTTCCACTTTGTTGTCACAATTCAAAGCGTCCTATTGGATAATCCATCAATTCCAGCCATTTAAAAAAAATCTATTTGGACATTATCCATTAAGGAAGTGACTGTGAAGGAAAGAAGTCACATCCAGCTTTTCATTTAAACTTCGGCAGCGGAGTGGAGACAGAAGATGGATGCGGCTGCCTAACCAACAGGAGCCACTTTAATTACAATCCTGATATTAACAGCGAGAGGAAGCGACGGACACACAAAGGCCAGCTGCAGACACGCGTGCACACGTACACGGAGGAAGAAGAGCTTTAAAAGCACAACCAAAGCAAACAGTTGATTCGAAGCGACCCACAGGCTCAGTCTGTGTGCCTTTCTATATGTGCATGATTGAATGTGTAGGAGAGAGAGGGTGCTACACATCTCTCTTTAGTTGAATCTTCACCACTGGCGAACGTGTGATGCAGCTTGCATGCCAACACGCACCCTCCAACAGCGAGTCAGTGGGCTGTAAAATTAAAACGTCCTTTTCCTTCAGCGAACCCTGTTGTTTTGCTTATACGACACTCTCTTACATAACAGTAATAATAGCAGTCATTATGGCCCCTAACTCAAAAATGCATTTTAGAAGCAGGGGTGTGATGGAGGAAGTGGTCGCAGGTGGATGAAGGGACAGTGGAAGCTCTGGTGGAGGTAAATGACTGCACTGTGGAGAACTGGAAACACACAGTAACTGAAATTGGACAGAACAGTGTCTGAAAATGTCCCATCAGGGGGTCATCTACATGTTTTGAGTGTGTGCTTGTTTGAGACTGGAGGTCCTTGGTCTGAAGCTACCGCAGCGGAGAAGAAGGCGAGGAGGTGAATGAGTCAGACTGCAGGAGTAAATTATGTGCGTTATGGCCACAGCGCTGACAGCAGCTCTATTGAAGTCAACCAGCTGCAACAAATAAAAAGGTGGCTGGAGGTCACACAGACATCTAGTCCAACAATCCTCTGCTGCAGGATGAGGGAAGAAGGCCTGTGTGTTCTTTCAGATCTTTGAAATGCAATGTCTTGAAAAGAGAAGCCAAGTTAGCGCTGCTGCTACGGAGCTAATCTGACTCTGCTGTCAGGGAAAGGCAGAAATTGAAGCAGCTCCATTTACTACCAGGCAATTAAATACCTTACCTTGCCCTTACATTCAAACACCAAAAACAAGATGTAATGCTCTTCAACGCACTATTGACCTTGGATTAGGCTTCTAATTTTAGGATTGACTGGTGAACAAGAGTGCTGGACTCTGACCTTGTTAAAATGGGGAACCTTGTATTTCAGGTTTGATGGTAGAGGTCATATTTACGGTTCAGGGAGAGGTTGACATGTGTGACAAAGCTGTTGGCCAACCTTAACAGGTTTTTATTGTCAGCTGATTCATAGAGCCTCTGGAGGGGCTGGCCTACAATCTGTGAGCAGTTTTTTATTTTTTATTTTATGGAGCTCTACAGTGCTGGACAGACACTTCCTCCATGTGTGTCTTACCTGACAATGTCCATGGCCTGATAGATGATTACTGATTGGTCCACTGCGATGACCTTCTTGGCCCCAGATCTGGCGGCAAACATGGACAGTATGCCCGTCCCACAGCCAACGTCCAGCACCACCTGCACAACAAGAAAAGAGAGGAGGTTTGGATTTGGAAATCTTTAATGTCCCCAAGAGGCAATTTGGTTTGTAACGGTAGTGCCCACACACATCATATACACACAGCAATACACATAATAAACTAACACAAGTTCACACATTTCATTTAAATACATAACTACGTAACTCCTGTGGATGACATAATTTTTTCTGCATATGAGACCAAAGGTGCCATAATCCTATGTGAAATGGCAACAACCCTGCAGCTTGTTTAAAAACCCAACAGCTGAGGGCACAAATGATCTAAGATATCTGTTAGCTCTGGCCCTCCTAGTATAAGTGAACCTCCTCCCTGTTGGCAAAAGTCTAAACTCTGAATAAAAGGGGGTGGTGAGGGTCTTCAAGGATGGCTGGGGCGGCAGTAGCTCAGTCCATAAGGACTTGACTTGGGAACCGAAGGGTCGCCGGTTTGAGTCCCAGCATGGACGAAGTTTGGCAAGTGGACTGGTGGCTGGAGAGGTGCTGATTCACTTGCCTGGGCACTGCCGAAGTGCCCTTGAGCAAGGCACCGAAACCCCAACTGCTCGGGGTGCCCTGGTTGATGGCAGCATCCTCACTCTGACATCTTTCCCTAGGCATGTTCACTGCATGTGTGTGCATGATTGTATGTATATACCAAAAAAACTGAATGTGTAGCATGTCCAAAAATAGCATGAGTGAAAAAATTGAATTTCCCCCAATCAATAAAGTACCTTTCTTTCTTTCTTTTGACTTCTGAGTGGCTCTCACTTGATAAAGATGACCAAGATCATTAAGATTAGCGCCAACAATCTCTTGGCAGACTTTGATTTTGTTTTTGTTAGAAGTGCTGAGGTTACCAAACCAAGAGGTCATAACAAAAGTTAAAATAGACTCAATAAAAGATTAATAAAAGATTTTTAAAAGTGATCTATCAACATTAAAACCCCTCAGTTTCCTCAAGAGAAAAAGTCTCTGATTGGCCTTTTTGCAAATGGCATCAGTGTTAGCATTCAAGGTCAGTTTGTCATCAAGGATTGTGCCTGGGTATTAATACTCGTTCACTGTCTCCAGAACTGATCCACTGATGACAGTTGATGCCTTGATTGGTTGATTCTGACAAAAATCAATCAGCATTTCCTTTGTTTTTGGCACAATTAGATGCACATAAGAATCATCACACCATTTAATGAAACTTTCCAGGACTGGACCATGACCCACCTCATGGTCCTGCAAGAGGCTGACTATCACTGAGTCGTCAGCGAATTGAATTATAAAGGTGGTGAGATAAAGAGCCAGTACCAGGGTCATTTAAGTAAGGGCTCACAAATCAAACACAGAACTTTCTAGGTATTTATGTACGATTTAAGTTGTTTAAAAAATGACCAAAGGAAAAGAAAGTTTACTTCTAAGCATATTATTTGGTGGTGGGTCGTCCATTTTTGTCGCTTTTGGGATTTTTAGAAGGAGTCACGGTCCAAGCTATGAAGTACTTAAAAAGTTCTACCTTATTCCTGTTGGATCATCTTATTAATGTCACTCCATTAGTGATTTATCTCACTATAAAATTCATGACAAGAAGAAAAACGGTTGAAAAAGAAACCAGTAACACTTTCATAAAGCCTTGAGCGCTACATGGAGATTATTTTGAAGGATTGTAAATCTTCAAACTTTCCAGTGACCTCCAGCTGCCTCCTTGTAATAGAACCAAATCTCTGCGTTGAGCCGTTCAGATTAATGCCGGGACACGCAGAGTTTTCCCCGAGGCCTCATCATCTTTACTTGTTTAAGTGCTTCTAAATCCTCGGGACACTCAAGGAACTTTTTCACTCAAGCTTTTTGTTGCTGTTGACTGAGTTTTTAATCACCTCTATTTCAGGTTCCCATAGGTTGCAGTTAATTTGTTCATCTTCGCCCCCAATGGTGTTTAATGAGCGTGGCACAGCTGCAATGACTATACGCCCAGCTATATGTAACACTGTTTATGCGCCTCTCTATTTAAGGCCACTTTTACTTCTTTGGAAGCGTCCCGCTGCCTTTATGGGTTCACAGAGGGTCGCCATCACACTGCTGACTCAACACAACACTCGCTCCCTTCTCCATCTTCCCTCTAACCCCATCTTAACAGTACTGAAACAAGAGTAACCCGGTTTGTTCTCTATCTAACGCTCCCTGTAGAAGGTGACACTTTCCTCTCTGGCGAATGTTTCGCTCTGACAGGGATAATGTACGTTCCCATCAACACAGCCTGCCTCCCTCCTCTGCAGCCTCGTCCCAGCACTAACCAGCAGCCGCCCATATAATGGATGGTCATGATACAGGCCACTGCTTCCTGCAACTAAAAGCAATGAAGAAGAAATGGTGGGGGGTGAGCTGGAAGGGTTTTTGGGGAGAAGGGTTGGGGGGGGGTTATGCGTTTGGTGGTGGATTGCATGTGTCTCTTATCAGCACTCTGCAGTCGACGTCGGAGGTGTTAATAAAGTCGTGCTGTGTTTTAAATCAGACACCATCGCCTTATTAATGTGTTTCCAGCAAAATGCAACACGCCTATTCCTGTTAATGGTCTTGGCTCCCCTGCACACGCTGCAGACACACATTCACACACATATATGTTTGCATGTATTTATCTGGCTCACCTTGTCTTTGAACACTTCGGGGTTGCGGTACATGAAATCACGGTAGCTCTCTGTGCGCACTTTGTCCTGCAGGGAGAGAATATCACAACATGAACAATGACAGCTTTTCTTTAGTAGAGAGACAGAATACGACGTGATGATGTGTGGGCAGATGATTTAAATAAACTGCAAACATCTCAATGTTAGGGGATGGTTTATGAGGCCACGAGTTCTACGACTGCTTGTTTTTGGAAGCTAATGTTGGGATATAATATTAAATAACACTGTTAGAATTGTCCCTCTTTAAAAAAAATACACAGTTTAGAACAAGGCATGTAAAGCTTTCCTTTACAACAGCATACTGTGAGCAGTGGTGGACAAAGTACACGGCTTCATAACTTAAAGCTAGGGTTGGTAGTCTCGGAAAACTAGCATGAATTTGAATGTAGCATTTCCTCAGGACTCCATCTAACCCCTCCCCTCCTCCCTCAGAGCTCCTCCAAAACGACGCCCCCCCCCGCTCACATGCACGAGCGCCGCTGACTTGCGACCATATGATGGTGACTGATTCAAAACCGGTCCTCACCAAAACATTATCATAGTGAAAGTTAAAAACACAAACAAACATGGCTGCTGTTAGTACTCACATCTATCATGCTAGCATTATCCAGTTGTACCGGTGACACGATATCAGGAGAAAAGTTATAACACATATATAATACTGTAACAGATCTACTGTTTGTTAAACGTGTTCAGTGTAGATGTTCTTAATTCCTACAGTGTTGACGGTCAGTGAAGGCATCAGGAGAGGTGTAGAGTGTGCGAGCCGGAGAGAGGAGAGACAAGAGGAGAAGTTCTTCATTCATTCAAACATTGATTGTTGCTTTGTTGGTTGGCGTGATCACGGCCGACAGTGACCGGTTAGTAAAGATCAACGTGTTCAAGAATCGGCTCCCTACAGCGTCCCGACTGACACTACAGTACATATACATTTCTGTAGGACTTAGTAAATGTCATTCATTCTTTTGCTTGTCAGAGCCCCGTGGTGAGAGCTTTTTAGACTCTGATCCGGACTACAGTCCTGAGCAAAGCACCTCATCGGGTCAGAGGGGACAGGCCCGAGGTCGAGTGAGAGGGGCAGTCAGTAGAGTCAGGGGAAGCAGAGGCAGGGGACGGGGTCTGGGAGTGCACGCTGGGGAAATGTACGTGCAGGAGGCGGGCAGAACAGCAGGACGGGATTTGAATGGTTTAAAATTTTGGCACCCAAAAAACGGTGATTGGTTGGTGTTTTCCCAGGTTTACTCCGGCTGTAGATAGCAGCTTTTCTTCGCTCTTTTTTAAGAACACATTATGTAATGATTACCATCAGGACATAAAGATCATTTTAACCAGTATAACAAAAAGTGTTTCTAAATCTGATTACCAACCCAAGCTTTAAGTCAAAGTATAGATCCTCAATGTCAAATATCTACAGTGGCCCTGAAGGACAAAACCAATTTACAAAAGATGAAACACTTTTACAAAGTTGGAGACAAATTTACATTTTGGAAAACCTTTTTACAATTTATAAAACAAAATTACATCAGCAAAATACTTTTACCAAGGCCAAAACAAATTCACCTTTAACAAAACAAATTTACAAACACTTACGAACAACATCTACGAACACTTTTACCATTTCTGAAACAAATGAACATTTCTTTTTTACGGAAAGGGAATGTACCAAATACCGAAAGTGATCCGGAAGTGATCGAGTGAGGGGTCATTTAGTTTGCTTTGATGGAGAGAAACCAAACGGAGATGGACATGGTTTACATATTAGGACATCCTCGGGTCTCAGAGAGAGGTGTCAGACCTCAGATGAAAAAGCATTATTGGGAGAATCAATATATTGTTGGGATCAGATCCATATAAGGCCACAAGTTGAGACACTCAGACATTATGCGGCGGTTACCATTGTGTCACTGCATCAGGTTATGCAAGTTAGAAATGTTAGAACTTCCCAGTAGTTCTTAAGCTGTGCTGGGTCACTCCAAAATGGAACACAACATGTGTTGCGAAAAGATAAATACCTTGTTGGCCTTTACAGGGAACCTGAGTGTGTGTGTGTGAAGGGAGCCACAGGATGCTCTCAAGAAATATTAATAAATGTTGTCAATGGACCAGGACATTGCCTGAATTGGACCAAGATGTGCCAAATATTGCTTTGGTGTTCATGGAGACGATCACGTAGCAGAGATTGTCTGACGTACATTGTGAAGTGTTTAAAAGCTGTGTATTGTATCAAGTGAAGCAGAGCCTCAGACCATCAGACCAGACTCTGTCATTTTGTTTGAGAATATGCTACAACAGCATCAGGTCTCCGGAAAAGCTCCGTCATATCGTCGCAAAACCTTCGTCATGTGTCAGAACTCAGATGAAACGGCCTCAGACCACGTAGCCTCAGGCTAAACGGAGTCAGGCTAAAAGGAGTCAGACTCAACAGTAAAAGTGTTTCATCTTTTATAAATGTGTTTTGTCCTTCAGGGCCACCGTAAATATTACTCCAATATAAGTGAAAGTTGCTCTGTCAGATTATTACTTGAGGTAAAGTCCTGAAGTACTTGCTTTTAAAAATACTTCAGTATTCAAAGTACTTCTTAAAAAATCTCAAAACATTGTATTTCCACAGCATGAGTGCAGTAAAGAATACATAGGTGTACATTCTGTTACATTGTGTTTATTTAGAAACCATTACTTGAAATCTCTAAAAACTATACCATGGAATAAAAACAGAAACTAAGTTACTCCACAGACACCTTAGTTTGAAATGTTCACCTGGACTGAAACAAACGTTACATAGCTCAACACGCTTCCTCAGGTTGGACAGTGAATGTTTGTATGTTTGAGCAGAGTGGGAATCATTCTTCATTTCAAAAACCTCTAACACGGGCTGAAGATATGGACATGGGTGCTCAGGTGAAGAATTAAAGCCATCATTACCACCTCTACATGAACTGCCTGATCTGAGTGAGATCTGCTCTGTGTTTGCTCTATGTTAAACCGTGGAGACGAACGATACACAGGTACGACTAAACCACTGAGACAAACAGAACTACACAAACACATTTTACTGTCTTAGGGATCAGATTTCAGAAAAGAGAAGGGAATTCATGAGCTGACTTCAAATCAAAAGTAGTGAGTGACTAGAGCATTGATAGAAATGTAGAGGAGTAAAAGTAATAAGTACCCCCAAAAAATAATCCTCAAGTAAAGTACAGATACTCAAAAAATGTACTTCAGTAAATTTACTTTGCTACTGTCCACCACTGACTGAGTATTTATGAAAAATTCTGATTTAACATGTGGTGTGAATACAGCTAAGACGGACCCTGATGTTTATAAGGAGGTCAGTTCAGGATTCGCTAATTAACCTGCCAATCATATCTGCCCCCAAACCGCCTCCTCTCTGTACAGAAAGCTTCACAATCCATTGAAGTGACAGCAACATGGATTAGTAGAAGATGTAGTGGAATTCAAGGAGTTTAATACTTGTTGTTGAGCTGACTCTGGAGCTCCTGGATGAGATTCACTGAACAGACGGTTGTGCTCACGATGACCACAGAGACTCATTGGACGCTGACTGCGCTCACCGTACAACCTGGAGCTCGTCCAATAAGCTCTGATGTCTGTGTGATTCAATGATTGCACCTTCAGATGCTTTAAATAATGTTCTCATAGTTAACATCTGAAATTATTCACAGGATTATAATCACAGAAAAATGCTAAATTGCTTTGTGAAGTGATAAAAACAACATCTGTCAAATCCATCTACAGACACTTCTTGACTGTTTGGGTTAATTGGACCTTCTGAGATTGAGAGCTTACAGTGAACACTGAAATGATCACGAATATGAAAAGGTTGTTTGTCTTTCATATCGTTTAACTTGGCCGTCCTTTCTTTGTGTCGTCGGAGACAGTGTTTCAAAGCCGAGCAGTGTCAGAGGGGCGGTAATAGAAAGAAGGAAATTCATCCCCAAAGATCCCGGCGATAGATTATGAGACAGCAACTTTATTTATCCAGCTCAGACTGCTGCTGGCATCTCACTGCAGCTTCAGGTTAACTTTAGAAAGTATTTCTGCAAGAAGAAAAAAAACATGCATGTTTGATTTTAAAGCTCTGATGATACTGAGGCCTCTGTGTGGCTTATTTCTAGATGTATTGTCTAAAATTGCTTCCTTGAGGAGGCTGTCAAAAGGCTGTTTTAGAGCAACATGATGAAAAGTTTTCCCCCTTTTTTTTTTTTTTGTTACAGCAAACATTCCTGATAAGTGATAGATTTGACTGTTTAAAAAAAAAAGCAGGATAAGATCTACACTGACTACACAAGTACAGAACAAGACCTGCAAAGATGAGACATGCTGGTTTTCAACAGGGGGCGACAAAATCAACCCAAACTGAAAGTTCCTCACAGGAGCTTTAAAAAAACACTTGCTGTAAAGTGTTCTGCAGCTTGTTTAAAACGCCGCTGTCTGAGTTTTAACTAGGAAAAATAAATCAGATCACATAACTCCTCTTTTAAGAACTCTGCACTGGCTCCCTGTTTCTTTTAGAATCTATTTTAAAGTACTTTTACTTGGTTTTAAAGCTCTTAACAGCCTTGCTCCTCCATGCATCACTGATCTCCTGTCATTTTATGTTCCAGCACGATCACTGAGGTCCTCGAATGCTTCCCTTTTAAATCTTCCTTGTGTGTGTCACACAAAGAGAGAGGGCTTTCTGTTTCTACGCCCCTAAGCTGTGGAACTCTCTGCCTCTGGACATCAGAACGGCGAGCTCTCTGGGTGTTTTTAAAAGTAAACTTAAAGCTAGGGTTGGTAGTCTCGGAAAACCAGCATGAATTTGAATGTAGCATTTCCTCAGGACTCCGTCTAACCCCTCCCCTCCTCCCTCGGAGCTCCTCCAAAACGACTCGTCATCACTACAGCATCCGGACGGACGCTACAATAAATATATATTTTCTGTAGGACTTGCTGAACGTCATTAATTATTCTGCTTGTTGGTGAGAGCTTTTTAGACTCTGATCCGGACTACAGTCCTGAGCAAAGCACCTCATCAGGTCAGAGGGGACAGGCCCGAGGACGAGCGAGAGGGGCAGTAAATAGAGTCAGGGGAAGTAGAGGCAGGAGACGGGGACTCGGAGGAGTGCACGCCGGGGAAATGAACGCGCAGGAGGAGGGCAGAACGGCTGGACGGGATTTGATTGGTTTAAAATTTGGGCACCCAAAAAACGGTGATTGGTTAGTGTTTTCCCAGGTTTACTCCGGCTGTAGATAGCAGCTTTTTTTCACTCTTTTTTAGGAACACATCATGTATTGATTGCCATCAGGACATAAAGATCATTTTAACCAGTATGACAAAAAGTGTATCTAAATCTGATTACCAACCCCAGCTTTAAGACTTACCTTTTTAATATAGCTTTTAATGTGGAGTCATTTATTTTTAGCCCTGGACTGCATTATTATAATCATTGCTTTAACATTTATTTATCTTATTTAATTATTATTTAATTATTTTTTTGTTTCTTGTATTCATCTGATCTTGTCAACACTGCCTTATTTTTATTTTATTTCCACTCTTACTTTTTTTAAACTAATTTTAATGCATTGATTTGATTTGATTTTTAAGTATTTTATTTATAATCCTGCCTTTTAGAATTTTACCATTGCTGCTGTTTTCTGTCTCTCTGTTATTTTGTGAAGCACTTTGGGCTGCATGTTTTTATATATGAAAGGTGCTGTATAAATAAAGTTGAGTTGAGATGTGTCCTAGTGGGGGTTGTGTTTAAGAAAATACTCTCTCCTAAAAATATAATTTAAAAAACGTCACTGAAACTCTGGCTGATTGAATCCCTCAGTGGGTCGGGCGTTGTGAAGCAGGCTTCTGCAGCTTCTTCTCTGAGGCTGTGAGGCTCATGAACTCTGCCCCCTGAGCTGACCTCTGCACTTTACTCTACTCCACTTTATCCCAACATGTTGCTTACTTTTTACAAAATGTATTAGTAATTATAAACGTGTTATATTGTATGATTTTAGGTTTTTAATATTTGTTTTTAGGTTATTTGTCATCTATTTAATATCTAGTCAATGCTGGACCTGAGAAATAGTTTTCATTATGTTGTGTTTTTAATATGGGGAATGACAATAAATTTGAATCTGAATTTGAGTCTGAATTACTTTAAAAAAAACTCTCACCTCCTCCTTGTTACTTTGATATGACCATTAATGTATTTTGTTTAAGTTACCAGTCTAACGCTGCAAATCAAAAGTAGCTTCAATTCAACCCTGAGTGACAAACATCTAACTAAAAAACATATTTGCTGCACTCTGTTGTGTCACTCTCTCTCTCTCTCTCACACACACACACACACACACAGAGTGCATCACACACTTTATCCTGTAAAAAAAAGTTGACCACATTCTACCGCAAAGCCCCGATCACGTGTTCCCGGCCCCTCCAGAGACTCTGATGGAGTTTACAGCCTGACGCACACACACATGACGCAAAACTTAACAGCGCCTCGCACCAATCAGGACAGCCGACAGGAATATGTTTAAGCACTGCAGTAAGTGGAGCAGGAAGGGAGGAGATAGAGCTGACCCCCCTCCCCCCCCTAACACACCCCTACCGCTTGCTGACACTTTCAAGTTTCAGAGCTGGAGGAGTGTAAAAATTAATTTCCACGTTTGGAGCATGCTGCTGTCTCACATGAGCGCTCAGCGCTTATTGCTGATTTGACACTTTAGAGAAAATGTCTTGTCGTCTGTGTCAGTGCGAGCATAAAGACGATCATTTTCATTTTCGTGCTACATCGAAATCTTTCAACCAAGACTTGCACTGATGAACTAGCTCTTGCTCTGCAGAGACACCTGCACCCGGCGGGGATGACTCATGAGACTTTAATGAGACTTGCAGGCCCTATGGAGTGCATGTATGATATCTGTGTGTGCACATCTCAGACCTTCAGCATCTCCTCGTGGATGCTGTAATGGCCGTAGGAGCTGAAATAGGCCTCGTCTTCGTCCTCTCGGAGTTCGGCCACAGGGCCCAGGTTGCCAGATTTTTTTTTGGTTTCTGCGTTCATCACCAAACCCTGAGCCAGCAGCCTGAAAGAACGAGAGAGATCTGTTTAACTTCTTATATTAGGACATGGGACAGAAGCAGAGACCAGAAAGCAGAAAGCACACAACCTTCATGCGGGACGAAGCAGTAAATGGAGTAGATGGGAGGCATTTATCTTTCTAACTCTCTCCCAACATCCCCCAACCTCACTCTTTCTGTAATTTTCCTTTATTGCTCCCCCTTCCTACCTCCCCTCCTCACTTTAACCTCCATGCTGCAGTGGAATTTTCCCTTCCCTCTTTTATCTTTCCCCTTCCTCAAACTTCTTCCACAGGGTACTCTGGTTGATGCCTAGGCTATACTGTGTTCACTGTGTCCCCCTGCTGGCTGCAGGAGGGTGGTGCAGGACTAAATTCAGCCTGAGTACACTTAAAGTGCTCTTAAGGACAAAAGAAGAAAAAGATTCATCCCAGAGAGGCAAGAACTTTACTAATATTTAGTGAAGATAGATTAATGTGACTAACTTGAGTTTGTGCAGGTCGTCCATGGCTCTGGCCAGCGCTTCCTCTGAGGAACGAGCTCTCTCCTCAGCAGCCTGTGTCCTCTGCTGAAGTGCATTATGGGACTCTGCCCCAGACGAAGGACACGCAGACTGGTTCGCACCTTCGACTTCACAGAGTTCCTCGGGATCTGTGTGAAATATAATAAACAGGACAATCAGAGACGTAAAACTCACAGGCTGGACACAAAACAAAAACAACCATCATCACAGGTTTAAATACAGGAAACACATTAAAACTTTTTTTCCCTGCAACTGATCTCAAGTTACTTTGTTTCATTCCACGTCTTGAATTGGAGTTTCAGTCATAAAAGAATCATTGTCTTTAAATGCAGCAAAGCCAAATCCATCTTCAGGCAGCAAGGACCTCCTTTTATAGCCTTTCATTTTACACAGAAATTCAAATAACACAGTTAAAGAAAAGGATCATAGAAGGGGCACAGAGACTCTTTTCTACTGCCAATGATATGCTGCAAAATATAAGACTGGGTGTTACATCAGGTACTCACTCTTGTGGTTTTAAAACTGTCACCCAAACCCACCAGAGTCTTTGCATCGCACGCAAATCTAAATCCTGCTCATGTTACAATAATTTTCTAGAAATAATGGAAGTGAAGGCAGCATAAAGAGCTGAAGCTGGCAGAGAGAAATGATGACCCCAGAAATAATGTCACCTGCTTATTTTGTCAATTGTACAAAACACTGAAGGAGCTAACTAATCATTTTTAAAAGAAACAAAAACTATGCAGCATTATTAGTCCTGTTCGCCTTTATTCATCTTGATCAGACTTAAGGACAGGAAATCATGCAAACACACACCATCGTGCTAAATTGACGTATCAGAATATGTGTATGTGAATAGGTATGAAGCCACTCTTTGGTTTCCTGTAGTCAGTAACTCAAATAAAAAGCGTACATGTGTGCAATCAAAGTTAGAGGAGTTGCAGTACCTGTCTGCAGCAGAGGGTCATCCTGGATGACAGGTCGCAGGAAGTCCTCACTCTCCCAGGGTAAGGGAGCGTCTGGAAGTCCAGTAAGACTGGAGGCATCACATTTCTATAAAACAAACACTTCTTTAAAAATCTACCCTCTTGTCTACTTTCATTACAAGTTGGATTAAAAACTTGACTACCTCTCTGCAGCAACATTCATAATGCTTGAAGCTTTATATAATGCATGTAAATTATCCGTCCAGTACTTACTGTGGACCGTATGAAGTTGATCATCTTGATGTAACCGTAGTCGTCTAAATCTAGTGAGAAATAGAAGTGTGAAACTTTAAGTAAAATAATAAATACTCTATGTTTCTCTCTTAGAGCATGTAGTGTTTACTTACTGTGTTTTCTTATTATATCTACAATGTTGACCTGATGCACAGCTATGCAGTGCTGCAGGGTGTCAGACACAGAGCTCAACAACCTGGAACACAGACAGGAAATCTGTTTTAATAAGATGTCTAAAACATAACAATCATTTGCATACAAGTCCTTCAAACACAGAGAAAAGATCTGAGATTAGTTCACATAAAACCCAGAGGTAACTTGAGTAGCATATAGAATCTAGCTCAGCAAACCTTATGTAGTTTTATCCCTCTTTCCAGACCCAACTCGGTCAAGGCAGATGGCTGTCTAACATGAGTCTGGTTCTGCTCGAGGTTTCTGCCTGTTAAAAGGACGTTTTTCCTCACCGCTGCAACTAGCTAAATATTGCGATGTGCAATGCTCTTGATGGATTAAGGTGGGGTAAGACTGAGTCTTATCCTGCCTAGGTGTTGGGTCTCTGTTCATAATTTGACATAGAGTGGTCTAGACCTCCTATGTTTGTAAAAGCGTCTTGAGATAACATTTGTTGTGATTTGGCGCTACACAAATAAAGATGAATTGATTGAGCTGTCCCTGAGTTTGGATGTCCACTCTTATATGTCACTGTCCTCTTGTTGAAGTCAGAGAGGCAACAGTAATGAAGATATACTGAATGAAAAGCAAACTTATTATGGGATGTACACTTAATTTTAAGTTAACAGCATCCGATCTATAGAAAGTTATTTAAAAAGGGCTGGAAAATTGAGCCTGTTAGAAAATAGTTTGAATGGCCTGTAACTAATGTCCAGCAGCTGTATTGCTGTTTATAACTAAGATGACTAAATAAGTAATTAAATGAATGGATGGTTGGAAGTAAAGGGTATCTCTTTAAATCACAGCAGTTCATTTAAAAGGAAAACACAAGCACATCCAACAAATCTCTGTATTTCTTCTACACCTTCATTGTTGGCTGTAGTACCAGTCTGCAGAACGATGACACTCACTTGTCACAGAACAAACAGGTAACGGTCTGATTGTTTTCCTCCTCCTCCTCCATCCATTGCCACTTATCTTCTTCATCAATGTCTTCATCCTCACAGTCAGAGAGCTCGGGCATGTCCTCAGCTGCTGCATCCCCACCTGTCACAGTAACACATCATCACAACTGCATGTCAAGACAACTTTCTATGCTTGTGCCTACTTTCATGGTTAATGTAGCATTAGCGTTACGACTGTTCCAGTTTGAATGAAGGCTGTATGAAGCAACTACAGACTGAATACATGATCTAAATGCGCCATTTAAATCATCGATAGCAAAAAGGTGACTCTAGCGTGTTCAAAATATCAGCTTTAGGGTTTAAATGTACTATTTAACACTCACGTGGGTCTGTGTTTTCTGCCATGATGCCGCTTTCAGTTTACTTCCTGGTGACGTTTCGTGACGTATAAAAAAGGGTGGGCACAATTAAAGAGACAGTACTTTAAAACAACCACAAGATGTCGCCATAGTGACGTTCATCTCTGAACTGGTAAGCTTTCATACTTTACCGAAACACATGCCTCCTCAATTGTTACACACCTACACAAACAATTAATCTAATATATTGATATGAAACCATTAATCTAGAGATTTTCATACCTGCTTCAAGAAGTTTCTTTTATCGTTTGACTCTCATTCTGGTCAGGTATCAAAGGTATGCAGGAAAATTAGGAGTTAGTTAAGACCATATGGAGCACATAGAGGTAATCCTGTTACACTTAAGTGATATATATAGTGATAATTCAGCATTTAAGTAATCGTTGTATACACATATCTACACGAAACGGCAAATACCTGCAAGTGTTACCCCTTTAAACCGCCGACTCCGTTCCATCGTGTTTAGTTTCTTGCCGGACTGGAATCGATGTAGCACACGGCAGAGGTTTGGGCGGGAAGAATTAACAACAACCGTTATTTAAACACAACAACAAGAAGAACAAAATGCTATTTCACTATTTTAACTTTGATTATTTTGTAATTAATTTGTGATTATTTTGAGTGGATATAAAAATATAGATACTATACAAAAAAAAAAGTCACATCTACCTCTGGTGCCTGAAGGTAAATTTTAATGACACTACTAATGACACAAACACAACACCTTCACCTTTTCTTATTATTATTTAGTTTGTTTTTCTCTGATGATAGTTCATGTGCTGAATTTTCAGGTGGTTGAATAACCAATTGTTGAATTAACCTGCACTAGTAAGGTCCTGGACATCACTAGTTAACTAGTAAACAGCAAAAACCCTGACGTGTCAACCAGTAAAGGCTTCAATGTCAACTAGTGACACTAGTGGCAGATATTTTGACATTACTAGCTAACTAGAATAGAATAGAATGTATTTTATTCATGCCCAAAGGGGGAAATTCAGGTGTCTGGTAGATACAATTATAAAAATCACATCAAACGTAAAACAAGTAACAGGGTTCCCAAGCGTCCTGGAAAACCTGGAAAACCTGGGAAACAGTTGACCAGTTTTCCAGTACTGGAAAACACCTGGAAAATGGGAGAAATAGTCAAATGTCCTGGAAAATCACATATAGTCCTGGAAAATTATTCCAACATGGCTGCGTTTGACCTGACCCTATTAACAAAACACATCCCCATTCATTGAAAGTTGAGTGCATGCTGTGCTGGAAAAGACAGCGACACTGCACAACTTTTTTCACATCTTTTCTCCTTCACTTCATAATCATGCATTCACAGAAAACGGGGGTATATTGTTTATGTTTTATGGTACACTTGGCTCAATTACCGTACTCTAGCTCAGTTGTTCTCAAAGTGGGGTCCTGGGACCCCTGGGGGTCTGCAAACCATAGCGTGGGGGTCCGTGAAATAATTTGAATACATTTCTAGTAAATCATAAAATTGTGCTGTCATTACAAACAGCATATACACCATTGTTATGATACCATTTGGTGGCTCGAAGGGATATGTGAGTCTTGTTACTGTTAATTTTCTGAAAGCGTTTAAGATCAATTACTTGAAAAGTATAAATGCTGTCATGTTGAGTCCACAAGGAATGAAATGACCCTCTGTTTGAAAGTATACAAGTGGTATGTACTTGATTCAAATTGAAGTGTTATCTGTTTATCACTTTGGTACAGGTCTGAAGTATTTACATTGATACGCTTTACAATACAAATAGTTCCAAGGGGAACTAAGAGTGCAAATGGTAGTAAGCATGTGCTTCAGTGATGGGAAGTTGGGCTCTTTTCAGAGAGCCGGCTCTTTCGACTCTCAAACGGCTCTTAATGTAGGATCTTTTGTAGCCGTATGTTTTACCTTAATTTTGCAAAAAATAATAGTTTGTGTTGAAAACCCTTTACGTACAGTGTTTTTATGAGAAGCCTTATAATGCCCAATTGTGTGCATTTCTTCTGTAACAAAGTCATTCTCACCCTGATCCTAGGGTTATGATTAGGGTTAGGGTTTTGATTAGTGTTAGGGTTGTGATTAGGGTTAGGGTTGTGATTAGGGTTAGGGTTGGGTTTAGGGTTAGGGTTGTGATTAGGGTTATGATTAGGGTTAGGGTTAGGGTTAGGGTTGGGGTTAGGGTTAGGGTTGGGGTTAGGGTTAGGGTTGTGATTAGGGTTAGGGTTGTGATTAGGGTTGGGGTTGGGGTTGTGATTAGGGTTTGGGTTAGGGTTAGGGTTGTGATTAGGGTTAGGGTTGTGATTAGGGTTGGGGTTAGGGTTAGGGTTGTGTTTAGGGTTAGGGTTGTGTTTAGGGTTAGGGTTGGGGTTGTGATTAGGGTTGGGGTTAGGGTTAGGGTTGTGATTAGGGTTAGGGTTGTGATTAGGGTTAGGGTTGTGATTTGGGTTAGGGTTGGGTTTAGGGTTAGGGTTGGGTTTAGGGTTAGGGTTGTGATTAGGGTTAGGGTTGTGATTAGGGTTAGGGTTGGGTTTAGGGTTAGGGTTGTGATTAGGGTTAGGGTTGGGGTTAGGGTGAGGGTTGTGATTAGGGTTTGGGTTGTGATTAGGGTTAGGGTTGGGTTTAGGATTAGGGTTGGGTTTAGGGTTAGGGTTGTGATTAGGGTTAGGGTTGTGTTTAGGGTTAGGGTTGTGTTTAGGGTCAGGGTTGTGGTTAGGGTTAGGGTTGTGGTTAGGGTTGTGTTTAGGGTTAGGGTTGTGGTTAGGGTTAGGGTTGTGGTTAGGGTTAGGGTTGTGTTTAGGGTTAGGGTTAGGGATGTGATTAGGGTGAGGGATGGGTTTAGGGTTAGGGTTGTGTTTAGGGTTAGGGTTGAGTTTAGGGTTAGGGTTGTGATTAGGGTTATGATTAGGGTTAGGGTTGTGGTTAGGGTTAGGGTTGTGATTAGGGTTAGGGTTGTGATTAGGGTTAGGGTTGTGTTTAGGGTTAGGGTTAGGGTTGTGATTAGGGTTAGGGTTGTGTTTAGGGTTAGGGTTGTGATTAGGGTTAGGGTGATGGTTGTGTTTAGGGTTAGGGTTGTGATTAGGGTTAGGGTTATGATTAGGGTTAGGGTTAGGGTTGTGTTTAGGGTTAGGGTTAGGGTTGTGATTAGGGTTAGGGTTGTGATTAGGGTTAGGGTTGTGATTAGGGTTAGGGTTGTGTTTAGGGTTAGGTTTAGGGTTGTGATTAGGGTTAGGGTTGTGATTAGGGTTAGGGTTGTGATTAGGGTTAGGGTTGTGATTAGGGTTAGGGTTATGATTAGGGTTAGGGTTAGGGATGTGATTAGGGTTAGGGTGATGGTTGTGTTTAGGGTTAGGGTTGTGATTAGGGTTAGGGTTAGGGTTGTGATTAGGGTTAGGGTTATGATTGGGGTTAGCATTAGGGTTAGGAATAGGGTTAGGGTTAGGGTTAGGATTAGGGTTAGGGTTATGATTAGGGTTAGGGTTATGATGAGGGTTAGGGTTAGGATTAGGGTTAGGGTTAGGGTTATGATTAGGGTTAGGGTTAGGGTTAGGGTTGTGATTAGGGTTAGGGTTAGGGTTAGGGTTAGGATTAGGGTTAGGGTTAGGATCAGGGTTAGGGTTAGGATTAGGGTTAGGGTTAGGGTAATGATTAGGGTTAGGGTTAGGATTAGGGTTAGGGTTAGGATTAGGGTTAGGGTTAGGGTTAGGATTAGGGTTAGGGTTATGATTAGGGTTAGGGTTAGGATCAGGGTTAGGGTTAGGGTTAGGATTAGGGTTAGGGTTAGGGTTATGATTAGGGTTAGGGTTAGGATTAGGGTTAGGGTTAGGGTTAGGGTTAGGATTAGGGTTAGGGTTAGGATCAGGGTTAGGGTTAGGATTAGGGTTAGGGTTAGGGTAATGATTAGGGTTAGGGTTAGGATTAGGGTTAGGGTTAGGATTAGGGTTAGGGTTAGGGTTAGGATTAGGGTTAGGGTTATGATTAGGGTTAGGGTTAGGATCAGGGTTAGGGTTAGGGTTAGGATTAGGGTTAGGGTTAGGGTTATGATTAGGGTTAGGGTTAGGATTAGGGTTAGGGTTAGGATTAGGGTTAGGGTTAGGTTTAGAACTAGATTTAAATTTAAGCATACAGAACCAGAACCAAACTCATGCAAACAGAACCAGAATCAAACTCAACCAGAACCAAACCAGAACTGAACCAGAACCGAACCAGACCCGGACCAGAACTGAACCAGAACCCTGCCAGAACTGAACCAGAACCGAACCAGAACCGAACCAGAACCGATTCAGACCCGAACCAGAACCGAACCGGGACCGAACCGGAACCGAACAGAACCAGAACCATACCAGAACCGAACCAGACTTGATCCAGAACCGAACCAGAACCGAACCGGAACCGAACCGGAACCGAACCGGAACCGTACCTGAACCGAACCAGAACCTTACCAGAACCGAACCAGACGTTAACCAGAATCGAACCAGAACAGAACCTTACCAGAACCTTACCAGAACCTTACCAGAACCTTACCAGAACCGAACCAGAACCGAACCAGACGTGAACCAGTATCAAACCAGAACAGAACAGAACCAGAACCTTACCAGAACAGAACCAGAACCCTACCAGAACCCCCCAAGCAAACAGAACCAAACTCAAGCAAACATTATTAACGTCCTCAGGTTTGCATTGAGTAAAATCAGATGCCTCAGCTTGGATGGGCTGATCTGATTTCTCCTCTCAGTGAGTATTTGCCCGGTCTTCAAGAAGACTCTCTCTGAAGGAACAGATTAAGCCAGGATACACAGCCTCCCCTCCATCACCTGTATCCTATATCCTCACATATGATTGACCGCATGGCCGCCATGCTGACCAATCAAAACAAAGTTCTGCTGTGAGCAGAGCTGGGGCTGAGCACTGTGAGAGCTAAGCAGCGAAAGGAAAAAGCTGGGAGCCGGCTCTCTCTCGATGCGAGCCGGCTCTTCTGATTCACTATAAAGCATCGACTCTCAGAGCCGCAGCTTTTGATCATGACACATCACTAATGTGTTTAATCTGTGTTACAATTATGAGGGGGCCATGGACAATTTTCTCACCTGTAAGGGGTCCTTGGCTCCAAAAGTTTCAGAACCCCTCCTCTAGCTAGCAGGAGTGCAAACTCCCAATAGTGAAAACAAAGGGAACAAAAAGAGCGACACAGCTGCACAGAAACTCCACGTTGTAGACATCGCTGATCATAATAGACATCGCCATGCAGGAAGACAGTTTACATTTTTTTAAATCTGAGAGATCTTCAAGTACAGAGTGCGTCTTTACACCGGTGCGATTTTTTCAGAGTTTACGGTAACTCAAATAAAAAAACGTGACATTTCCTTTGTTTTATATCGACCACTTAGCAGGATGAATATCATGATTAAGCAGGTATATTTTGAGTCTGAGTTGAGTTGAGAAACATTTGTGGCCATTTTTGTCATTCAGATCTATTTAGGTCATTAAAGCACTGATCCTCTGATCATTATTATTATTTAATTATTTCAGGAAGGCAGCTTCCTGATTCCTTTGTAGGTTCTTTTGTTTTTTTCTTAGCTCATTTTATATTTTTTGAGAAAAGAGAAAGCTGAGATGAGAGTTGCCCATCATTGTTGCTTGGTTGCACTAATAAAGTGAAGTGCTGTACATCTGTGGTTGCATTATTCTATTATCAATTTGCCATCATTTTTAAGTATGTAAGAGATGATTTCATTGATAGCCATAGACTACATGTCTTTCAATGTAGACTTCCACTGAGAGGAACATATTAGACTATTTAGGAACTAAATTAGGAACTAAATTTAGACGGTCATACCAGCTTGATCATCAATGAAAATGTCCTGGAAATGTCCTGGAAAATGATCTCTGGAAAAGAGTGGGAACCCTGAAGTAATTCAGGTGTCTGTCAGCCAGTCCACTGACACTGTTTCTCTGTTCCACAAAGAAGTAGTAAGCCTTCAAAAAGTTTACTAGTTCACTAGTAATGACCAAAATGTCCCCTAGTAACACTAGGTAAAGTATTTTTTGACCATACTAGTTTACAAGTAAGGCTAAAAAATTGTAACAAGTTCACTAGTTAGCAAAAATGTGTTAACTAGTAACATGAGGGATGGAACAAGGAACCCTACTAGTAAATATGTTAGAATCCAAATACTTGACTTTCTGGTGAATTATAAGTGCATGGTGATCACTTTTTGGGGCTGTATTTCACAGTAAGGGGATACCAGGTGTATTTGTTGCAAGGCTGGAACACAAAGATCAAATCCCAGTTTTCTTGAATCAAGGCCATTAATACCCTGGTTATTTTGCAGATGGAACATGAGATTCCAAAGAACTTTCACTCAGAGCAGGACTAGTTTGGTGGTGTGATTTGTCAGAACCAGGCTTGGGGCGGTGGGTATTGCCATTGCCACTTGGACTCCAAGATTGAAAAGACAATTATGTGTAAACTCTTAACTCTGAATTGCCCCTTCAAGTTGGACTCAATATTCTTATCCAAATGTATTCAAAGTTTGTCAGGTCACTACTAAAGCTCCTGCAAGGTAGAACAGGATGATATCCTCTCAGCTCATACCTGGTGAGGTTGCAAGATGAGATTCCTCTTGGTTTATGGGATGTAAGCTGAGTCTGGAGCATTTAAAGTGCCATATGCAATACTAAGACTTCAGAGTTGACTTGATTGTTTATTTGGACCCAGTACACTGCTGTATGAACTTACATCACCAGAGTGTGCATGGACCTCTTTAACCATTAGGACATGCTAAAAATTTGGTCATTTCTATAGTAGCAATGTTCCAAAATACAAACAGAGCAAGTACCCTTATAGTGTTTACATAATGCCCTCTTTATTTTGTTTAATGCAGAATAGAAAGGAAGTTTGTTTGTTTTTATGCTTTTCTTTTTTACAGGCATGTTGCATCGTCTCTTGTAGAGATCCTTAAAGTAAATGTCAAGATGTAAGTGGCAGATAAGTGTTTAAGAATCTGTGTTCTGGTTAGAGAGCAGCAGGTTCACCACGTAGAGTTTTGGAGCTTCATATGTGTAACCCAATTTAGTCACAAGAGGGCGCTGCTGGATCAAAGAGAAAAGGCAAGTTTATTTGGAAGTTATGAGGCAATGAAAACATTAAAAATGGACAAGTATACATTCAAATGAAGGGGAGGAAAACTATAAAATATGACAGAAATTAAAGTATTAAATTGAGCAGGAAAAGTCTTAGAATAAATTAGAATTCAGCCAGAATACAAGCTGGCAGTGTCACATGTCCGTGTGGTGTTAATATACTCTGCCTACTTTCAATGAACATCATGAATCCTCTAATCTGAATAGCACCTGTTTTCCATCCATGTGACTTGGTGTCATGCTTTGTATGTTTGACATGGCTAACACAATCTTAGTTACCCTCAGTTTCAAGACAGTTTTGGTATTTGACAAAAGAAAACAGAACACCAAATGAAAACTGAGGTGAAAATGACCTCTCATTGTTTGCACAAACGAGACACATTTGCTTTGATGCATTTTAAAGGATTTATATTTAGCTTTGGACACATATAGACGAAACGCATGTTTAAAAAAGTTTAATAAACTGTTCCTTTAATAAAAGTGTAAAGATGACAGATGTATCGTCAGTGTTTGGCATCGTGCCGTCTTGTTACAGATGAAGTGAAATTAAAAATGAACATGTGTATATTATCCGTAACATGCAGTATCATAGCACAGTATAGCTTTTCATGCAATAAACCTCATATTGCAGATTTGGTAGAGCTCATACAAATACAAGATAATGTTGATATTAATAAATATATTACTTCTTCTCCATGAAAATAATTACAAACATTGAAAACCTGAACCTAATGGTATTTGTAAGCATTTAATTTAAGGCAGCTCAGTGCGCTCTCAATATTTGAAAGCACACATGGTGAACATGAAAAAAGCCTGGCAGCAGTTCCCTGAATAAGATGTTACTTCATTCAAACCAAAGAAACGACTCTTACACACACAGAGAATTATTATGGCAGCCTCACAGATTTCCACCAAGAACAGCTCTGCAGACCCAGAACAATAAACACCCTTTGATTTTCTGACTGTTACAAAAGCGTTGGTTATATTGATGATAAAATGAAAAGAGTATTGGTGGTGATTTGTATTTGCAGTTCATAGTGGTCCCTGTTTCTGCTGAAATGACCTGAAATTAAAAAAAAAAACATATTAATAGGTCAGATCAAAAGACACTTGTATCTTAGCTTTCAACCTCTCAAAATTAGCTTAACTTTGCACACATTTAATTGAAACATGATTATAAACAGTAAGGATAATACAACTCAGCTACCTTAATGAACTTCATTATGGGGCATAAATACATGAACGCATTGCTTAAAATAATTCTCACTTGTTCTATTTGGATGTAGTCTAAAATTGCAAGATCCACTTAAGTGTCTTTAAAGTTTACAGGACTGGGGCATTAAAAACTAACACACTTAATTGTAACCACACAGAAAATGCCCATCCTTTAGTTTGATGAACTGTCTCACTAGTCTTCCTGGGGTCCACACATAACAACAATAAAAAACTGGAATTCACAATCACGATTCAAAACATCTTCAAAGATATAATAAAATATTGCTGAACATGAAATAATCCATAGAAACCATGACAAAAATAATCTAAAAGAGAAGTAAAAAGAATACAAAAGCAGTCAGAAGATCACAACAGATAATAATTGAATCTACCTCGAGCTTAAAACAAATCTTTTGATGACTTTTTAAAAATTAATTTTGTCCTTGAGTTTTCTGTTTGCGATGGGAAGCATATTCCAGGCAGTAAAACCTTGAAATAATACACTCGCATTAAGGATTTTGACCTTGGGCTTGGTAAGGCCAGGTGCTCTGAACTCACTTCACGCATAATATGCTTGTGGCATGAATCTATGCATACCAGCTTTTCTTCAAAGTCATATTTGTTGTCAAGGAGTTAAAGGTCTAATCCATGTCAGGAGACTTGACTACAACATCTAAAGTGAATGTGTACCATCTGTCTCACCTGAATGTATTTCCTGCTGACTCTTATTTCCCTGCACTCTTTCCTAAAGCGGCGATGGCTTTGTGCTCCAGGATCTCCGCCTTCTGCTCGGGTGTGAGCAGCGTGTTTGACACCATCGCTTTTGCCACAGCTTCAATGGGGATGGCCATGGACGTAGAGCACACAGAGGTGAGGCCATTGAAGAATTTCCTGGCCAGCCACTCCGCAGGACGACTCTCCTGCCTGTCGACCAACAACACCCTACGGGGGGAGAAACACAGAGGTACCGTCATTATAAAGACTGTACTGAGAGGTGTCAGATAAATAAGAGTCAAACAACTTTATGAGCTGAGCTAACACCTTGTTCCTTTCTGCACTGGAGAAACTCAACATTGATCTTTAAAATATCATGCTAGAAGTTGTTTGGTAATTCAGCACTTTGCATCATGAAACGGGTGTTAACACATGTTCCTGCACATGTCACAAGAGTCATGTTCATTAAATGGAGGTTTTATAGGAACCAAATGATCAAATTAAATCTGGTAGTGTGTCAAAGTAAGAAGGTGAATGTTTGAAGTAATGCATCATTGTTCTGAGTGTCCTGATATTAGGTTTGCAACTTTTTTTTTCTTTTTACGTGTCTTTCTGAGGTCAGCCAATCAGAATCTACTTCCCTAAAAAGCATTCCAGAAGTGTCCGTTTGCTAAATCCACCTACTCAGTCTATGTCACATACAGCAGGGGTTCCCAAACTTTTCAGCCCACGACCCCCCAAATATAGATGCCAAAGACTTGCGACCCCCACTGTCCCTCAAAGTGATTTAATGTGGCTTCATTTAGCTGGCCTGGAGAAAATTAGCCTACCTATATGAGCATGTGTCTGTGTTTCCTGTGCCGTTATGAATTAACCTGCTGCTTCTGATGCTTTTGATAATTAACTGTTCACTAGTTCTAAACTTAGGAGTCATCTTGCAAAAAGAAAGGCAGAAAACTCATTACGTTTTTTATTTTCAAGGTTTTATTTCAAGTTTATCTCCTATTTTTGTTGATATTTTTTACTATAATCCACTTTATTTTCAGCAGTTTAACGAACACAGGCAATCAATGGATATTTTGTGAAGCACTTCCAGTTTCTTACTTCCAGTCAATGCTAAATGCCGGTAACTTAAGCCATTCAAAGCCCATAGAGGAAATCTCTCCACAGTTAGGTCTTTGCAGAAAACAGAGTGTGTGTGCCGTCAGAGGTTGTCATAACAGCTGGTACAAAAAGCTACCCAATGACGAATATTGTAAACTGGATGTCCGGCACAAAAAGTGGAAGTACGGAATAGCTTTACCTCCGCATTTAAAAAATAAGGTGAATGGGTAAAATGTACTAATTTTAGATAACTTAAAAAAAAAAACATTCTGGAAAACATCTCACGACCCCCCATTTGTGTCTCACGACCCCCCAGGGAGTCCCGACACACACTTTGTGAACCCCTGACATACAGCACTGTCCTAACAAGTTCCCCAGTTTATATGTAACATGTTGCTTACAAGGGAGAGGTTCCAGTGGCCGGTGGTGAGGCTTTCAGCAGTGTGACTGCCCCCTGGTGGCTGGCTGCAGTATAGGTCAAAAAATCCGTCTCCCCGAGCAGTCAAACTTTAAAAAATAAATACACGTCGTACGAATGCTTCTCACATCCATATGCTGTGGTGATATGTAGTTAGTATCTGAGTGTTTTGTGTTCAAGGCCTCTTTTTCCTGAAAAGTTTCTTTTTCGTTAGTTATTAGAGTTTAAAAAACGGGGTTTTACTTCCTGTTTCCTTTGATTCAAAGCCGCCGTAGAGTGAAACTTCAAAGGACACACAACGTCTTGTGACGTCACGCTGTAGGGTTACAGTGGCTTCACAGGCTCTGGCTGCACAATGGCGGCGCCCAGGAGAGGGATTTTTTGGCTTCAGAACTGTACAACGGGAAGAGGCGGAGCAAGGCTGTCCATTTTTATTTACAGTCTATGGTTGCTTATAAGTTACTGCTTATTAAGCTATTGAAGTTTCATGGACATTGGCCGGACTGAGTGTTTGTAATAGTTCAGCCTGCTCCTAGAAACCCGAAAACTCCAGCTGGAAGGTAAAAGTTGGAAATCCTGAGCTGGGTCCGACCAAGCGGCAACCTCCGGTCTAAAAATATGAGTCCAATGCGGAAGTGTTAGAAGCTGCAGTTCATCGAGGATCCGCTTGAGGCTGGCTCCGGAAGTACCGGAAGTCACATACACATGAATGGGGAAAAGACGATCTTTGCAGCATTAATAAACATGTTTACAGCCTGGTACAAAAGATGAGTGTAGTCTGAATAGCTAATTTCTCGATGTCCTCTCACTGTGAGGGGGGTGAATTTTTTTCTAATTCGGTAATTTAGAAGATATTGAGATTACTAGTCTTCCAATGAGAGGCACAGCTGCCTGCAGGAACACTGCAGCTGTTGGCTAGGAGGCTCAAAGCCCGCCTCTTTACGTCACACTGGCTTGACAGAAGCAATATGGCTGCCGCAGCCGATTGGTCTCAAAACAGCTCTTCAGAAACAGATGGGTGACGTCACGGATACTACGTCCATATTTTTTACAGTCTATGGGTCCGACACTATTTTCTGTACGTGTTGGGTATCAGCAGCTGGTTTTGACCTCCATAATCTCCATCGCACCTCCAGCAGCAAACTCATAAGCATTAGAAATGACAGTACAGGAATAATTGATGTTCTCCTTTGGGACCTGATTTGCTTTTGTCGCTCATATAGTGGCATCAATAAAAATATCAATCTGTTTAGTGAACAGCTTTAAAGCAGCAATCTTTCATACCTCCATTTTTTTCCCTTTGATAACAATGTGGCATATTTTTTGGACTCACTTTGACGTAGATTCATACAACCCACTGCAGCCGTTTCCTTGCTCTTCATTAGAAGCTACAGACAACAGGACATTGCTTCTGCCAAATCTCTCTATCAGACCAGCCTCTAATGAGAGTGGATGCTGCTAATGATTACTCCAATGGATGTGAGTCAGACACCCTGGCACTGGCTTCCATTAGTGGTCCAAAGGCTCATAATTTAATGGTGTTGAGACATTAAGTTAACAGACATTGATCATTCTGTAATCATTGAGGTGAATGTTGAACAGCACAGTGCAGAGCAGATGAACGCTGAGCTTCACCGTGCAACACAAACATAGAATACCAACATCCGCAATCAGACCCACAAGCCAGTGTGCTTTGGGGTCATTTCCTGTTGCGGGTTGAGATAAGGTTCACAATCATAGCAAAGTTACTGCAGCTCAGTGCAAGCGGCTGCCTTTTTTCAGGCATGTTTGTGGAAATATTTGGTGTTTGCCAAGGTGACAGGGTAAAGCTTATCTCTGGTTACACCATGCAAAAATCTGTTCTACAAAATGTTGTTTCTTTTAGTTCTGGGACAACTTGTCTTGTCATTGCGTCTGTTATGGTGACTTTAGCAGATGTCTCATTAAATGATTGGATGAAGTGAACTGGATTACTCACCCTGGTCGATAAACGGCATATCTGTCAAAACCCAGTGCCTCAATTTCTGCTTCCACTTGTCCCTGGAAGTAAGAACAGTTTCATGTTTATCTTTGAGTGATTGCCCAATATCACTTATTTCTGTGACACAAAGTTAACTTAATCTAAGAGAAGATCAAGAGTGCAGTATGTGGCATACAGTAGAAAAAGGTTCTGAAATACCTTGACTTTGAGGTAGAGGAAGCTGCTGTTTTTATCGGCCCCTCTGGAGGACTGCAGGTGAAACTGTGAGCAGCCTCCTGCCTTTGCTAGCTCAGCTGATTTTAGAACATAGTCATGATCAACACGGATAAAGCCATCCTGTAATAAAGCAGAAAAAGGACAGAAAACGTGTAATTTAACATGTTTGAATGAAACAGTGAAGATTACCACTAGGGATGTTCTGAAGGGATTAATTTCATGTTTTGGAGAAGACAGACAGCACAATTTATCTAACACAGCAAGACACAGGATCACAGCATCTGCAAGTAAACAGTGTTAACTAAGTTAGATGAGCTGGCACCACCAGCCTTCAGTCCACCTTGCAGGATAACATTCACATATCTGTGCTGATTTTACTACACACAGTCTACACGCAACTTTAATTTCCATTTCCAAGATCAAATTACTGCCTAACCGTACTGCACTATTAGACGGCATCTGTCATCTGGGCTTGTTTACTTAGTAGTTTATGGCAGTGTGGGAATAGTCATTAACAGGAGCTACAGCCGCAGCTAGAGGCAGGTGGCTGTGATACAGATGGGATCTTGTTTAATACTTACTGTAAATCTCAATCAGTAGCAAGCTAAAACTCTACATGAAAACATTTTAAAGAACAAAAACAATTTAAGATACACTACCAGTCAAAAGTTTGGAAACACCTTCTCATTCAAGGGTTTGTATTTATTTTAATAATTTGAAACACTGTAGATTGATACTGAAGACATCAAAATTATGAAAGAACATATATGGAATTATTTAATGAACAATAAAGTGTTAAACAAAGCAGAATATGTTTTATATTTTAGATTCTGTAAAGTAGCCCCCTTTTTCCTTCATGATAGCTTTGCACACTCTTGGTATTCTCTCAGTCTGCTTCATGAAGTGGTCTCCTGGAATGGTTTCTAATTAACATGAGCCTTGTCAAGAGTTCATTTGTAGAATGACTTGCCTTCTTAATGTGTTTGAGACCATCGGTTGTGTTGTTCAGAGGTAGGGTTAGTACACAATGGATAGCACTATTTGACTGTTGTAATCCAGATTATGGCAAAACCAGATTATTTCATAGTTTTGATGTCTTCAGTATTAATCTACAATGTTGAAAATAATTAAAATAAATAAAAACCATTGAATGAGAAGGTGTTACCAAACTTTTGACTGGTAGATTAGATAGGAAAAAAAAATCCATATGATGAATATTTGAGTTAAAGCTGGGGTTGGTAATCAGATTTAGATACACTTTTTGTCATACTGGTTAAAATGATCTTTATGTCCTGATGGCAATCATTACATGATGTGTTCCTAAAAAAGAGTGAAAAAAAACTGCTATCTACAGCCGGAGTAAACCTGGGAAAACACCAACCAATCACCGTTTTTTGGGTCACCAAATTTTAAACCAATCAAATCCCGTCCAGCCGTTCTGCCCTCCTCCTGCGCGTACATTTCCCCGGCGTGCACTCCTCCAAGTCCCCGTCTCCGGCCTCTACTTCCCCTGACTCTACTGACTGCCCCTCTCGCTCGTCCTCGGGCCTGTCCCCTCTGACCTGATGAGGTGCTTTGCTCAGGACTGTAGTCCGGATCAGAGTCTAAAAAGCTCTCACCAACAAGCAGAATAATTAATGACGTTCAGTAAGTCCTACAGAAAATATATATGTACTGTAGCGTCCGTCCGTCCGGACGCTGTAGTGATGACGAGCCGATTCGTGAACACCGTGATCACACCAACCAACAAAACAACAATCAATGTTTGAATGAATGAAAAACTTCTTCTCTCCTCTCTCCCACTAACACACTCTACACCTCTCCTGATGCCTTCACTGACCGTCAACACTGTAGGAATTAAGAACATCTACACTGAACCCGTTTAACAAACAGTAGAGCTGTTACAGTATTATATATGTGTTATAACTTTTCTCCTGATATCGTGTCACCGGTACAACAGGATAATGCTAGCATGATAGTTGTGAGTGCTAACAGCAGCCATGTTTGTTTGTGTTTTTAACTTTCACTATGATAATGTTTTGGTGAGGACCGGTTTTGAGTCAGTCACCATCATATGGTCGAGAATCAGCGGCGCTCATGCATGTGAGAGGGGGGGGGCGTCGTTTTGGAGGAGCTCCGAGGGAGGAGGGGAGGGGTTAGACGGAGTCATGAGGAAAAGCTACATTCAAATTCATGCTGGTTTTCCGAGACTACCAACCCTAGCTTTAATGCTGTTATTATTATTGAGGTAATGATTTGTTCCTCAATGCAATGAGTAACACTTGAATCAAATATAAGAGCATAGCTCTTCAAATATTGATTTAATATTTTAATATAACACAAATGAACTGTTTCTGATTTGTACACCCCCTTCTTGTCGAGTCACTACTGGATACGTCATATACAGCTGTTCATGATAAAGCTATCTTCTTGGTTGGGTCTGCATCAGCCAATGTCAAAGTTGAAGTAGTTTGAACTTTGAACGCAGCACTTGGTGGCAATTTTGATAAGTGTGGAAGATAAAGGGGCGTGCTGCTCATTCGTTGGGTGACACCACATTTCCAATAGCAGCACAAATACCCAGCAAGCCCGGCGCATTTTTCCCTCCAATCATGGGCAAGAAGCCTCAGTTTAGACTTGAGAATAAAACTAGCTGTTGTTAGCAGGCAATGCTAGTTCACAGAACAGCACAATGAAACAAAAATGAAGCCTTGTCAATGAGGTGTTGTGGATTTGTAACAATACCAGCTCAAGTTTTAGACATCTTTCGGCTTTTTTTAAAGAACACATTAGTAGGCTTTGGAATGTTTTTCTATGAGGCACCCTAAAATGTTTTGAGTCAAGCTTATTCATGAGTTGATGCTGTTTGAGTCCCCTCTAATATATGTGATATATCTTTAGCAATCTGTCCTGCTTCTTACTGACCCTCATCTGAAGCCACAGCAGTAAATTTGGGATAAGCTAATATCATCCCAGTCAATTAGTCAGACCGGCTCAACAGGAAGTGTGGGTACATTTTAGAGAAATAGCTGAGTCATTGCCACCTGCAGGCAGCCCTACCTAATCCAAGCTGAAGTAGTGAACTCTGTAGTTACTATGAAATCTAAATGAATGCACGTAGTTTGAACTTACAGTCCCTGCTTTTGCCTTGGTTGTTCCCATGCAGCAGTAGCCAACATCATGGCCCTGGAAGGCAGCAGCATAATCCTCAAGCTTCTCAAAGTCCACCACCTCTTGCACCTGGAAAGATTCAAAAACACACAAGCAGGGTGAAGTCAGGCGTCAGTGCTCTGTAGGTAAGATGGATCTCAGGTGAATCAGGACTCAGCTCTCTCACCAGGTTGTCATGCGCTTTGCCCTCAAAGGTGAGCTGTCTCCTTCCAATGAGAGTGATCTTGGAGAAGACGTTGCGCTCCAGGAGCTCTTGAAGCAGCACCTTCCCTGTTTCTCCAGAGGCACCGAGGATGAAGCAGCTTTTACTCTGCTGCTTGAAGTTTTCCTCCAGAGTCTTCATGTCCTCAGCCATGCTGTGTGCAGAAAAACACATGTTCAGCTCTTATAGACCCATGACTGTGTGCAGATCATGCTTTGATAACCATCTTTACAGGTGTTCTGCACATTATTTAACATATGCTTCTCCTGTATCCACAAAAAACACTCATATGGGCAACTACTGTGTTAAATTAGTCAATGAGATGTCTGCCTTCTGCAGTGATATTAATCTTTGCTTCCCGACCTGGTAGTCTAAATGTCAAGGATCATAACAACCAACATTACCTGAACATAATCTACCTATTAGCATTAAGCATAGTCACATTTAAAGGCTGGAAAGAGAGCACCTAGAACAGGTCTGTCCCATGCAGCTGTCGCGTGCACAGAAGGAAACGCCGACCTCCTGTTATTTACCTGATGTATCTAACCGGCTCAGGATCCTCGAAGTACTCCAAAACCACAGCGATGATGACAATAAAGACAGGGAGGTACGCTGTCGCCTTTCCCAGGATGGTGCAGAGCTGTTTCATTACACGGATCGTCAGGAGTAACGGCGGCTGTGTTGATGTTGGATCACTTCCTGGTTCCCTTATCTCTAAGGACGGTGCTGTCTTCCTGCTTCCCTGGTGGGCTGTGGGGAAACACCAGTTACAGCTTTAGTCAGTATATTGTTATATTTTTGACAACATGAGTGTGTGCAAGACTGAGTTTTATGTATTTAAATGCTAATTCGACATGATTTTAGACCGTACAGCACAAGGAAGACACCAAGCGAGTCTCTCCTTCGCCACCCACCACATGCAACGAGTAGCGCATGCGCACTTTGGATTTCGAAGACCCTTATGGTAAATTTCACATCAGAATCAGAATCAGCTTTATTGGCCAGGTATGCTTGAACACACAAGGAATTTGACTTAGGTAAACTGTGCTCTCTTTGTACAAGGCATAAGAATAAGACCTACAAAATAAAATAAATAATAATAAAAAAAAATGTAATAACAATAACATCAACTATAAATACAAAAGAACAACAAATAGGCATGACTAATATGTACAGGCCAAAATAATATGATAAAAGTTAACTGAAAAAATGCACCCCCTATTTCCCAGTTTATTTACAAGAACTAAAACTATACTTTGAATCCATTGAATTGATTGATACCAAAAAAAAGTAATAAAACAATATACCTTTTTAATGAGTTTCTTGGAGAGGATTTCCCTCTTACTGTCTGAGATATTGCATATATTTTAATTTATACATTAACAAGAGTTATATATCCTGCATTTTGTTTTTGTTTCCTATTCCTTGTCTCTTAGTAGGAGTATTTGATTTGTCTGAAGCACATGTCTGTAGTGTTTGTCATTGTATTGTTTACCATGTTCAATAATAATAATAATTAAAAAAAAAAAAGATTTCAAAGAACCTGGAAGAATCCTGAGGACATCCAGGGAAATCTAACCGATAGATCAGTACAAGAATGTAAATAAGCTTAAAGTAAATAAAGTCTCACGTAAACAAATTTCAAAACTTTTTTTTGTTGTTGAAAAAACGTGTAAAAGTGATCAGTGAACAGATGAATTAAAATCAGTGTTGTCACTTGTGACACAGTACAAACTCAAATTGACAACTTAGGACCCTATTATTACCACCCATAGTGAGAACAGAAAGGGAAACATGGGGGAGCAGGATCCAGGTATAGCTGCTTGCATGTGTTCCTGAATCATGAAAACTTGTATTGACAACAATGAACTATGAACAATTTTTTTTTTTTTTTTGTGATCAAATTTTTATTTAATTTTTTCTTTCTATATGATAAAGTAACAAAAAAGAATACAAAAAAATAAAGTATGAATAGCCATATGGACATTTACAGAAAATAGAGTGCATACATACCTATAAGGTTTATATACAAATAGCATGAATAATAGTGATAGTAATAATCATAATAAATGAATATAATATATAGAAACAAAACAAAAGAAACACACACACAAAACAAAACAAACCCCAAATAAAACCCTCCCATTCCCCGGATCCAGAACTACAAACCTCAGTTACATGCTATACCTGAAACCCACGGAGACCCACATACAGAGGCTATAATCCTCGTAGCAGAGGTCACCGGCTCGATTCCTGGCCGCATCCATTTGCTGCATGTCACAGTCTTCCCCAACTCTACTCCCAACATTTCCTGTCTATCTACAGCTGTCCCATCAAGTAAGGCTGGTTACAGTTGAAGTAAAACCCTGCAAATAAGTACATTTCATCAGTTTGCTGCCTTTCTTTGTTGTCAAATGACTCCTAAAGTTAGAGTTAGGGTTAGCCAGCAGTTAAGTAACAAACTGATAAGTAGCAGCAGGTTAATTCACCGCAGCACAAACACAGCCACATGTGCATGTACTCATTTTGATGTATGAAGCAACACTTAACCACTTCAAGGGACAGTGGGGGTCACAAGTCTTTGGCACATTTATTTTGGGGGTCACGGGCTGAAAAGTTTGGGAACCCCTGGACAACTTAATTAGTGTCTCAACCTAAGATGACCTCTTAATTTCGCATAGGTTTTTTAATCTATGTTTCATTGCTTGTACCTGTGACATGTTCAATGACAATACATCTAATCTAATCTAATCTTTAAAGTATTACATTAAAATAATAGCACTGAAACAAATCATGTAAATCTTGTCTTTTAAACACATTCCTCTCATAGGAGATGAGATCTGACCCCAAATGTCCCCCAAAACACTCAGTCTTCATAACCTTACTACCAATGTGTCATTTCTATAAGCTGCATTAAGTGTGCTGTTAAGCTAAATTTAAGCAACTTTTTTTAGCTGATGAAATGCAGTGTCACGAGTGAGGATTGGCCTTATTTGATGAAAACACTGGATTATTCAATTTGTTATTATGTTAACTAGAAAAGCTGAACAAATTAGAAATGAGCATCTGACATTAAAAAGCTAAGTTGTTAGCTGTTCATAACAAAGTCCTGCAGTCATGAGTAGAACAAGAAAGGCTCTTTGGGTCATTTTGTGTTTTTTCCTGGGACTTCTGAACATTATATACAAGTCAACCTTCCTTTAGGGTAAAGTTGATCTGCAAATAAGTCAAAAAGTTTTCTAGCATGGCAGCGCTTGTGTGTAATTTGCTCAGGAAATCAAGCGTGTACCCTAGTGTACAAAACTAAACCCTGAAAAATGTCTTTGCCTTTTGTCACACCTTCAGGGGGTTTCATTAGCCAAAACCTTTACACAAAGAAAGCAAGTCCAGTCACATGCAATGAATTCATCAACACCCCATGTTTTTAACACCCTGCCACTTGGAACACAAGGCATCGATCCAATTTAATAGAATATGATGGAGCCAGGGATGATCCTGTAAAGATGTCAGCAGTAAGAGACAGAAAGAAAAGAGGCCGAGGTGGAGAGAAGAGGCCTTAAACTGGCACTCTGCTGAAATGAAATGTCGCCTCATTGTTCCTTAGCCACGGGTGCTAATTGGGCCGAGCTGCGGGGAGGAAAGCTGCTGCTGGGCTCCTGTCTGTCGCACCTGTTGAGTCATTGTCTCTCACATTGATCAGACAGGAAGTTGGAGTAAGAAGGCTTATGCCACAGTGGGTGCGTGGCAGAAACGTGGTTCAATTTCCTTTTAGAGCTCCGCTGCTGGAGGTGGAAATACCAATGGTGGTCAATGCGTTCGCCCATTGATTAGCTTGCACTAAAGGACATATGGATCATAAAGAGTGGGGTTTTCATCAGCATGTTCACCTTCTTTAAGCCTCAGTCACAGCTTTCACATTTTCTCAGTATTGCGTAAAAAGTTTGATGTCTCTGTCTCGGCTGCTCTGCCGCACTTCACCTGTTCAGACAGGATTAGCTCTTAAAGCAGTGGATGGCTTAGTGACCGATAGTGTAATGCATTGATGCAGTTCTTTATGTATTTTAAATTTCCATCTGCACCGACAAATACTGACGTGTTCTTGCAGGTGTAACTTAAAAAAGAGAAGCCAAAAACTGTTGAAGCTCTCTAGAATTTTTCCACGCTAAAGCCAGGAACATGCAAATATATTTAGGTATTTTAATGGGCATCCCCTTTAAATACACCTGATGAGGATTATGGCACAAACACAATTGTCACAAGATCAATTCAATTCAATTCAATTTTCTTTATTGGCATGAACAAAGACATGTTGTTGCCAAAGCACATACAATTCATACACATGCATTACATATTCATTACACATTATATATATTACATATTTTATATGTATTAAAACAATGGTGTCACTCATAGAGCATATCTCAATGTCCTCATTTGATGCGGTATGCTCATAAAACCTTCACCTAAAATCAGATATTATGGGATGGTGCGTCCCTCAGGCTGTGACAGGCAGACACATATTTAGCAGCCAGAGGAGCTGCTGACCCTTCCCCCAGGAGAACTGACAGTTTCTCTTCTGGGGTTAATGTTGTGAAGTTTGTTACTACTTTAGTAATTTCCCTGTAGTGGGAATCTCTTAGTAAAGAGAACTTGCTACAGTGGAGGAGGAAGTGCATCTCTGTCTCTATGTCCCCTGTAGAGCAGTGAGCACATAGACGCTTCTCTCGCTTTATCACACAGAAATCTACCCTGAGAAACTTCTACAGCTCAGACTGAAATGTGTAAACCGTTAGTCTCACACTAGACGGTGATCTAAAGAAAAAAAGTCATGGGGTAGAGTTTGGATATTTTGTCATTTTCAGATACAGAGAATTATAGTTTTAAACTCACAGGCATTTTATCATAAATGTTTGATGCAAAATGATTGTAAGCTTTATTTTTTAATATTTCATAATACAGCCTTTAGAGACGGACACATTGGGATCTAAACCAAAACTCACTCTTTTTATTCCATGTATCATACTTGCATAATTTATCTATAATTTATGCATTCAACTGCTTACATAGTTCACCATTTGCACTCACTCCAAGCTGTTTTTAACCCTTATTTTCTTAAAGTGAAGGATACAAAGTGCAATAAAGCAGCTTTAACACAAGCAAATGAGAAGCAGATGTGTCAGGAAGTTAAAGAGAGATGTGTGAACATGGTTAGAGTCTGCAAATCATTTTTTTGTGCAAAAGTTTATGTTTTAGAAATATTCACAAAAACTAAATTTTGATTTCTGAGGTTGTAAATATTCTAAGAGAGTGAGCGTTCTCATTTCCAGCAGCAGTTGTGGCCTCTGACATTTTTAGTGTTGATTGCAGCCTCTGGCTTTTAACAGAAGTCACGCCTAATTACCTCACTACGTTCTTTTATTTTAATTCCATAATCTTTAATTTGTTTGTTTCAAATGCTTTTTTTATTTCCTTTAAGCGGACACTGAAAACATGTAAGATAACTGATACGACAGAGTAAACTGTAGAGAGTAATCTCTGAACAGTTGTGATCTCAATTTCAAGTGAAGAACACATGTAAAGACGCATAAATATACATACATCAAATACACAGAGAGAGGGTGGGACACACACACACACACACCACACCACACACACATGCTGTACACAAACCCAGCTTAAGGCTTAGGCCCCGCTTCCACAGACTCTGGAGTGTGATGCTAATGATGGAAATTAATGGAGCCTGACAGCACAATCTGCTGCCCATTGTCTCCCAATAAACAGCTTTACAGTCCACATGAGCCACAGAGGAGGCGGAGGTTTAATCTGAGAGCGGAGACAGTGAGAGCAGGAGAGAGGCAGGGTGGAGGGTCGGACCTCAGGGGACAACACTGATCCTGAAGTGGGGATTAGCTCAATTAGAGAGGCACTGTCTGATCAAGATGCAGGGTTCAACGGTACCTATGATGTGTGTCAGTGTGTGTGTGTGTGCGTGTGTTATGAGTGATCCCCCATCATTAGAGCTGACTGTTGCCTTTATTTGTTGCTGCGTCTGCTGATGCAGCTGGTGTGAACAATAGTCAAGATGATGCCTTTTGCTTGGCTGTGACCTCCTGCTCAGATATCCATATATCGTCATACATCTCAATGGTAATTAATCTGCAATGTGTTTTATTGTCCAAATGATAACAGTACCATGAATATTTCAGGGTGAGGTTTATAAGGTCAGATTTATCAGTAAAGATGGACATAAAAGGTGATTTTTATCTTATCACGTGATCAATTTTGACAATATTGTGCATATTTTCACACCTAAAGGTCATAAAATGTAACTTTTCCACATTTTAGACAGTCAGGCTGTTAAAGGTTAGTGATTTATTCAAAGGGTATGTAATGTATATGCTAAATGTAGTGGTGTGTTAGCTTCTTTGAAGGGTTAGATCAAACAGATACATATAATAGTACATGAATGGACCTAGTTTAACTGAACAAAGTGTCCACATGCAGCGTTTTCCTGTAGAAGGACAGTAATTGCTGCAGTTTACTGTTGATGCAGCCTGAATGAACACCTCAATGGAAGTGTAAGAGTAATTTTAGTGATTCTTAATATTTATTAAAATGTATAGGGTCCATATTACAAACTGTTTTATATTTAACTCCAGGTTTTTTATCTTATATTTATAATATTTTAGACACTTTGTGATTTTTTTTAAACAACAAAGCAAAGTTTTATTTAAAATTAAATCAGCTAACCCTTAAATGGCGAAATGGATACGTGTTTTATTATGGAAGAGGTGTAATATTAATTCAAAGAATCCTAAAGAAGAACTTTGAAGATAAAACTAAAAAGTTGAAGGGTTAAAAAGGCCACACCAGCTGTCAGATCCTCTGATCATCTGCTGAAAAAAAGCGGCACAATAAAGTAACCCCACATTAGGACAGAGGCTCAGAGTCTTCCTCAGGCCCCGGCTTTGTTGCAGGCTCAGACTCGAGGCTCAGACCTTCACAATATGTTCGAGATGAAGCGGAGTATCAGCGGTGCTCAGAGGAGCTTTGCCGCTCAAAGAGCTGCGGCTAAGCAGCAATGAGACCTGCTTTCCCTTCTCTGAGGAACAATGTGCTCATTAAAGGAGCAAACAGATTATCAGTGTTTTCAAAAGAGGGTCCTAAAGACAGTCTGGGGGACCTGGCAGCTCCCAGCAGGTAGAGATAAGACTACACTTGCACATCTGGTCAACCTGCTGCTGCTAACAGATACGTCTGTCACTCACTGCCGACCTGCTCATGTTAGTCGATGAACTACTGTGTCCAAAGTTTGTCAAGTTAATGTCTTCCTCAGCCAAGCTTTTAAATCATGCATCAGGAATACACAGAGTTTCTTAGCCAGAAATATGAACTGACACTTGTGATGTGACTCGTTTTTAAGGTTTATGTCTTGAAGAAACTTTAAGAGTCCAATCACATAAAAGCTTTTAGTTTACTTCAATACAAATATTGTTTATGAGCTGAAACAACAGGGGACCACATTTTTAGTCTCCTTTTCTTTGTGTTTACAGAAAGAAATCAAGCTGTAATGTATCACAAGCAGCAGACAGGAGTCCTGATCATCCTGAGGTAAGAGAAAGAAGATTCTGGTTTTACATTTTTTGAATCAGTCAGAATATCTGAGGCGTAAATTACAGTTTGATCACAGGTAGGTGAGAATGTAATTGTCACCAACTGAGTGAACACTACAGTGTATGCAAACATCAAGTGTGTGTGTGTGTGTGTGTGTGTTATATTTCATGGGTTTAATGTATGCATTTTTACTTGTGTGATATTCTGACATTGTGTGATAGTCCGGACATATCTCTCAATTATGCTGAATGGCACTTTAATGCACTTACTTGCACTATTTTATAACTTATATGTGCTCTTGTGATGTATTGTTGTTTCAATTTTCATGCTGTCATGATGTGATGTTTCCACCTGTTATTTATTAATATGCATTATCCCTTTAAATAAATAAATAAATAAGTAACATTAGCAGTACCTGCATGTCCATGCTCATGATAACCCAGTATGGAGTGTCTTCAGTCAGTAGGGATGTTTTACCTGAGCTTAGATAAGGTGTGACTTCATGAATTGTTTCAGTAGGACACTGGTGAGAAGAGCACAAGTTGCCTGGATTTTGCTTTTAAAAAATGCTCCTTTACCCAAAGTTGTTCATAAATGTCTGTACTGTAGTTTCCAAACCATTTGCATGAAAATATGACAACGAGATGCTATAACATCGAGAGAAAAAGAAGAATTCAGAAAATAAAATGCAACACAGAAGGATCCAAACATTCACTCTTTACTCTAACACCTTTAAATACTTTGAGAGGCAAGTCTGAAACTCATGTTTTATGTTCTTGATAATATGACTCGATCACACACTTTGATCAGCGGCTCTGAAATCGGTAGTTTTGTCTTGTTGTCCTGAAAATACATCCTCTTGTCAAATCCACTAAAGGCTTCCCAGCTAATGGTATTGAGCCTTTCTTCCATTACTGAGCTGGAAGGCTTTGTCTGAATGGATGTGTATTGGCCTCTGAGGCTGCTTCTTACACCAACATGGCTTTTTAGAGTCAATCAGCTGACTGAAAGGAGATTCTCTTTCTCTCTGTTATCATACATTCCCTGCCCCTTTTCAGTTTAATATATATTGTAAATGTAATTAGTGTATTTAATTTCCATCAAATATACATTTTTAGTTAAATTCGCAGATAGCAGGAATAGTTTTCCTTCTTATCATCAATATTGAAATGATTTATCTACATGTTGTCATCTGTATTTTTACTTCTATCACATTGACACTTGATTTTCCCGCTCCTCCGTCTGTGAGACGCTGTTACGTAAACCTCTGATTCCCTTGATGTCATCCCTCTGGATGGTTCACATGAACAGGCAGATGATCTGTCATGATGAGACTTTCCCAGGACAAAATTCAACTTGAAACAGTTAAATCTGCGCGGTCTTGTATGGCAGGATAATAATAGCATAATACACCAAAGCCTCTTAGTGGATATTTGTGTTTGGCTTTGAGTCTTCACTATCACATCTATTTGCTGTCTTAAATCTCCCCTTTGTGGCAGGACGGGCGAAGCTTAATGACTCCTTTGAACTGCCGACATCCCCGGCAGAATGGCTTCGGGAATGTCAACCAACTAACCTTTAGTCTGTTTCCCACATCCAGCAACAGTGAAGGCCATGTAATACCCACCTTTCAATCCCTGTCCCCCACCTACATGACACACAATCAGTCCATCATGCTGTCATACAGATATGGACCCATTATCTTCATAGACAGCGTTTGAAAAGCAGCAGAGACATCACACCTACCACGTTTTACTGTTTGGCATTAATTGAATGAGAAAACTAACAACTGTGTTTCTACTATGGAAGAAAAATGTAGCAAACCTTGCAGTCATAGTGCTTCTGATTGATGAATTAAGAACATTTTCTGTCCTTGAAGGCTTTTAAACAGTGTCTTACTTTTAAAATGAGTTCAATTGCACACAAATCCTGCTTTAAAAATTAGACTACTTTTATTATTTCTTCAAAATAATAATGATACCTGAGCAATCAGGATGGAGAGCCAAGGCATCTGTGGTCAGCAGGAGATCCTAATAGATATTGCAGTGCGTCATGGAAAGTCATCATTCCATGTCCATTGCAAGTTTTTTTTGTGATCAAATTTTTTTTTTTTATTGTTTTTAAAGCTATGCAACACAATGAAATATCAACTGTATAGGATAAGTCGAGGCATATCATGAAGTAAAACAAATAAAAAAAATAAAAAAATAATAATAAAAAAAAAATAAAAGAAGGTATGGCGACACCCACCCCAACCCACCCCACCTCAGAATAGATCTCCGTATGATAACAACAGGGAATTCATAGTGATAAAGGAAGTGAATAGTGACAATGACATCATTTATAACATTAATGTAAATAAAAATAAAGACAACAACAAAAGGAAATGGTCAAGTAATACCGTAATAATGCTCATTTAAATCATAAAGTTAGACATATTCTTTGATCTTAGTTATGGATTTTAACCAGGATGAGATAGTGGTTCCTGTGGCTCCGTGCATCTTGGCCACTGAGAGCTCCATAACAGCTATATCAAGATACGTATTAAGCCACTGAGATCTTGACAAAGAATGTTGTGATTTCCACCGTAGTGCCAGCATTCTTTTTGCTGCCGTTAGGCCAGCGAGTAATGTACATTTTTGAGGTCTAGAAATTTTAAGCACAGAAAAATCATTTAAAAGCAGGACGGTGGGGGTGCAGGGAACTTCACAGTCCAAGATTTTTGTAAGTATGGAGGCAACCAAGTCCATGTCCATTGCAAGTTAATCCAAAATGTTTGGTTTGTTTTCTTCAATTTTGCTCCTGATGATGACAAAAAACAATTTACAAATCTCATCTGTCTCCCCACAAATACCTAAAGTAGGAATTCAAGAAATGCACACTACCAGTCAAACATTTGGACACACCTTCTCATTCAATGTTTTTTATTTATCTTTATTATTTTCCACATTGTAGATTAATACTGAAGACATCAAAACTATGAAATAATGTGGTTTTGCCATAATCTGGATTACAACAGTAGTCAAATAGGGCTATCCACTGTGTACTAACCCTACCTCTGAACAACACAACTGATGGTCTCAAACACATTAAGAAGGCAAGTTATTCTACAAATGAACTCTTGACAAGGCTCATGTTAATTAAAAACCATTCCAGGAGACCACTTCATGAAGCAGACTGAGAGAATACCATGAGTGTGCAAAGCTGTCATGAAGGAAAAAGGGGACTACTTTACAGAATCTAGAATATAAAACATATTCTGCTTTGTTTAACACTTTTTGTTCATTAAATAATTCCATATATGTTCTTTCATAGTTTTGATGTCTTCAGTATTAATCTACAGTGTTTACAATAGTTAAAATAAATACAAACCCTTGAATGAGAAGGTGTTTCCAAACTTTTGACTGGTAGTGTATTTTCAGGCTGATAAATCAACCTTTTTGTTATCATTATTATTTTCATTTGATAATACAATTCTAATAAAAAAAACAGCTGATAAATGTCACTTTCATTTAAATATTAACAAGCATAAACATACTGCCGCAGAAGGTATGTGTGATCCGCCATCACAAACAGAGAACTGGTTTATTAACAGCGTCACTGTGTGTGTGTTTTTCATTGTCTCAGAGAAGGATTACACAATAGCATTTTGCAGAACATGTGCCTCAAGTATTCAGGAAGGGACAACATTTTCCACAAGTCTTAACACGACTAATCTCATAAGACACCTGAAAGGTTGTCATCACAACAAAGATGTGTTGCAGAAATACGAAGCAGCTATAGCCACAAGTAGCACCAATAAAGCAGCATGTGTTGTAGTGCCAATTTGGAATAAGGGGGGCAAAGAAGCACCGAATGACCCACCTTTTCCCATGGTAGACAACCAAGGATTTAGCAAAACTTACATATTTCTAATAAAAAAATGCATAAAGAAAATAAAGGATTGGTCCTATCAGTATCAGCTATCAGAAACACGATACTGTCAGTTGCATCATACCTGCATCCCTAGCTTAAAGCGTTCATCTCAGGCACCATGTGGTCAAGTTAAACAGAGGGCCTGGTAATGATGTATTATTGAATATCATTTGTGACAATCTACAGTAAAATGTTATACTGACATATCTCAGTTGTCCCACAAGGCATGAAAAACTGGCTTTGGATGGATGTAAGGCTGATAGAAACTAAGATGTATCAGAACCCTTAGACTGTTACGGTGGACTCTGTCTCAGTGTGGTGCTGCTGGCTCTCCCATCTCCCTCTGTCTCAGCTTCTGGCCCTTATAAAACCAGCTGAGTGTGTCTCTCTGATGGACCCTGCTGTCCTGAGGCCTACAGAGAGAGTGAAAGAAGGAGAAGGGAGATCATGTCGGATCATATCAGACCCACCACAGCACAGAGACCTCCCTGCCGATGAGCAAACACAGCTACAAATGGCAGAGCTGGCCGGACAATCACTCTGTGAATGGAAGCTAATTAGCTGGAGTCTAATGCCAGTTTACTAACACCTGTATTAGCGTGCTCGCTCAGCGGGGAGTCAGGGCCGGCCAACAAGCGCTAATCCCTCATAAGCCCAAAGTACTCCTCCCAACAACTGCCATTAGCATATTCTGCTTTAGCCAGCTGTTGCTAACGTCCTGGAGACAGGCTTCAGAGGGGATGTGTTGATGGAGAAGAGGAGAAGGATCATGTTGAGTGTGTATTGGGTTACCTGTGTGTTCCCATGTGCAACAAGTTCCCCTTAGAGAGTCCAAAGACTTTCTCAATACCCTCCAAGCTCCAATTTGAAAAAATCCAGCAGGCATTTTTAGAAGTAAGGTGTCTTCATAAGTTGCAGAAGTATACTCGTTCTTAGAGAAGCAGTGGAAGTTCAAGGAGAATACAGGTGCTTGTAGAATAAAAATAAGGTCAAATTAGGGTTAAAAATGATTCTTTACTAAAGTAAGAGTAAAAAAAAGTACTGTACAGAAAATGTACTGGAGACGGTGATGTGAGAAGTGGAGGAAGATTATCATGAGTGTGTATTGGGTTACCTGTGTGTTCCCATGTGCAACAAGTTCCCCTTAGAGAGTCCAAAGACTTTCTCAATACCCTCCAAGCTCCAATTTGAAAAAATCCAGCAGGCATTTTTAGAAGTAAGGTGTCTTCATAAGTTGCAGAAGTATACTCTTCCTTAGAGAAGCAGTGGAAGTTCAAGGAGAATACAGGTACTTGTAGAATAAAAATAAGGTAAAATTAGGGCTAAAAATGATTCTTTACTAAAGTAAGAGTAAAAAAAAGTACAGTACTGAAAATGTACTGGAGACAGTAGTGTGAGAAGTGGAGGAAGATTTCCATGAGTGTGTATTGGGTTATCTGTGTTCCCATGTGCAACAAGTTCCCCTTAGAGAGTCCAAAGACTTTTTCAATATTGTCCAAGCTCCAATTTAAAAAAATCCAGCAGGCATTTTTAGAAGTAAGGTGTCAGTTGCAGAAGTATACTCTTTCTTTTTCTAGAAAAGCAGTGGAAGTTCAAGGAGAATACAGGTACTTGTAGAATAAAAATAAGGTCAAATTAGGGTTAAAAATGATTCTTTACTAAAGTAAGAGTAAAAAAAAGTACTGTACTGAAAAAGTACTGGAGACGGTGGTGTGAGAAGTGGAGGAAGATTTCCATGAGTGTGTTCTGGGTTACCTTTGTGTTCCCATGTGCAACATGTGCCTCTTTTAGAGTCCAAAAACGTCCCCCGTCGAAAGAAGCACGGATGATTGTGGGAGAAAAGTAGAAGGCAAGGCAAGGCAAGGCAACTTTATTTGTATAGCGCATTTCATACACGAGGGCAATTCAATGTGCTTTACATTAAAACATTAAAAGCATTGGAAACATTCAGAGAAGCACAAAAGAACACAATTAAAATGACAAATATAATGAAACAGAAAAGAAGAGGAACATTTGAAATATGTTAAAAATAAAATTAAAATTAGCATTTAAAGCAAGTTAAAATGAGCTAAGATAGGAAGGCAGTGGGAAATAAAAAGGTCTTAGTCTTTGATTTAAAAGAGGTTAGAGTTGGAGCAGACCTACAGCTTTCAGGGAGTTTGTTCCAGATATGTGGTGCATAATGACTAAACTGCTTCACCAGAAGAACAAATTCTTCTCCACTGAAGTAAAGTAAAAAAAAAAAAGGTCAGATTCTTTCATGTATTAACAACATAAATGTCAAAAGTAGCCTTTAAAAGACATTTCTAGAAACTGTTTCTGTGCAAAATTGTATCACTTTTTTTAACTGATCATGGATGAGGCTGAAATTAGTATTAACACCTGTTTATGGCCTACCAAAACAAATGAGATAACAGCAGATTGATCAATTTCCTTCTGTATTTATCATGCTTTTCTTCAGTGGGTGCACTGACTCACAATGAGTGATATATGTTTGATTGTTTGAAGCAGGAGCAGGAGGAGATTTCTTTGTCTAAAAACACTACTCACACATGCACAGGAAGAAAGCAGCAAAGAGATCCAACAAACCACTTTGTCCACAAACTGAAAGATCCTCTCAGGAGCTTTGAGGCCATATCATTCAGGTCATACGTAAAACTTCACATCAAGCATACAATGAAAAAATCTTGATCAGGTGTGATAGAAAAGGAACCATAGAAAAAGGAACCATAAAAGGAAATCATGTTAAGAGTTTGAAACCTGTTTGACATGATGGTAAGATGTTTCAATGAAGAATGAAGGAGGCTCAAAGATTCTCTCTGTCTTTGTCATCTTTCTCACATCTCACTAACCTACAACATTTTGGAGACCCCTGGGAACCCCTCCATGTGTATGTGTTCACTTTCAGTCTCATTCCTTTGCTCTCAGGCTCTCTCCCGTCCTCTCCCACTGCCTGGGTGGTGGCGTGATTACCCCGTAGCCGTGTGCGTATCAAGGCAAGTGCGAGGCCGCTGTGTGTGTAAGGGATTAGCGAGCTTTAGCATTAACATCATGACTGGACTGGCTACATTCCCTCGCTCGGCTAATAATTTGAGGGGAGGAGAAAGCGGCTGGTCCATTAGCTCAGTCTGTTTGCTCAGGAGTTGGCCGACTCTGATCCCCTAATTTCTCTCCCCGGTTCCAAGAGGATCTCTGGCTTTTGTGACAGAGGGATGGGGAGATAAAGGATGGGACTGAGGGGCACATTGATTCAGAGATCACCGTCCTTGGGACACTCTGTACACTTTCCAAACTAATCAGTGTGTGTAAACAGCAAGACGTGTTGAGGGCTGGCGGCTAAAAGGCCGGGGTCTCCGGGGTTGATTAGGGAGAGCTGTTGATGGACCACACTCGGTGTCTGTGCTTGGATCTGCAGACCACATGCAGGCTGGCTCATGTGTCGCTCTGCTCTGACTGATTGTGGGTGTTAAAAGAGGCTCAGTGAGGATCTGTTGGGGTCTCTGGTGGATCTTCAGAGTGTTAGATAAATCAGGTGCTACTCTGAAAGCATCAGACATAGCATAGCAGTTATTTTAAGTTGACAAATTTTTGCAAAATAACACGATTAGAAGCAAAACAAGCATTATCTGCTGTTATTGATCTATACAGGCTTCCTTAGATGTTGACTCCTACAGTCTGAAACATGCAAAATAATAATTAGTCAAAGTTCCTGAAAGCTTAAATCATTATTTATGACAATATCAGTCTTTCAAATTAAAATGGGTGATTGAGATGAATCAAAGTTTTTATAAAACTGAATAAAGATGATCATCTTGAAACCAACGGATGAGGATCTGTGTTTCAAAATGTGTCTTTGACTGGAAGTGAATTGCATCCAAAAACAAGATACTCATAGAAATCAAATCAAATCAAATAGGTGTAATGATAATCTTGCAAAGCCTTGCAAACAGGCCTGGATCCAGCAGGCTGTCTGGAAATGGACATCACATGTAAACTTGACTCCCTTTTATTTATATAAATAAAAATATGTAAGAAGCATTTCACGTGACACAGTGGGAGCTCTGTGGTAAGGGGCAGTGATGAGCTAACTGATGAACAAAGATATAAAAAGCTTCTTTTCAGTTTGTAAATATCAGAAACTGAATTTCCATGTGCACTGATTGTCTTTTAAACCCAACAGTTTATTGCAGCAATACTTCCCCATTGTGAAGTCTGTTTCATGTATTTTTCATATGTGTAAAAAGCTTATTATGAAACCAGTCAAGCTTTCTTTGTGGATGACCAAAGCATATTTTGTGAAAATGATGCTTAAAGCTCTTGCAAGGAACTTTTTGAATTGCATCGAGTTTGGCACCCACTGTGGACAAAGAGATACATCTTATTTATTTGCTGATCTTGTCCTACATTTTTAATTAGTGTGTTTTTAGAAAATGATTTAATCCTGCTCCCTTGTAAGAGTCAAACATTTCTCTTACTGTGAATCTTTGCCGTAGAAAATGTCAACAGGCAAATCAGTAGCATGCTGTCAATCGATTCTCTTGGCACCTATACCCACCAATAGCAGTTGCCGACATTAAAAATTACATTATAGAAACAGTCAGTTTTGTTGCAGATGGTCTTGGGTGCTTTTTTAGGTCATATGGACATTGATATTAATTTCAGGTAGTTTCATATTGACTTAAAAACTCCTTACAGGAGCTTTAAGTAAACAATTTCATAAGTCGTATCCATCACAGACTAGATGCGTTTTTGTGGTTCATCCTTCTGCTGGATGACACAGGCGTGTGTCCTCTCAGACAATAGTGACGTTTTTATTTTTGTATCATTTCCATTGATGGTAATTTCTTAAAGTTTGCGCTTTTGCAGCAAATGAAACTGACTACACTATAATTGAATGACATACTGTAAAATTCTAGATGCTTCTGGCCTCCAGACTGCACAGAAAATATATCAAACTGTCTCTTCCCTTGATTCATTTTCTGTGGAAAGAAAAACACAGCGCTGTCTGTTCTCCAAAATACTGCACAAACTTGCTTTAAAGTTTCAGCTCCCTCAGAAGTAAACTGTGATACTGCTGCGGTCACAACAAAATCAGCCATGCAAATTTGGCATGGCAACATTAGCAAGCTTTGAGTGAACATGTTTTCTGGCAGTCCAAATCAGGAGCACACAAAAAGTGTTGTTGAGTTTATATTGTGTTTTTTTATACTCCAGGATTTGACTCATATCCTGCCATTTTGTCAACTTCTTTGAAATAATCTTGTAAGAAATACAAATTGCAGTAAAGTAAGAATTTCACGGGTCTAAATAAAATGAATCAAAAGTCAAATCAGCCTTGACACAAAAGGCTTGTATTGTAATAACCCATCAATCATCAGATCTTAAGCCTCCTCCCTCGGGGGAACTCTTCTGTCAGCGCACGATGACTCAACATCGTCTTCATTTTAAGTGGACATCAGATCAGATGTCACTATCAATTCCCTGAAGCCACGACCTCTTTTAATACCCCTCACAGCCAATTAGGGGACGGGGTGGCAGCAAACCTTCAATAGAAACGCACAGTAGCTACTAAAAGCTACACATGCTACCCTGCTAGCCGCTGTCAGTGGGGACAAGGGCTAATGGGCAATCACTGGGGGGCTTATGTTGCAAATCAGCCCCCGTGCACGGGACTCTACTGGGGATTCCTGTCCAGTGTCGCCTGATTCTGCAGCTTATGATCCAGTAATGGGTGCTTTGGTGGAGATCTGAGGGGGCCCTGTGGGAATATGGTGTCAAACTGGCCCAGGCTTCCTCAGGCTAAAAGAG